>NC_091155.1:54889312-55202094 GCF_040958095.1 Procambarus clarkii
TAAAACCAGAAAAACGGCCAGCCTACTCATGAGAAACTCTCCAGACACGAAACAGAACGCTTTAAAAGAGACTAACGTCGTCTATGCCTTCAAATGCCCACTTGGGGACTGTAAGCTCCAAAAAACCCAGTATATAGGCAAGACAACAACATCTCTTTCTAGGCGTTTAACGATGCATAAACAACAGGGCTCCATTAAGGAACATATAATCTCTTCCCATAACCAAACCATCGCCAGAGAAATCCTAGTAAACAACACAGAAATCATCGATAGATACAGCGATAGCAGGCGGCTTGACGTTTGCGAGGCACTACACATCAAGAAGTCAACACCAGCAATCAACAGCCAATTATTGCACAACTATATTCTACCCACCTCAAGACTCCGCTCCAATATAGAAGCATCAAGAAATATGGACCAATAGGCTTTCTACAAACACTTCTATTCAATATCCATTGTTTCGTGTTCTGTCTTGTGTTGATACTTTTAATACCCTATTAATATCCTCTAATGCCACATCATCCTTCCCACCTCACTCAAATGTAATGCCACATCACCCTTCCCACCTCACTCAAAAGTAGATATAAAATCAGGGAAATGCAAGTTCTAATCAGTTGTGTATTTGTGAAGTCTTTGAAAATGTAATAAGTTTTACGAAACGCGCCCGTGTCGCGTCAGACTAGAAATAAAAATGAATTTTGGAGAAGTGATTTTTGATTTACCTCCAACAGTGAAGCATAATGTACGAAAGATTGAGAAAATTCGTGTTAGAATTATTAATCTTACTTTTTCGGTCATATTTAATAAAATATATATATATATATATATATATATATATATATATATATATATATATATATATATATATATATATATATATATATATATATATATATATATATATATATATATATATATATATATGTTGAAAACGTCGACATATACAACGTCAGACAACATAGACAACGTCATGCAAATTATACAAATAAGTGTAATACACTCTATAGTAAATCACTTCTTTTCTTCACCTTAAAAGTACGAAAATGAGTTTTGGAGAACTCCTATTCCAATTAAGCCCTGATGCTAAGAAAATAGTTAGAGGGATAGAAGCCCTAAACCAGAAAATAATAAATACAGAATATGCGGTCATATTCAATGAAACATGTTTGAAAGAAAACCTGCTGCCAGTATACACCAATATATATATATATATATATATATATATATATATATATATATATATATATATATATATATATATATATATATATATATATATATATATATATATATATGTATATATATATATATATATATATATATATATATATATATATATATATATATATATATAAAACCTGCTGCCAGTATACACCAATATATATATATATATATATATATATATATATATATATATATATATATATATATATATATATATATATATATGTCGTACCTAGTAGCCAGAACTCACTTCTCAGCCTACTATTCAAGGCCCGATTTGCCTAATAAGCCAAGTTTTCCAGAATTAATATATTTACTATATTTTTTTTTTTATGAAATGATAAAGCAACCCTTTTCTCTATGTATGAGGTCAATTTTTTTTTATTGGAGTTAAAATTAACGTAGATATATGACCGAACCTAACCAACCCTACCTAACCTAACCTAACCTATATTTATCGGTAAGGTTAGGTTAGGTAGCCAAAAAAAGCTAGGTTAGGTTAGGTTAGGTAGGTTAGGTAGACGAAAAAACATTAATTCATGAAAACTTGGCTTATTAGGCAAATCGGGCCTTGAATAGTAGGCTGAGAAGTGCGTTCTGGCTATTAGGTACGACATATATATATATATATATATATATATATGTATATATATATATATATATATATATATATATATATATATATATATATATATATATATATATATATATATATATATATATATATATATATTGGTGTATACTGGCAGCAGGTTTTCTTTCAAACATGTTTCATTGAATATGACCGCATATTCTGTATTTATTATTTTCTGGTTTAGGGCTTCTATCCCTCTAACTATTTTCTTAGCATCAGGGCTTAATTGAAATAGGAGTTCTCCAAAACTCATTTTCGTACTTTTAAGGTGAAGAAAAGAAGTGATTTACTATAGAGTGTATTACACTTATTTGTATAATTTGCACGACGTTTCGAACCTCCATGGTTCATTCTCAAGTGAACAGATCTTACAATACTAGTTGATTTTATACCCGCATTAGGTCAGGTGATAATACAATGAAGGTGAAAACATGGGGGGATACATAAGGGATAAACATAGGGGCTGCAGAAGGCTTATTGGCCCATACGAGGCATCTCCTATCCAAACACAAAGATTAATTCAGTGTAATTGGCCTGTTATGTTGGACATTGTCTTCTGTGTTGGCATCGATATGTTCTTGTCTTGTCCTTACTCTCATGGTGGGTAGAGTAAATAGTTCCGTGATTTGGGTGTTCATGGTAGGTCGCTCTATTCTTATGTGAATTGCCTCAAGAATTTGTAATCTTCTTGAATCTTGGGTTTTGTCTATTATGCAAGTATTCTTGTTCAACATTTCTCTTGTTAGAGTAATGTCATGGGCTTGTCTCATGTGATTCCTAGGGGCACCAGATTGAAGATGGCATGTCAAACGCCTCGTCAGCTTGGTCGACGTCATACCTATGTACTTACATTGAAGGTTACATCCTTCGTGGGGGCAAGTGTACATGTATACAACGCTTGACTGCTGTAGAGGGTTCTCCGTCGGCTTCGGGCTGTTTTTGATAAGGAGTTCGGAAGTCTTCTTGGTTTTGTAGAATATTATCAGGTTTATGTTTTGGTTAGGAGTAGTGCTTTTTACTCCTTTACGGATTATTTCTTTCATTATTCTTTCCTCTTTTATATGTTCACTGTGCATGGTTGATTTGTAATATAATTTTATTGGGAGTGTTGTGGTTTCTGTTCTAGGTTCTGAATTATACCAACGGTCCAAGTGTCTTCTTATAGCAGCGTTTATTTCCGCGTTGCTATATCCGTTGTTCACCAATACCTGAGTTACTCTTTCAAACTCTCTACTCACGTTGCTCCATTCAGAGCAGTGGGTAAGCGCTCGACGAATATAAGCATTGAGAACACTGGCTTTGTATCTTTGGGGGCACTCACTTCTACCGTTCAGGCATAATCCTATGTTGGTGGGCTTGGTATATACGTTGGTGCTTAAAGAGGTTCCTGTTTTTGTTATTAGTACATCCAAGAATGGCAGACTGTTATTTTCACTATTTTCATGTGTAAATCGGAGTACTGACTCTCTCTCTAGGTGTCTTTTTAGGTCAATTAGTTCATCTGAGTCTTTTACTATTACGAATATGTCATCTACATAACGGCAGTATACAGTTGGTTTTTGTCTGCTACTGAAGACCCTATCTTCGATGGTTCCCATATAAAAATTAGCAAATAAAACTCCTAAGGGGGAGCCCATTGCTACTCCGTCTATTTGTAAATACATGTCTCCTTGTGGACTGATGAAAGGGGCTTCCTTTGTACATGCTTCGAGAAGACTTTTCAAGTGTGGCTCGGGTATGTCTAATTTGGGGGTGCTCTCGTCTCTGTATACTCTGTCCAGTATCATTCCTATGGTTGTGTCGACTGGGACGTTGGTAAAAAGGGATTCAACGTTCAGGGAAGCGATGATTCCATCGGGCTGGGTAGATTTGATCAATTCTAGGAAATCTGCTGATGATTGTAGACTAAACTTACTTGGAGTGTATGGAGTTAGGAGTTCATTGAGTTTCTTTGCCAGGTGATAAGTTGGGGTTGGTATTTGGCTGATTGTAGGGCGTAGTGGGTTACCTGGTTTATGCGTCTTAACATTGCCGTAGGCATATCCTAAGCCATAGTCGCCTTGAAGTTTATTGAAATGCACACTACCTTTCTTTGCGTTGATTGCTGTAATTGTTTTGTTTACTTTCCGCTTAAGGTCTTCTACGGGGTTCCTCGTGATTCGTTGAAATTTGGAGTCGTCACTTAGGATGTCGCTAATTTTGTTCATGTATTCATGAACAAAATATATATATATATATATATATATATTTGATATATATTTGATATATATATATATATATATATATATATATATATATATATATATATATATATATATATATATATATATATATATATATATATATATATATATATATATATATGTCGTACCTAGTAGCCAGAACGCACTTCTCTGCCTACTATGCAAGACCCGATTTGCCTAATAAGCCAAGTTTTCATGAAATAATTGTTTTTCGATTACCTAACCTACCTAACCTAACCTAACCTAACTTTTTTGGCTACCTAACCTAACCTAACTTATAAAGATAGGTTAGGTTAGGTTAGGTAGGGTTGGTTAGGTTCGGTCATATATCTACGTTAATTTTACATCCAATAAAAAAAAATTGACCTCATACATAATGAAATGTGTAGCTTTATCATTTCATAAGAAAAAAAATTAAGAAAATATATTAATTCAGGAAAACTTGGCTTATTAGACAAATTGGGCCTTGCATAGTAGGCCGAGAAGTGCGTTCTGGCTACTAGGTACGACATATATATATATATATTTTTATTAAACCTAAAAGGGGTACCACCTCTTGTGCAAGTGTAGGGACACAGCCACGGAGAAGAAAATAAAGAGTACTCAGAGAAGACCTTGTGGATCCTCACTGAACACTTTCATCTTGTCTACCACCCTATTCTTTTAGTATGTGTGTAACTTTATTTTAATATTTCATTACACAAAAAGGGTTACAACATTGGTTACATGCTTTGTACAAGGCTACTCATCACAGGTTCTAGAGTTCCTCCAGCTCTTCAGATGGCAGGCTGGAGCCATGGATGCAGTGAGCATTTCCTCTCTGGATCGCCACACTAAGGCGCTGAAAGTGGAGCAGTGGGTCAAAATTGTAGTGGTGATCAAGATCTCTAGATTAAGAGCCCAATACTGTCACCATGGTGAACCTGTTGGGCAGCGCCACTCATCCTGTGACTGGACACACCAATACTGTCCATCCCAATACTGTCACTATGAATATAGTGACAGTATTGGGCAGTGCCACTCATCATGTGAGTGGACACACCACCATAGGAGCTTGTCAATAGGAAGCAAACCCTTCATCGTTCATCCTGTCACTTGTACCCAGACACAGCTGGGACTTTCTTAACTGTCTCAAGTGAACAGCTTTGCTAACAAAAAAATGAACATTCGTCAACCTTTAAAATTGTACGTTATCTTGCGGGTGCAAAATGGAGAAATATTTTAAGAACAGTATGTATATGTGACAACCATATTTGTCCTGATAATTTTTTTCAAGTTGGAGTTTAAAAGTTCTTGAGAATTTTAGCATTTACGATTTCGTTGGGTTTCAATGGGGTTCTTAACCCTATGTATTCAAAAGCATCTGTTGTTACTCCTACATTGTGGCCTGTTGAGCTTGAAACCTTTGCTCTTTGTTCGTGTTACATCTGACCTTTTGAAGAAATTGAATGAATCAATATCCTCCAAATTGTTCAGTATTTTAAAGGTTTCGCTCTATTACTCTCTCATTTGCATATCTCTAAGCATATAGATTAGACTTAGATTTAGATTAGATTTTCAATTCAGGTAAAGGTACATACATTGCAGATGAGTTACAAAGGGAAAGACAAGGGCTAGCGTTCACTAGCTCTATTGGAATAGAAACATCTGCAAGACAAGTGTGGGCAAAAATTCAGATAGCTAAGGGGACAGAGCCCGGCCTGCGGCTCACAAAGACCCCCAGGGTAAGGCTGAAGAACTAATACACAAGTTGAGTGATGCAGCATCATCCTCCTCCCTCCCTGCATAAGTAAGCAGGGAACAGCTCCTCCGACAAAATGACAGAAGGATTAGCATAACAAGAGCACAATCTAGTGATGACGAGTATGAGGAACCAATCACAGCCCAGGAAGTAAAGGGGGCTATGAAAAGGATAAAATTACAGCACCTGGTGAGGATGGCATCACCTACGACATACTCAATGCACTGGTGAAGTGTCTGGGAACTCAATACTCCACCTGTTTAACAAGTCATTCCTAATTGGAGTGTTGCCCACACAATGGAAACATGCAATATTTGTTCCCATACCGAAACCCAATGACTCTGGCAATTACAGACCTATCAGTCTCATGTCATGCACTTGCAACATGTTCGAAAGGATCATCCGAAACCGACTATTGCACAAAATACGCAGGTTAGGGGATGTGGGTCAATGGATTTGTAAAAGGACGGAGCACAGCAAATTGTATAGTTAATTATCTGCCTAATGACACAGCTAAGTACTCCCAATAAACTCTCTCCTTGGGGCAAATATTTTAAATTTAAAATACAATACCTAAAGCCACTAATACGCATAGCGTTTCGGCCAAATATATACAAAGTAAAACCCAAACAAAAACCCATACAGCAGAGTAGGACCCAAAATAGATGAGACTAACAATGCAACCCGTCCTCGACTCTAGTCCATTACATTCAGCGGTCGACCCCACAGACGCATTCATAAATTTTAACATGCTGTTCATTCAAAACGGGAATTTTCTCAAGTATAAATGAATATTATAATATATTGGCATATTGTGTATATATAGGCATAGGATAGGTTAGGTCAGGTGTTTAGGTTCTGTTGGCGTTTATTTGTATTTGTAGTACGTGGGTGAAGCATTGATAGTGTTGTGATTCGAGCAAAATTCGTCAGTGAAGCACTTGTTCCGGATATGTTCGAACGTCAGCAGTTGTGAGTCGTGTGTAAACCGCTTTTCATTGATAAACAGGGGGTTTGGCGGGTGCATGGAATCACTTTTGGATCTTTGTTTGGAGGACGGGCTGAACAATTTTAGATTGCATGATAAAAGGGCAGCAAACATACTGAACGAATACTTTACATCAGTGTTCACACTAGAAAGCTTGAATGACATCCCATCACCCACACAAATGTTTGTCGGAGGTAAAGAGAATGAATTAAGGGAAATACCAATTACACGCTACACAATCAGGAAGAGCATTGACAAACTAAAAGACTCAAAAGCCCAAAGTGTGAATGTATTTCAGTCCCAAGTCGTAAAGGAACTGAACTGGCAAATTCACTATGTTTGTCAGTGAAACTCCTTTTCAGAAAATCCCTGGACCATGGAATAGTTGAAGGTGATAATGAGACCTTACTAAGTGATCTAAATGAACTTCAAAAATGTTCAGATGACTGACAAATGCTTTTTAATGTCGATAAATGCTAGCCCTTACATGTGGGCCACAACAATCCACTTCAGAACTACCAAATTGACAGCACTACCTCACAATAGATAGATGAAGGAAAGGGCGTTTGAGTCAGAATGCATCATTTCGCCTTCTCGCCATGCCCTGTGGCTGGGGGGATTGGTGCCCTGAAGCTACATCAACACCCTATACCCCCCCCCCCCCGAAGTGGCAAGGGAGTTAGGGGACAATAATATTGCTCAACAAGTGGAAGAGGTAATTAAAAAAAATCATACCAGAGCTTCATCTCTCGTATCAGGAATGGATGAGGGCCACTAGGGTAACAACACTGCAGACCAGGCATGACAGGGCGGATCTCATAGAAACTCATAAAATACTAAATTTGGAGGATGTCAATCCGGACAGTTTTTTTCAAAAGGTCAGACGTAACACGAACGAGGAGCAACGGGTTCAAGCTCAAGAAACCACAATGTAGGACAGAAAACCAAAGATGCTTTCACCCATAGGGTTGTAAACCCGTGGAATCGCCTACCCGCACATGGCATAACTCTGCTTGGTATTAAAATGCTGTAGCGAGTAATCCTTATACTCACTCCATTATCTCATTATCTTAATAGCATAACTAATTAGCACTAATTACAGAAGCTACAATCCTTTCCCCAATTACAGGTAATACTCTTCTCAGCTTGTTGGAGGGAGCTGAGGTGTAATCACCATATAAGCAAGCGATATGAGGAATGGAGGACAGTACAATTTCCCCATTCAACAATGTAGCACTCGGCGTGTACAGTTCTAATCGACCCAAGACGCTACAGCTTCGACACAGAGCAGACAGCAGACTACGACCGCATCGAGCCGCCACGCTCTCGCTCCCCGAGTTCAGACACTCACAATTTGCCATTTGCCATTATCTTAATTATTGTACATGTGCTTGGGGTTCTACTACCCAAAATCATGCATGCCCCCTAATTATGCCATACAAATCTGCTATTAGAACTTTTACCTGAATAAACATTTATTATTCTTTATGTAAAGTAGTCATGTTAATTTAGTACTTGTGACGTGGATTGTTATGGCCCATATACAAGATCTTGCATTTAATTATAATTTACATTATAATTTGATGATGTGGTTTGTAATATTTTCATCTATGTTATTGGTATATATGACAAAACCTCATGTAAATCAGGTAGGTAGGTAGGTGTGTGGCAGTCCGTCTAATTACCCAAAGCTTCTTAGTACAGTATATGTAAGTAATGAAACACTACGATATATTTACTCACTATATTGTTGGTGCTGAATGTAGAACATCATGAAAAAATAAACTTATTTTTACTCTAAACTAACATAATTTTATAGCAAAATTGGAATCATCAAATTACCCAAAGCCACAACATTCTCTCTTTAGCGCATTTATTATGCACCCTATACCCATCTTGTGAGCCGAAGTGGAAAGAGATACAGAGGCTTATTTATTGTCATGTTCCTGCATGCCAATGTGAGAAGGAATCCACAACATTTTTATATTTACCCTCTTGCTAAGTATTCTTATATATCTATGTCTAGCTTCCAAGACAAGCACGTTATTACATGATTGCAAACTGTTTATTGCTCGTAGTGAAGAAAGGGAGTCAGAAATAATTAAGCTGTCTACTTCAGTGTTGTCAATAATTTCGAGTGCTACCATGCTTAGAATGTAGACTTCCTGTGTTGAACTGCGAGTTAAGTTTCGTATAATTTCGTTATAAAATATGTATATTTCAGAGTAAAAATGTGTATTTCCATGTTCTACATTCAGTACCAACATTATAGTGATTAAATATATCATATTTCTTCATTACTTACGTAATGCTAGGAAGCATCATCTCAAATGAAGTAGTTTCCTGAACCTACTGGGCCGTCATATCTACACTTGAAACTTTGTACGGAGTCTGCCTCCACAACATCACTTCCTGATGCATTCCATTTGTCAACTACTGATACTAAAAAAGTTTTCTGTATCTCATTTGGGCACTCATTTTTCATGTTTACCTTTTTTTTGTGTGTGTGTGTTTTTTGAAGGAAAGCAAAGAAATTGAACATAACTACAACTACAATTTATTTAATAAGCATTTCTAAACTAAACAAAACTTTGAGGGTAATTAATAAAAATAAAAACTAATTTGAAAACAAATCTTTCTTGAGCAACATAGGGATGCAAAATTAACATGACGATGATTTGGGCAAAGAACATTTGCCCAACCCAGGGGTAGAGAATACTTGTTATTTTCTCTTTGCTTTGCTACTTAAAGCTACTCAAATCAAAGGGAAGAGTGTTTCTTCCATTTCTTCGTTGTCAGTCTGTGACTCAATACTGACTACACTGTTGTCACTGTCGGTCTCGGAATCCTCGGAATCTTGACTGTCTGTTTGAAATTTGTTGTATTCTACTTCCCTGTCTTCAGAAAACAGGTTAGTTGCCTCAAATAGTTTAATTTGATAGAATTTTTTCATATTTAGCAAGAGGGCCGTAAGTCCACTGGTTACATGCTGGAATGATGACTTCTTTATTGAGTATTTACCCTGTTCCTGTAAAACAAACACACATCATTATTTCAGGCATTTTTTAAATTAAATGTTTGTTTTCCTAACAAGTGTTTCATTTAAACTTTAACCAGTAAAAGTGACAATGAAAATATATTACAATTTGTGTCTACAAAATGCTTTTACTAATTTTACTTAGCTTAGACACAAACAACAATGATTAAGCTATCTGTTAAAATAATTACCAAGTAGCTATAATGCAATAACATTTATTTCAGTGGAGTAATTAAGTTAATATTGATACCTGATACTAACTTCAATTATCCAAGAGGGTGGAGCACTTTTGTTTTGTACATCATCTAGTCTTTGTGTTATCTCTTCAAGCTTTTTTCTGTAGAAATCCAAGTAACTTTTCATTTCCAGTTGAATGTCATTTTGTTCTTCCATAGTCCTGTTGAACATATGCAGCTTTTCTGCAGCATTTCTCTTTTCTTTAAGAGTAACTTAAAATATTCAAAAATAAAATATAAAGTAAATTATTTAATAAGGAACATGAACAAATCTGTCATTGTAGGATGCATGTATTATGCAACAACAATGCAATCATATGTAATCATTTTTAAGGTATCTTGTTAATATTATTATCTTAAAAATATAAATTAGGCATGGACTTCCATTTGTCCATTACCATAATGAGTAAGTTTGAATTAACATGTTAGTAGCTAACAATTAATATTTATCCTCATTGACAAGGCCAATATGCACAGAAAAATAACCAAATATACTTACCATTATCAGTTGGTTGAGGAGTGCCATTATACCATGGAAAGTTGCCCTCTTCAGCAATGTCCACACTAAGTTTTTCTGTATTGTCTTCATTGTAGACCGCTATCAGTTCCCTCAACTTTTTCTTGTCTGCTTCAATCTTTGCACGGTATCGTGATCTCATTTTGCTTGAAACTGAAAGAAACACTTTGTTACTAGTAAATAAGATTATAGTTGATAAATTTGTTTTGTATATACTTAGTAGTGAATACCTACACAAAAGTAGCAGAACACACTACATAAATATTTGCCAAGCACTTTTTTTTTAACAAGCTTAGGTATACACAGCAATGTGCTGCTATCCTATTATGTATGAAAGACCACAGTGTAGATCAAAAACCTCACAGGACAGCCAGTCATACATGGAATCTGGAGAGAATATGAAATGTATGGCTGATCTATTAGCCTCCACTAACAAAATCGGGGTACAGCACAAGAATATCTTCCAATATTCCTGAGTGTATGAAGTAATAACAAAACTCAAAGTACATCATACCATTTGTTCTGAAGTCATTGATAACAGGGCAATCACACATATAGTGATAGACAGTATGTCCTAGCTTTTGTTCACATAGTTTACAACTGGAATGATTTCCATTGGCAGATTCATTACCTGCAGGCACCTGCCATAGATATTGATATCTCAACTTAATTTTGACAATTACCTATAACTACATAGGACAACACCTAAGTGAGATGGTATCCATACAAATCTACCTGAGAAATAAATGACATTAGATGTGTTTAGATAAAAAAAAAAGTCATTGTTTTCTTGAAGTATTTTACAAACACTAAAAGATTTCTGTTTGTTTTATCAGTCCCTAACTTATACATAAGCTTTAACATACCTGCTACACTGGATATGTGGGATTTCTTGGTTCTAATTGAGTCACATACTAACTCTATCCCCTTTTGAACATCATTTTGAGAAACTGATCTGTTGAGAATAGAGGATACTGTTTACTATAATGTTTAATAAATTCAAACATGTAAAGACCCTGATTAGTTAAAAAAAAATTTAACTTAAATTTTTAGGCAATGGTCACAATGGCATTTTATGATGGCTGACAATTACTGTACAAGAACTAAACAATTAAAATAATAAAGAAATGTTTTGGCAATTTTATGATTTATGGTACTGCATTGATTTTACAGTACAATAACCTTGTTAAAATATATAAGAGTATTTCAAAACAGTGTTTCTTACTATATATTTTACAAGCAAACCTTTTATTTAAACTCTGGGCTAAGTTGGAAACTCTGCAATCCAGATGAGAAGTTGTTTTTCATCAAGAGATAAGTCAGCTAACTCCTTTCTTATTAACTCTGCAGCTTCTTTTGCCTATCAACAGGAGGAAAAACTTCTCTGTTAGTATAATAAATGTTGCAATTTTTATTTAATATTTGATATTACAAAAAAAACAATCCTTACGAGCCTAACTGCTGATGAAGGCAGTTTAATGGCAGTAAATGTTATTTTTATTTTTGAATGTTTTTTTTTTCCTGTGCACTTATATTAGTGATTCATGATCATTGTTGCATATATTCAATGAATAAAGCAAATTACTTGCCTTACAAAATCTTGAAGCTAGAACACGAGCTAAAGAGTCATGTTTACGTTGGTTCCAAAAAAATGAAGATTCACCAAGTTCTTCTTCACGCTCTGAAAAAAAGGGACAAAAAATAACTCCCTTCAATGAATATGTAAAATGAAAATAATTCACTTTTATGCAGGCGATGAGTCACAATAACATGGCTGAAGTATGTAGACCAGACCACTCACTAGAAGGTGAAGGGACGACGACGTTTCGGTCCATCCTGGACCATTCTCAAGTCAATTGTGATGAGGAAGTAGAGACAGGCAATAAATAGGCTAGAGAGAGCTGAGGAGCAAAGTAAGGTGTATTTTAGGGGATAGTAATAATAATAAGAGCTGCAGAGGGCCTATTGGCCCATACGAGCCAGCTCCTATTATAACCACCAAATGAGAAGGAGATAGGAATAAGAAGACGATAGCAAGGGAGCGTAGGAGAAGACAATGAACAGAAAAAAGGGAGAAGAGAGAAAGAAAAGGAAAGAGAAAGAAAAGATAATTAAATGGAAGGGGTAGGCTTATGTTAGGTCACGTTTGTTAGAAACATTACAGCATTTGAGTATATACTGTGAAAGGGAAGAGTCCACAGCAACAAAACCAGGACTCAAGTTCATGTTAGGTACATTGTGTATTAGAGCCGATTCAACAAGACGGCGTCTGTGGAGAGTAGAGGCAGGAAAGATTATTTTGGAGGAAGACCAATCTATGGGATGATTAGAATCCCTCACATGGCAGAAGGGAGCATTGTTAGTGTCTGCAGATTTAACACTTCTCTTGTGTTCTTTAAGTCGTTCATTCAGTGTACAGCCAGTTTCGCCAAAGTATTGTACAAGATGAACAGGAAATAGAGTAGACACCAGCAGCAGGAGCATTTTTTTTTTTTTTAAAGCACTGTGAACTAGATTGTTACGAAGTGTGTTAGTTTGTTGGTGTGTTAGTTAGTTCTTATTCCTATCTCCTTCTCGTTCAGTGGTTATAATAGGAGCTGCCTCGTATGGGCCAATAGGCCATCTGCAGCTCTTATTATTATTACTATCCCCTAAAATACACCTTACTTTGCTCCTCAGCTCTCTCTAGCCTATTTATTGCCTGTCTCTACTTCCTCATCACAATCGACTTTAGAATGGTCCAGGACGGACTGAAACGTCGTCATCCCTTCACCTTCTAGTGGGTGGTCTGGTCAACATTCACTTTTATACTATCTATAATTTACTTGCTATATTAATCAAATCCAATTCATATACACAAAGTTGTAGGGTGACACCAGGTGTTGCTAGTTACTGAAGTCATCTTCATTACACATAATAAATATCACTAACACGTTTTAATAGATTATACCTTCCTCATTGTAACAATGCACTATAAACTAACCGGCTTTCAACATGTTTTTGGTGGTACTGTTGTACCGCGACATATAGCTGAAAATTTGCTCGGTTTCTTCACCTGTGGTCAAACCACTTCCGTGCTGCCAGCGTCCTCCATACAAGACCTATAATTAAGATGTAACACACTGTAAAATAATTACAAGGAAAGAATATTAGTCGATTGCTCAAAAATTTAATTATGACTAAATACTTTATTCTGATTAATAGTTTTTTAACCCTAAAATAACGTTACATTTATACCCGTTATTTTGACAAATGATAATTATTTACTTGGCAATACCATGCATGTGCTTTTGCATGCAAAACACCTAGGAACGTCTTTGTCTCCAGTAGGGTGAATTTTTTATTTTTTTTCTTGAATTTTCAGGGCCCATGACCAGTACTGTACTGGCATATGATGTCCTGGCAGATGTACTTGGCACTTTTGAAGTAATTTATATGGAGATAGTGTGCATAGCCAAAAACCTCACCACGAGTCATATTGCACAGTTTGAGAATTACATCATCCCGGCATGATGCAAGGCTTATGCCAGTCTGGTCCAGGGATTTGTGTGTATACGATTCGTTTCGCGCCGCTTTCCACAACGAGACACCACAATTTTGGCTGTTCTGCAAATCAAATATAAATATATATTATATATTTATATAATATATATATATATATATATATATATATATATATATATATATATATATATATATATATATATATATATATATATATATATATATATTATATAAATACAGTATATATAAAATATATAATAAATAATGAAAAGAACCTAACCTGATGGGTTATATAAAAGTGATATAGACCAACAGAAATATAGCATCTTACTCAATATGGCTTCAGACCCCAAAAATCACCATTTATATGGTGCATGTAGCTCTTGACAAACGTTGAGTACTCTATGTTTTACTTGTTAACTTGCCTGTGGGT
Organism: Procambarus clarkii; assembly: GCF_040958095.1. Taxonomy (NCBI): domain Eukaryota; kingdom Metazoa; phylum Arthropoda; class Malacostraca; order Decapoda; family Cambaridae; genus Procambarus; species Procambarus clarkii. The sequence continues at coordinate 54,903,870 of NC_091155.1, forward strand.
TAAAAAAAAACCTAACTACTTGTTATAATATATATATTAACTTTGTAAACTGTAAGACATCATGACTGTCTTTTCCCAATGGTGTAGTGGGTTAAGACACTCGCCTGGCATTTCGCGAGCGCTTTGTCCTGGGTTTGTATCCTGGCCTTGGAAGATTTACTGGGCATCAACCCTTAACTATGGCCCCCCCCCCTGTTTACCCAACAGTAAAATGGGTACCTGGTTGTTAATGGATTTGGTGGGGTCATATTCTGTGGAACATAGGATTAACGACTTGCTTGAAACACTATGCGTGCTAGTGGCTGTACAAGAATGTAAAAAGTGGGTAGCACAAGTAACAGTGCAAGTTTGAAGAACTACGTAGGAAACTATAATTACTTTATTTGCATAGAGAGCTTGCACAGATTTAGTTTGACTCGGGGGATATCAGAGAGATATTGATTTCTGGTGTGGTGATTATTGGATCCTTTACATCTATCAAGGAAGAGTTTTAGATCAGGATGTGCATTTAGGAACAAGGTTTTGTACATGTAAGTGGCACAAGAGAATGTGTGGAGTGGGTTCATATTTTTATGTATTATTATATATACAGTTTAATGTATACAGGTACTTACATTACATATATAAAATTAATAAATACTTACTCTTCCATTACGAGAGCCAAGCGCTTGGAGCGAGCGCTGTTAACAAGGATTTCATTGATAAACCTGGACTGTTCCTTTTAAGGAAATGCCAGTTGTTCAGGAGTTTGGTGCTGAAGAATGTGTTACTTTTCCTGGCTGATGAGCAGAAGTATCCACCATCATACAACATCTTAGCATCTGCAGGAAGGCTGTATCCACACTCTTGACACTCAAATATGGGCAGATAAAGGTCATACCTGCCTAGAAAGCTTAGTTTTAGTATTTATTTCTAAAATAAAGCAGCTTATTTTGAATCTTTTGTAAAACTCATCTCCATCACTGAATGGATATGTTTGTGTCTCAAAGATTGAAGTCCACATGCTTGGGTATGGTATCGTCACTAGAACTTCAGTGATGCTACTATATTCAGTGATGCAAATACTCATAGACTTATGTGTTCAAACTTAATATTAAATAAAATATACCTGAGAGCATTATGAAAGTACACATGATGTCTGTTACGGACCCGAGCCCAGCGTCCGAGCATGGAGCAGTGACGACCGCGCCATCTGTGGGTCAGCTCCCGAAACCCTCTCCAAATGGACGACGCCATCTAGTGAGGACGAGAAATACCAGCCACAAGGGCTAGTTTCCCGTCCTGATCAGCTCATAACACAGCCGCTGCTGACCTCTGATGAGGTGACTCTTAGACAGCAACGCCATCTATGGAGTGGATAGGTGGGCGTTTGTGTCTAAGCCAGTAAGTGAGATGCCCTAGAGTGTAACCGGTACTGATGACGTGTCTGATTACAGAGTCGACCTGGGACTGCTGTAATGAACGTTGGATCAGTCTACCCAAGGCAGCCGTCGAATCTCCAAGTGTTAGCTGCAGAAGTTGTGAGTCACCCCCCCCCCCCGGATGAACACTGTTGTGTTAGCCTGCCTGTGACGTGGCAGTTGAGGATTTGTCTTACCCGGGGCTGACTCGTGGAGAAGAATAGCCACTGGGGTGTTATGGTGAGGAGAGTGATCTGTGGAATCACACGAGGCTCCTGCCTAGGGCTCGCAACCCTTGTATCGGTCATGGAGTGGCCTACGCAGCGTAGCTGATTGGAACCTGCCAGCTACAGGCTGGATTTGTGGTTGAAGGCCTCCACGACGGTGGCCTAACCTGCAGAACTGATTGGAACCTGCCAGCTACAGGCTGGATTTGTGGTTGACGGCCTCCACGACCGTCATTCAACACAAAAGACCACATGGATAGTGAAATCTGGATCCAAAATTATAATTTATATAGATGTGACAGAGTAATAATGTCAGGTGGAAGAGTAGGTCTGTATATTAAAGAGGAACTGGCATGAACAGTGCTCCTGAACTCAACTAATGAGGTGGTAGAGGTACTTGGAATCAGGATTGAAAATATAAATCTAATTATTATTTTAATATACAAACTGCATGATGCAACAGTTGAGAAATTAACTGAGCAAATCCACAAAATAGAGAATATCCTTGATAACTTAACAAACCCAGTACCAGATATTATCTTCTTTGCAGACTTCAATCTGCCCATTTTAAAATGGAGAATAGTAAAAATAACATTATAGCAGGAAATCAACCTGGAAATAACAAACTACAGGTCAGAGAACTACTGAGATTCTGTGACAAATTCTCGCCCAGTCAGCAGATTACAGAACCAACTAGGAACGAAAACACGCTGGACCTGATATTTACAAACAATGATGAGCTAATCAGCGACATTACTGTCTCAAACACTACATACTCGAAACAACAAGTGAGAAGGGTTATTCAATAAATCCAATTTTAATAATAATAATAAAAGGATAGACTGGGCAAAAATATATGGGGAACTTACAAACGTTCAATGGGAATGTGTTCTAAGTAATAAACATCATACACAAAGAATAGAAAAACAGACTTCTGAAGCCTATGAAGTCTGTCTGAAAGATGTTCCTTTGAGGAAAGCCAGAAAGAGGTCCAACGTAGAAAGAAAACGCAGGCGACACTACAAAAAAAGACAAAAAAACAACGGAAATGATTAAGCAGACAACTTTTCATACAAAGAAGGAATAATTTAAATAGGGAGATTGTACAAATAAAACAGAGACTGAAGCATTCATATCAGATTGAAGAGAGGCAACTAGACAAAAAAAGCAATTCAAGAAATAAAGGAAAACCCAAAATATTTCTTCATTTATGCTAAATCATAAGAAAATATCACTGCCAATATTGGACCTATTTGTATTAGTGAAGGTTCATACATTGAGGATGACAAATTTCTAATTTGTCATAACACTAATTTTACAATTAGTGAAATCCTAAAAAAGCTGTATGAGGATATGTTTAGCACTCAGATACACAGCATGAAAGTAAAAAATCTGGACAACTTCTTTATGCGTGATATCCAAATCCCTGTAAATATAACCAATATTAACACGAGCATGGAACATTTTGAAAGAGAATTTTACAATATGCCCATGCACTCAGCCCCGGGTCCAGACTCATGGAATTTAATATTTATAAAGAAATGCAAAGTGACATTAGCACAGGCACTCAGTATAGTGAGTAGGAAGAGATTGGACACGGGGGAAATACCAGATGCGCTTAAAGCAGCAGACATAGCCCCTCTACACAAGAGAGGGAGCAAAGCACTGGCAAAGAATTATAGACCAGTTGCACTAACGTCCCACATAATAAAAGTATTTGAGATATTGATCAGGAGTCAGGTCACTACTTTCATGGAAACAAATGATCTCCACAATCCAGGCGAACATGGATTTACAGCGGGAAGATCATGCCTCTCACAGCTACTTGACCATTACGACAAAATCACTGAGGCATTAGAAGAAAAAGGGAATGCAGATGTGGTATACAGTACACGGATTTCACAAACGCATTCGACAAATTTGACCATGGAGTGATAGCACACAAAATGAGGTCAATGGGAATAACTGGTAAAATAGGACGCTGGATACTCAGTTTTCTGTCAAACAGAACACAAAGAGTAACAGTCAAACATATAAAATCGAGTCCAAGAACAGTTAAAAGCTCTGTACCTCAAGATACAGACCTTGCACCATTGCTTTCCCTTATTCTCATATCAGATATAGACTCATATACAAGGCACAGCGTTGGATCATCCTTGGCAGATGACACAAAAATCAGCTTAAAAATGACCTCTGCTGAAGATATTGAAAAACTACACGTAGATACAGTATTAATAAAGTTTACGACTGGGCAGCAGAAAATAACATGATGTTTAACAGCGACAAATTCCAGGTACTCGGATATGGTAAAAATGAGAACCTTAAACATAATACAGGGTACAAGACACAATAAAATTTGTCCATAGTAGGAAAGTAACTTGTAAAGGACTTGGGAATAATAATGTCTGACGAACTAAAGTTTAGGGAGCATAACCAAGCAAATATTGTGGCAGCCAGAAAAATGAGAGGATGGATTACGAGAACTTTCAAATCCAGGGATCCCATCACAATGGTTGTACTCTTCAAGTCACTTGTGTTGTCCCGTCTTGAGTACTGCTCAGTACTCACTTTCCCCTTCAGAGCAGGTGAAGATTGCTGAAATAGAGGGAATACAGAGAACAAAATACAGCATGCATAGACTCGATAAAGCACCTAAATTATTGGGTTCGTCTCAAAGCTCTCCAAATGTACTCACTAGAAAGGAGACAAGAGAGATACCAAATAATATACACATGGAAAATACTGGAGGCCCAGGTCCCAAATCTACACAGTAAAATAACAACATACTGAAGTGAACAATATGGAAGAAAATGCAGAATATAACCAGTGAAGAGCAGGGGTGCCATAGACACAATCAGAGAGTACTGAATAAACATCAGAGGTCTGCGGTTTTTCAACATACTCCTAGCGAGCATAAGAAATATTGCCGGAACAACCGTGGACTTCTTCAAGAGAAAACTAGATAGTTTTCTCAAAGGAGTGCCGGACCAACCGGGTTGTGGTGGGTATGTGCGCCTGCAGGCCACTCCAAGCCACAGCCTGGTGGACCCAACTCTCATAAGTCAAGCCTGGCCTACTGCCAGTCTTGCTGAGTAAAAGAACTCCCAGAACCCCATCAAGCAGGTATTGATTGCACTTTAAATACTTAGTATAAGCAAAGATATTTAATGTCTGGTGAAGGATGGAGGGTAGGCAATCCCAGAGAGGAGGTGCATACTCTAGATGAAAGCAAACTAAGTAATACTTAATAAATATTCTAAATTGGAATTTTAGGTAATAATGTACAATCTTTGGATGACAAAACAACACATCAGAAAACGAAGATGCAATGATCTTTACGTCTGTCTGGGACAATTATCAAATTGTGTAATTAATATTTTTGTGAATCATTTGCTAATTATACTCTTAGCTAAATGGATACTATGTAGCATGATAGACTGCTTCATACACTTTTCTGTCCTGAAAATTATGATAATTTGGGCAATCATAAAGTATGCAATATGATTAAAATATAGTACCGTGATAAAGGAAACCTAATCCTAATTATAATGAAACTTACTTGGATTTTTGGAATCCATTGTTGCAATGATCTCTCAGATATTCGACTGCATGAGAAACAATATCACCGGTTGAAATTGATGTTGGGCTGCTGTAAAATTTACCCAAAAGGTACAAAACTATTTAAAACCAGGCATAAAATAGAATCAGTTTAGATTAATTATATAAAACTACAAGAACAAGGTAGGATGCATACTTGCACCACCATCCAAAAACTGCAAATGAGAGTTGTGACATGCAAATCTCATAAGCACTTTTTGTTTACATATTAACTTCTTGGCATTTTTTCAGTAATTAAACTGAGATAAAAATAAAATTAATACATGTGAAAATACAAGCAAAATATAACTGAAATTTGAACAATGAAACTTTACAGATGATACAGAAGACACAAGAAAATTGGCACTGTAGGAGACATTGAAAAAACAGAAATAACATGATGTTTAACAGTGATAAGTTACAGGTGCTGAAGTATGGTAGAAACGAGGAAATTAAATGAAACAAGGAACACAGGACACAATCAGACCTACTCTAAGAAGGAAAAAACATGCAAGAGATCTAAGAATTACGGCGTCTGACGACCTCACACTTTGTGAACATAACTGAGCAAATATAGTGGCGGCCAGAAAAATAATGGGATGGTTTATGAGAATGTTAAAATTCAAAGACCCCACCCACAGTAATGCTAATACTATTCAAATAACTGGTGCTTTCTCATCTTGAGTATTGCTCGGTACTGACTCCCCCTTTCTGAACAGGAGAAATCTCTGAATTAGAGGAAATAAAGAGACCATAAACAGCAAACATATAAAATGATAAAAAATCTAAATAATTGAGACCGTCTCAAAGCTCTCAAAATGTACTCTCTAGACAGGAGACAAGAATGGTATCAAATAATACATATATGTAAGAAACTAGAGGGCCAGGTACCAAATTTGCACAGCATAATATAACAACATACTGGAGCTAAAGATACAGAAGGAAATTAATAATAGGTGTCATAGGTACAATCAGAGAGCAGAGTCTTAACAGTAGGGGGTTCAAGGGCTGTTTGCGAGGCTAGGCAAGGGTAGACTAGGCTTGGCTAGTGTTGGCTAGGTTATGCTAGGAAGAAGTAGGCTAGGCTGATTTACTCCACCAGTAATTGGCGGTCTGTCTAATTACAAGCTACCGCAAGCTACACAAGCTTCACATAGCTTCCTGGCAATATGTTAGTAATGAATAAATAAGATATATTTACTCATTATAATGTTGGTACTAAATGTACAACACGAAAAAACATAATTTTTATCTGAAAAAGTATCTTTTTATAAAGAAATTAGACGAAAATAAAGAAATGGTGACACCAAATCAAGTCGACGATCCAAGCATCAGTTAGGTTAGGTTAGGTTAGGTTAGATTTGGTTTGGTTAAGTTAGGTTAGATTTGGTTAGGTTAGATTTGGTTACGTTTGATTAGGTTAGGTTAGGTCAGCCTAACATATCATATTTATTCATTACTAATGTATTGCCAGGAAGCTTTGTGAAGCTTGTGTAGCTTGTGGTAGCTTGTGGTAATTAAACAGACCCATAATTGGGGGGAAAGGGGGGAGGTGAGAACCTCAATATAAGCCTAATTTGTTGCTTCCTGTTCTCCGACACAATGATTTATTTTACGTCAGGCTTTCAGCACAGCTGCATAAAAAACCCTAATTATTTATTTATAAATAAATAACCATAAATAATAATTTATTTTATAAATAAATAATATTTATAAATAAATTTATAAATTGATAAATAAATAAATTATTTATAAATAAATATTTATAAATCCTTCTCTTGGATACGAGAAGGTACACTGGGGGTTAAGAGAGAAAGTAGGAATAATGATGATTTTACAATCTTGCCCGAAACGCTATGCGTACTAGTGGCTTTAGGTATTGTATGTACTACCTTTATCTATAAATCAAACAGAATGATTGTACTGTAACTCTGCATCTATGTATATATTTTTCCTAAATAAATTATTATTGTTATTGTAAAGCCACTAGCACGCATAGCGTTTTGGGCAAAGATCCCGTACCCAGAAGCTGGGTATCTTTTGTTGCCCTATGACCACTCTTATGACATTCCCTAACAGTATTGTTAAACTAATAACAATGAACAGAAGTTCAATATTACGAGAATAATCAATCTGATGTGGCCATGTTTTTGTTGTGAAGCCCGGTCGTTCAGTTCGTATACAGCATACGAAGGTTACGAAGGTTAATCTAACCTAAAACCAGAGTCTTAAAAATGTCTTACCATTGCTAAGAAATCCTAAGATATAAATATTTACAATAATACACTGGTTGTTTTTGTTGATTTTGGGGCGATGACATGAGTAAACTGGTTATGTTGTGTTGATTTAGGGGCAACGAACTGTGGTTATTAGACTATGTTTTGTACATAAGCAAAAAACAAGGTGTAATTCTTTTAATTATAACAATAATAATGACAAAAAGTTAATAATTAATGTACTTGTTAAGCAAAATTCGCAATATCTTAGTTTTCTTTAGGAAAAAAAATTAAAAGACATCCGGAAAAAGATCTGCAGACTATGTCTTACATTTTATTCCGTTATTTACACTAAAAGAACAATTAAACGTACACTATCGCCTGTGCCTGGTGCACGAGCACCAGGCACGGGCACCGGGAGCATCCCAGACACTGCCTTAATCGACTGAGATTAAGGCAGGTGTCGTTTTCATTCCTTTAGTACAAGGAAATCCCATTCTTAAACTGTATAATATGAGCTGTGCAATAATTTTTTGCTGATCTATAATAAAGAAATTCTGGAGGGCTTGTGCAAGGATTAGGATGAGTTAGCCTAGGCATTTTTATATCCTTTTCTGGTTACTCAAGGGTGAATTCTGGCGGGCAACACGAGAATAAATATTTGTATAAATTCCAATTTCGATCCGATCTACTTGGGGATAGTTTACAAATGTTCGCCATTAAATTTACGTTTTCTCTAATAGCCGAAGAGCTTATTTGAGAAAACAGTATGGCATTGAATCAGCATGGTAAAACAATTGTATTATTGACACGATGAGTATAATCGACGTAGTTTTTATATATGTTGCCGGTCGAACACATCCTTATGTGACATTTTATACTTATGTTCTTCTAGAACATTCTATTGCGAACACATTGGTACAAAAATGAAATACGTACATCGAAAACTAATGTCAGAACAGTGACAAGAGTATACACTTTTAAATATGGCCGCTCGATCGCCGATACACTAATTTCATTTGGGGAAATGTTTTTTTTCATACGCAGTTTCGCGACAATTATTTATATCTGATATAAATGTTGCAAAAGAAGTTTAGGATTAAGTAACATATTACACATTAAAAAAAATGAATACATTAATACCTAAACAGTTTGTAAATACAGTGATAAATTGTGCCAAACATTACACAATATTATTTACTAAGAAGCGTATGACAACTCAAAATGGCATAATTTCAACAGGATTTTTTATAGTTGTCAAAAAACTCTGATTTTAATTATCAAGTATTTGTCACAATGCATTTTATATAATTATGAGGCAGTGGAACCACCAAATTGTTCTGTATTATAAATGCATAATGCTAAATTTCTATATACATAATAGTAAAATAATGACCACCTACATTTAAGGATAACTAGGAAATAGTAACTGGAAACTTTATTTGAACGAAAATTCAATAACAAATTTCTTAGATGTTTTTCTTAATATAAAGATCAACAGTAACGAATCGTATTCATTATGGACAAATTAACAAAAAAAAAAACATAATTTTCATTGAGGACCATGTATTAGCAACCTGTCCTCTTAAAAAGAACGTCAACATTTGCCGTTTGACTCTACGGCTGTTTTTGGACGTTATTTTGTGTAAAACTACGTCTATTTTCGCTTCCATGGACTATCTCTTGTTATACAATGAAATACCACACTCTTATTATTCTATAACTCACTGACTATGCTCTGATATTTGTTCTTCAAGTAAAAATATATATATTTTTGCCTTAATTAGGCCATAATCCAGAAAATTCCAGCCTATCGATCTTTATATTTAGGAAAACATCTAATAAATTTGGAAATGAATTTTTCGTTCGCCGACAGTTGCCTGTTACTATTTAACCCTCTATGCTTTAATGTCGCTGGTCATTGTGACTTTCCCAGGATTTATATATGTTTTGTAGTAGCATTTAGTCAGACTACAGTAATTTAACTAATGGGAAACCTCTATAGTTGTCGTAAATTAATAATAATTTATCAAATAATAAATTAGCAAACATATGCAACATTTTATGTTACGACTTTTCGGGTAGGCCGTTCTGTTTGTTTACAACCCCAATGGTTCAAAATACACAATACTTTTAATATATAAGTGACTAAGTATGCTCTAATATATGGTCCTCAATGAAAATTATCGTTTTTTTTTGTTAATTTGTCCATAATGAATAAGATTCCTTACTGTTGATCTTTATATTAAGAAAAACATCTAAACAAATTGGTATTGTGTTTTCGTTCAGATAAAGTTTCCAGATACTATTTCCTAGTTATCAATTAATGTAGGTGGTTATTTTAATTCGCGGCTACCAGGGGCTTTCTCCCATTATACAATATAAATGTACTCACTAACTATTCTCTGGTATCTGTTCTTCAAGTAAAATTACCTATTTTTTTGTTTAATTAGTCCATAATTCATAAAATTCCTTCAGGTCGATCTTTATATTTAGAAAAACATCTAATCAATTTGGAATTTAATTTTTCGTTCACCTACAGTTACCTGCTATTATTTCATTGTTATATTTTATGTCGCTGGTCATTACAATTTTCCAAGAATTTAAACAGCTAAACAGCAAGTAGCATCTTGTTAGAGTACAGGAATTTACCTATGGAGAACCTCGATAGCTGCCGAATATTATTAATGATTATATATGTAATTTAAAATAATGAATTATATACTATTTCTAATGTTACGTCTTTGGCGGGTAGGCCGTTCTGCGGGTTTACAACCGAATTGTTTAAAAATCACACTATTTTAAATGTATGAGTCACTAGTATGCTCTGATATATGTTCTGCAATGAAAATAAAGATTGTTTTGTTGTTAATTACTCCATAAATGTGTAATGTGTTAATTCAGTCTAAAATCTTTTTGCAACGTTTATATGCGATATACGTAGCTGGAAACTACCTAATATATGAAAATAATAGTTACAACATTCTATTAATATATAATGTTGAAATAAATATCACACAAAGTCTGTATATCTGTTTTTAGATGTCTTATAATTTTTTTGTTTAAATAGTATTAATGATGTTTGTGAATCTTGAGTAAAAATTATGTTAATTATTATTAATCTAATTGTTATTATTTTAAGTAAAAGAATTGCAAGTATTCGCATAACCACGGGATCTCTGTTTGTGTATGAATGCACGGATTTGTTTTTGTTATGAGAGGGACGCCTTAGAAAGCATGGTGTAGGCCACCTGTGGCTCGCATCCGATCCCACGATCGTCGTCGCCCCTAAATCAACACAACAGGTATTTAGTATTTACGATTATAATAAGTAATATTTCTTTTATAATAATATTGCAGCAGGTGGTGTAGTGGTAGGACACTCGCCTGGCGTTCCGCGAGCGCTATGTCATGGGTTCGTATCCTGGCCGGGGAGGATTTACTGGGCGCAAATCCTAAACTGTAGGGTCCATAGAATTACCCCAATCATCCCAAATCAGGCCAAAACTACCCAAATCGTATTAGCATTACGTAAGTAATGAAGAAATATGGTATATTTACTTACTATAATGTTGGTGCTACACGTAGAACATGATCAAACCTATTTTTACTCTGAAATAATCTAATTTCATAACGAAATGAGACGTAAATATGCGAGAGGTGACGCCATAGGAAGTCGACGGTCCAAGCGACAATTGTGTGGAGCGACTTATCCAAGATATATGGTCGCCTGGAGAGTGTTTGCTGCCATAACAGCCTCCTGTACACAGTGATCCAGTCGTCGTATTTCATGGCTCAAATTGTCGCAAATTTAATTGGTAATATTAACAAGTAGAATGTGTATTTATAATAATATTTTTCATAAACAGCCACAAAATATTTAATATTTATTAAAAAAAAAGTGTCTGGAAGTTAAATCAATTCCACATGACAATAAATTTGTTATATAGATACTAGCGTTATTCGTTGGTATGCGTTCGCTATTTAAACTACTCCAGTCCTTTTCGTTCATAGAACACCGAACCCTACACGCTCTCTGATATATTGCTTAATTAACAAATATTCACAAATAAAGATTATATTTATATATGTTATCAGAAAGGCAGATATAAAATAGTTTGTGTTAATGCATCACAGAGATTATACCTTATTAGAGAGGAAAAATATTCATATTTTAAACAAGGCTTCTTGGCCGACGCTCTCCCTTTCGATGGGAACTATGACCTTTTGAAAATCAATGTTAATTGAATCTATATATTGTAAAAAACGAAGTTTTTTATGTCATCAGAAAGACATATAAGCTGCATGTTAATACTTTGGTATAAATATAACTGAAGTGAAAGTGAAGATATATGCCTTTTTATAGTTACTTGATGGCTCGCTCAGGGAGTGTGAAGGCCTGCACACAAGCCAATCAATTTTATAATTAATGTACATATATGCAAAGTAACGTCAAAGGTTTTTATTTCAGAATAAAGACAGATGTAGACGATAATGTAAATACATTTCAAGGAAAACATATCTTAAATGAAAGCAAAGATATGGTCAAATAAATAGGCAATACCACACCATCGCCAGTGTCCGGACACATGAATATTCGCATTAGGTAGGTGAAAGGAAATGTACCCAACCATTTCCATATACGCGACCAGTTTCCGTTCTTATGTTCTTACTTACATTTATTGAAATTTATCATCATCATCATTTACAGAAATAAATTAACATAAAAATGTAGTAATTTTAATACACAAAACAGAAGTAGATATGTATGTAAATTATGACGCAGGATAAGATCACTATTGCAGAACTACTCGCATACTTTGCGTCATTATATACAGTACTGGAATTTAAAAAAAATCGCGGAATTCAGAGATAACACCATCATTGGTGTCCAAGAGAAGTGTAAGTACTTCATTTATAATGATGTGCTGCCCGAAATCTTAGCGAAGTATCTAAAATTTGCTTACTGTAAGTCATTCATGCAAATGATTGTAAAGCCGTCGCCCAGTTGGGTGGGTGTGGAGCACATGACTGTTAAGCTGCCGCCCAGTTGGTTGGGTGTGGAGCACATGACTAAAGCTGCCGCCCAGTTGGGTGGGTGTGGAGCACATGACTGTTAAGCTGCCGCCCAGTTGGGTGGGTGTGGAGCACATGACTAAAGCTGCCGCCCATTTGGGTGGGTGTGGAGCACATGACTGTTAAGCTGCCGCCCAGTTGGGTGGGTGTGGAGCACATGACTGGTAAGCTGCCGCCCAGTTGGGTGGGTGTGGAGCACCTGACTATAAAGCTGCCGCCCAGTTGGGTGGGTGTGGAGCACATGACTGTTAAGCTACCGCCCAGCTGGGTGGGTGTGGAGCACATGACTGTTAAGCTGCCGCCCAGTTGGGTGGGTGTGGAGCACATGACTGTAAAGCTGCCGCCCAGTTGGGTGGGTGTGGAGCACATGACTGTTAAGCTGCCGCCCAGTTGGATGGGTGTGGAGCACATGACTGTTAAGCTGCCGCCCAGTTGGGTGGGTGTGGAGCACATGACTGTTAAGCTGCCGCCCAGTTGGATGGGTGTGGAGCACATGACTGTTAAGCTGCCGCCCAGTTGGGTGGGTGTGGAGCACATGACTGTTAAGCTGCCGCCCAGTTGGGTGGGTGTGGAGCACATGACTGTTAAGCTGCCGCCCAGTTGGGTGGGTGTGGAGCACATGACTGTAAAGCTGCCGCCCAGTTGGGTGGGTGTAGAGCACATGACTGTTAAGCTGCCGCCCAGTTGGGTGGGTGTGGAGCACATGACTGTTAAGCTGCCGCCCAGTTGGGTGGGTGTAGAGCAAGACTAGTAATTGGACGACTCACCATAGATGTAAAGTGCCTAGTATAGTGACTTGTGAGCCTCTTGTTGAATCACTTGTGATACAAAGATTATTGATGAGTGTATTTGTGTGGGTGATTGAATATGTATGTGAATGTATATGTATGTATATGTATATATGCAATTGACGATCACGAAACAATAATCATTTGTATGTGGAAAATTCCATATTTCATTTCTCTGGATTTACCGCATATGTATATATATGTACATGTATGTATGATTATGTGTACATGTATATATAACATTAATAAGAGGAAATGAAGATGAAGAAATGATAAAAAGAATGGCAATAGTGGATAGTAGTAACACACTTAAGAATTATTCAGTAATAAATACAAACTCGTCCTTCACCTATGATAAAGGAAAGTCAACTTGGAAGGATTCAATTTACATGAGATTAAGATTAGGATACAAATATATCTGGCAATACGGAGTTGATGTCAGTGAAAAAGATAAGGAGTGTAAATTATGTAGTATGCCGCACGCCCACACCTTAGAACATTATGTATTAGTGTCAACTTATTGATAACTATAGAAATAAGGAAATAAGTAATGTACCACATCAAATTGTTTGTATGTGTGATAATGGTATGATAGACAGTATACTTAGGAGCTACAATAATTTTGCCCCAAGAGTGTAACAATTAGATGCTGTACTTACTATATTAACCTGCAATGTTAAATGGGATTCTTGTAATGTTAATTGTCTATTTGTACTTACTGAATTTGTGCGCCCCTTGAGGGACTTGAAGTAGAGGGGGTAGAAATAGCCTAAGTTACTCTATCCCTTTGAGATGTATTTTTTTCTTGTCTCAATAAACATACTTGAACTTGAACTGTAAATATTTGTGGCTTCCTGACCATAAAGTTACCGCCGCAGTCGAGGGTAAGAGACCGGATGTACCCCATATACAAGCCGCACTAGCTATTAGTTCATAAAAGCTGACAACTTACCCAGATAAACATTACTTCCTAATTATATATATATATGCAAATAATACAATTAAAATGTTTAAAACGTGATTATATATATGTATCATCTGGACAGTTTTTAATGTAATTTTTTCTCCTGATATTCGGGTTCTTTATTATGCTTCATCTTGAGGCAAAGCCCAATACCTTACGCCATATTGATGCTCTGTCCACAGATCATTCTCTCTCTCTCAAATCATATACATTGATGGTTTCCTACACCGCCACACGGGTGCAGCTGCAAGTGCAGTTGCCTCTACCCATCAGACAGAACTATTTGCCTTGCTTGTTACACTAAAATGTGTACAAGTGTGTGTGTCTATGTATGTATTAACACGATGTACTGAACGGGGTGAGAATAGCTTGAGCTACCTCATCCATTTGTGTGTATTTTACCTCAATAAACTTATTTCAATTTCAATTTCAATTCAAGTCTCCAAACTTGATGCATTAATTGTAAGTGATTTTCTACCATCCTGCATTAATTGTAAGTGATTTCTATCATGCTTAATTGCGCGCAACTCTCTAAGACACAATTGTAACATGACCGTGTCTGAAGCTAGACAGAAAACACAACATTATTAGTGATGTTAACATAAGCCATTTCATGTGAATTCCATCTTCGTTGACCTCCGAAACTTGAGGAATGGTCCAGAAAATAGCTACTAAAGTTTAAGTCAAGTGTGAAGATACTTTAGTTGATACTTAGATACTTCCAATAAGTGTAAACATAAGTGCTGACGATGCTACCTTCCTCTATTCAGACCCCAACCCAAACGCACTATATAATAATGAAAATAATAGATTTAAAAAGTCCACTCATGGATGTAAACTAACAAACTCACATCAAACATAAAAAAGACCGACTACTATTTTTGTTCGAAAGTAAATCCTGAAACCAAATTCAACTTCAGATACACAATGTTAACATTAGCAATAATGATTATGGAAAGTTCCTTGACCTATACATAGACAAGAGACTGAACTTCAGCATCCACATACAACACATATGTGAGTGGTGAGAGAGAGAGAAAGAGAGAGAGAGAGAGAGAGAGAGAGACAGACAGAGAGACAGACAGAGAGAGATAGTGAGAGAGTATTCACCTAGTTGTGCAGGCGCGGGTTGAGCTCTGCTCATTCGGCCCGCCTCTCAACTGTCAATCAACTATTACTGACTAACTAATTTTTTTTCTCTCGCGCGCACGCACACACACACACACACACACACACACACACACACACACACACACACACACACACACACACACACACACACACACACACACACACACACACAAACAATCGACCGGGTAAACAAGGATAAACTATTCAACACTGGTGGGACGCGAACAAGGGGACACAGGTGGAAACTGAGTACCCACATGAGCCACAGAGACGTTAAAAGGAACTTTTTCAGTGTCAGAGTAGTTAACGGATGGAATGCATTAGGCAGTGATGTGGTGGAGGCTAACTCCATACACAGTTTTAAATGTAGATGTGATAGAGCCCAGTAGGCTCAGGAATCTGTACATCAGTTGATTGACAGTTGAGAGGCGGGACCAAAGAGCCAAAGCTCAACCCCCGCAAGCACAAATAGGTGAGTACAAATAGGTGAGTACACACACACCAGGAAGCAACCCGTAGCAACTGTCTAATTTCCAGGTACCTATTTACTGTTCGGTGACATCACATTAACATTTACAGAGAGTAGAGAATTAATTAGGTATCTGGGAGCTAGTTAACTGTTGTGGGATGTATATCTTGAGGTACTGTATACAATGTTCACAACAGAGCAATGTATAATCATTTCATTGTATACAACACATTGAGAAAGAATGAAGGTTAGATCCGAAAATTATTGTGTGGCTCTCTCATGACTTGTTTCCGGCGCGAAGAGTTGTGAATTTACATGAAAATGTACCAACAAAATCTTGTTACATAGCAGTAGGAGTAACATTTACTCCCTAGGTCCACGAGTCTAGAGCGCTGTCCACTCGGCCACCACCTCCCTTATGAGAGGGAGAGAGTGAGTGTGTGTGTGTGTACTCACCTAATTGTGCTTGGGGGGTTGAGCTCTGGCTCTTTGGTCCCGCCTCTCAACTGTCAATCAACTGATGTACAGATTCCTGAGCCTACTGGACTCTATCATATCTACATTTGAAACTGTGTATGGAGTCAGCCTCCACCACATTACTGCCTAATGCATTACATCTGTTAACTATTTTGACACTGAAAAAGTTCTTTCTAACGTCCCTCTGGCTCATTTGGGTACTCAGTTTCCACCTGTGTCCCCTTGTTTGCGTACCACCCGTGTTAAACAGTTTATCTTTATGTACCTTGTCAATTCCTCTGAGAATTTTGTAGGTAGTGATCATGTCTTCCATACTCTTCTGCCTTCTAGTGTCGTGAGGTGCTTTTCTCGCAGCCTTTCTCCGTAGCTCATGCCTCTTAGTTCTGGGACTAGCCTAGTGCCATATCTCTGAACTTTTTCAAGCTTCGCCTTGTGCTTGACAAGGTACGGACTCCATGCTGGGGCCACATACTCCAGGATTGGTCTTACATATGTGGTATAGAAGGTTCTGAATGATTCCTTACACAGGTTCCTGAAGGCTGTTCTGATGTTAGCCAGCCTCGCATAATCACACACTCACGTGTGTGTGTGTGTGTGTGTGTGTGTGTGTGTGTGTGTGTGTGTAAAATATACACTGAGGACAGGCAGCTTATGCATGTCTATTCGTTAGGTGTATATCGAGGTCCACCTCCAAGGTCGAACTACTGACCTCCACATTCACCCTGGGCACAAGTAGTCTCGAACCACTAACCCCAGGAGCAGGAGACAGTAGTTCTATTAACTACTTTACCTACAGCATAAAGAAGAATTCCAGAAACAAGAAATGGCAGTTGTTAACTGCTTCTGGAATCCTTCCTCGAATGTAGATGTTGCAAGGTTCTTTGATTATGTAAGTTAGCAATAAAGAACTAGATACAAATTAAATGTGTGCTATAAAATATGTGTATGTGATATATATTCATATAAGCACAGACCAACATTCCAAGGAGTGCCGGACCAACCGGGCTGTGGTGGGTATGTGGGCCTGCGGGCCGCTCCAAGCAACAGCCTGGTGGACCAAACTCTCACAAGTCGAGCCTGGCCTCGGGCCGGGCTTGGGGAGTAGAAGAACTCCCAGAACCCCATCAACCAGGTATCAACCAGACGTTGCGGTATTCAGAGTAAGGACAGTTTTTCCTCAGACCCATGCTCACAGTTCCTAGAAACCAGGACAATTTAGTAATCATGCGAAACTGCGGCATCTCTTACCGAGTCCATTTTGAACATAGGGAGCCGGTCGGCCGAGCGGACAGCACGCTGGACTTGTGATCCTGTGGTCCCGGGTTCGATCCCGGGCGCCGGCGAGAAACAATGGGCAGAGTTTCTTTCACCCTATGCCCCTGTTACCTAGCAGTAAAATAGATACCTGGGTGTTAGTCAGCTGTCACGGGCTGCTTCCTGGGGGTGGAGGCCTGGTCGAGGACCGGGCCGCGGGGACACTAAAGCCCCGAAATCATCTCAAGATAACCTCAAGATAACAAAAGGTAGTGAACAAAAATATCGAGTACATACAAGCAAAATATATATTCAGGCATTAAGTGTGCAACTTCATCATAGTGAATAATAATAATGGTTCTGTCAACTATGGGTTTCACAATAAACTAAAGGTAACAGGATGAGCATGGGTTGCACAAACTATTGGTAACAGGATGGGTATGGGTTGCACAATAAATTACTGCGCTAGGATGAGTGTGTGAGTGTATATTATAAATATATGTGTGTATATATATATATATATATATATATATATATATATATATATATATATATACATATATATATATATATATATATATATATATATATATATATATATATATATATATATATATATATATATATATATATATATATATAATTAGGAAGTAATGTTTATTTGGGTAAGTTGTCAGCTTATAAGAACTAATAGCTAGTGCGGCTTGTTTGATTTGATTGTTGCCGCCGAAGGAGGTTAGTTTATTGTGCACCCCATACTCATCCTGTGAGCGGTAGCGCAAAAGCATTACAGAGGGCACAAAAGGTCTTTATCAGACCTCATCTTAGATTATTACATAAACAATTTCTTCAATCCTTCACACCTTATAGATACAATGTCAGCTAGTTACAGAGAAAGTGCTATTACAAGAGCTACATATTTACAGTAAGTCATCATGCATTAATGGTAGGTCTTGTCGTTAATACATAATAGTTTGGCCAATGGGGATATTGCAGAGTCATAGGGGAGCTTCTGTTTATTATTAATCCTCACAATACACTACTTGTTTCTGAATCTCATATGTCGTTCATCTACTGGAAGCAAAATGTGGATACAGTGCAAGGATTTCAGGTAATTTATCCATGGTAATAAGATAGGTTGCCATATCATACAGAGTGAGCTTAGACTTATCTCTAAAAGGCTCAATTTTACAACAATCCAAGATATAGTGTTCGAGTGTGTGTCCCTGCCTATGTCCACACACTTTACACTTTACTTCATCTAGATCCCTATACAAGCCGAACTGCCAGAGATACTTGTAGCCAAGTCTTATACGAGCTGTGACAACATCTGTTAGTCTACTGACTTTGTTACTTGCCCCATACACATGTTTTACTTCACACATTTCATTGTGATGAACAATGGACCTGCTAGTTCCAGTTTGCACTGTTCTACTTTCTTCAAATCCATCCAGGAGTTCTCGTCTAATGACACTTTTAAGGGACCTATTTGATAACTCAAGATTCCATTCAATACACTCTTTATTTACTGCAGCCTTAGCAAGGGCGTCAACTTTGTCATGTTCCTGCATGCCAATGTGAGAAGGAATCCACAACATTTTTATATTTACCCTCTTGCTAAGTATTCTTATATATCTACGTCTAGCTTCCAAGACAAGCACGTTATTACTTGATTGCAAACTGTTTATTGCTCGTAGTGAGGATAGGGAGTCAGAAATAATTAAGCTGTCTACTTCAGTGTTGTCAATAATTTCGAGTGCTACCAGTATCGCTACCAACTCGGCTTGCATTGTGGACGCCCAGTTACTAATTCGGATATTTCTTTGAATTGTGCTGCCATCGGGCTGATGAGCAATAACAGCACTTCCTGCCCTCCCTGTAGCTGTATTGAGTGATCCGTCAGTGTATATGGTCTGTGCAATGTTGTTTTCAGCTTGTATATTGTGAATGTGTTCTATGGTGCTTAATTTAGCAGCAAGCTGAGCATGAGGGTTGCTTGTATTAGTTTCTTGGTGGGGTATGCAGGGGTCAGGATGTCAAAAGGTACTATCTACCAGGGTGGAAGGAAGTGCTGTACTCTTTCATCTGTATATACATCGTGCAGTCCCATCATTTTAATATGAGTGGCAGTTCTTTGAATCCATTTAGACTCGCTAGTTCCATTTCGTATGTGTTCTAACAGTGCAACTGACACAATGTTGTTTTTGTTATCACGCAGCAGCTTTAGTCCCATCATAAGATTAATTTCAAATATTCTATCTCTAATGCTAAGTATATTTAATTCTTTCCGCATGTTGAGAACTTTGGTAGTTATAGGACAGCCAAGTATAATTCTGAGTGCTTCATTTTGCATTTTTTCCAGTCTATCAATACTTTTGCCATTTTGCAGGACCAAAGCTGGTGCATGATAGTCTATCAGAGACCTTATATACGCTAAATACATCATTCTTGCTATTCTAATATTAACACCATATTTCGGGCTGTACCCCACTACAGTTCTGAGAGCCTTGAGTCTGTCTCTACATTGTTGATGTAACTTATTGACTGCAGTTGAGGTACAAGGGACAGAGACACCAAGGTATTTGAAAGAAGAGACATAGTCTATTGGTATGTTGTCTATCTTAAGTTTTCGTGGTCCACTTTTGCGGTTGCCAATTTGTCTGTTAAATACCTTAGTTTTAGCAGCGTTGATTACAAGACCAAGGCTCTCACAAGCTGTATGTATACAATTTAAGACTGTTTGCATTTTGCGGTGGGTTTTAGTATGCACAAGGATGTCATCTGCATAGCTGATAGTGATGTTTGCCGGACTAGTTGGGATTGATTTTAGTAAAGCATTAATTAGAACATTAAACAAGGTAGGACTAAGTACTCTTCCATGTGGGGTGCCTAGTTGCATTACTTTAGTTTCACTCTTGTAGCCTTGGAACAGCGCAGAGGACTTCCGGTTGGTAAGATAGCCTCGTATCCACTGTAATAAATGTCCCCTTATATCCATTCTCGCTAATTCATAAATAATCACTTCCCTATTAGCAATATCAAAGGCATTTTTTAAATCAAGAAATGTTGTGTACTTGTGCCTTTTATCTCCATGAACAGTAAGAAAGGTTGTGATACAGTTGTGTACACTTTTACCATGTGTGAAACCATTGATATCAGGTGACATGTGCTCTTTAACTCTATACAATAATCTATTAAGCACCATTCTCTCAAAGGGTTTGCACATGCAACTGGTCAGTGAGATGGGACGGAAAGCATTAGGTTGGCCAGGCTTTGGTACAGGTACCGTAAGACTGGTGGTCCATGATACAGGCAACTGCCCAGAGACATAGCTGGCATTAAACAATTCTAATAATGGGTTACCGGGTACACGATGTAGGAGTCTTAGAATATCATAGGTGATACCGTCCTCACCAGGAGCAGTGCTACTGCCCCTGGAGAGGGCTGCATCCAATTCATAATCTGTATATGGAACATCACATTCATCATGTTGCTTGCTCAACATGAAATTTATGAGAGAATTTCTGTCTGTGGACCTCGCCTGCAATTTCTCCCCAGTGCTAGCTGGTAGCATTCCAAGGCTGGAAACCTGAGCCCATTTTGCAATTAACTGATTGGCTTTCTTTAGCGGGTTTGGGTGTGAAACTTGTCTACTATTTTTACCAATAATTTTGTTTATGCCTTTCCAGGCTTTGCCCAGGGGAGTATGCAAGTTAAGTCCACTAACAAAACCCTCCCATTCATTTTGTCTCAGTTCAGTCATTCTCTCCCTTGCCGCTGCAAGCGCGGCCTGAAACAGTTTTAACATTTGAGGAGTTCTAAGGCTCTTATATGCTTTACCTGTCTGTCTAGCAATTGATTTAAGCTCTTTCAGTTTAGCATCATCATAGTACTGGTTGTGTCTGACCTGTTTACCAGTACTTCTTTTTGTTTGGTGTGACTCACTATTTTTGATGGCCTCATAGGTATATGGGTACATCCGGTCTCTTACCCTCGACCGCGTCGGTACCTTTATGGTCAGGAAGCCACGGATATTTACAATGGGGCTCGGTCAGTCAATATGATTCCTTTGACATCACTCAACTTATGTATTCTGTTCTCGTATTGACAATTTGAATGATATCAAGAATATTTTGAATATCTTCTGACATAGATGGTGCTGTAGTTGATTGTTGTTCATGACCTGTCCAGTGGGTCGAGACTGGTCTCATTAGCATCTCTCAGATTAGTGGGAAGAAATTCTTGCTGCAAGAATGTGTGTTCTCAGAGCTAACTAGGGTAACTAAAATACTTATTTCCTAAATAAATACTTTAATTGTAAATATTTGAAAATATATGGTATGTTTCCGAATTTCTGACGATATAAAACATATTGTGGTTTATACTTAAGTTCTTAATAGTGATCCTATCCTGCATCATAATTTACATAATATCTACTTCTGTTTTGTGTATTAAAATGACTACTTTTTATGTTAATTTATTTCTGTAAATGATGATGATGATAAAGTTCAATAAATGTAAGTAAGAACATAAGAATGAAGGTAACTGCAAAAGACTTATTGGCCCATACGAGGCAGCTCCTCGTATGGAGCTGCCTTTGATAAGTAATTACCAAAGAAGGCACCAAGCCGGGAAGGCTGTGTAGCACAATAAAATAAGTCAACTGCTCCTGAAGAGGACGGTATCACTTACAGTTTACTGAGATTAGTCTCACAAGTACCAGGTAATCCACTTTTAGTGTTGTACAGAATGAGTTTAAGTGAAGGAGTATTACCTGATGATTGGACAGTGTCATTGTTCCCATCCCCAAAGCACACTCAGATAATTATAGACCCATATCTCTAACATAATTTTGTCTATTAGCACAGTTTTCGTATGTGTGTATATATGTATGTATATGTACGCATACGTCTGTGTGTGTATATGTATGTGTATAAAGTATATGTGGAAGCTGGTCAGAATTCAATTTCACCTTTGTAAATGCACGTTAATGACACTATGTAAAAGACACATCGAACACTTTATGTAGGGCATACGTAAATCTGTGTATTTATGTATTTACGTATGTAGCTTAGCCTAGCATTTTAAAAACACTACAATCACCTTATGTGGTTGATTGTTCAATAAATCCCTGAACTATATGTTTAACAAATCTCTAACCCTATCAATGGAGTTAGTTTAGTTCTTATATTATGCACCCTATACCCATCTTGTGGGCGGTAGTGGAAAGGGTTAGAGTCCATGGCGGACTGAAGAAAATGTATATATGCTGGTTAGCATTGTTAATGTGTGGCCACGTCTGTGGTAGAAAATAATACAAAAAATCAAATAAAGGTATTATTGAAACTTTATAGGAAAACATTAAATCCTAAATATATCTTTAATATTATACTTGAAATATTGTATACTTTGCTCTCTCCATCGTACTTCTGCACCTGCTGGCAAGTGGTTCGGTGCAGTGTGCAGGTGATGTTCATTACTGGGTAAGCTGGCAGGTGGTGCTCACCTGCCAGCTCACCCAACGAAAATTTGGTTTTTAATACACTTACACATTTATTGGGTCTTTCCTTCACCTTCATTCAAGCACTAGGGTATTACAGTAAGTGTTTTAATTATAATATTTATTAACGTTATTATTTTTAATTTTTATTATTATTAGTATTATTATTAACAGGAGAGGATCGAGTGTGTGTGTGTGTGGGGGGGGGGGGGGGTATAATGGTACACATGTCCACATCCCAATGCCCGCCCTTCCAGGACTGGGGGTGCGGGGGTGTACAATAAACTATACCCACATCCGGCGGCAGCTTGTCGAAGGCGGAAGTGTAGCCTAGACAATTTGTCATGATAATTAGTGATGACTTATTTTGATTATGGGTCCGTAATCCAGTTAAGCTTTTATTCTTAATTTATATTACAATGCTGGTAAAATACACTTCTTGATGATGAGTATGGAGTACAAATGAACTTATTGTGTACCCAAGTTCAAGTTCAAGTATGTTTATTGAGATAAGCAATAAATACATCTCAAAGGGATAGAGTAGCTTAGGCTATTTCAACCCCCCTCTAATTCAAGTCCCTCAAGGGGCGCACAAATACTGTGACTACAAATAGACAAATAACATTACAAGAATCCAAACAAGAATTGTGTACCCTATACTCACAGGATGAATATAGGGTACACAATATACTACCACTCACATCATGGGTATGGGTTGCACAAGAAACTATCGCGCAGAGGATGAATATGGAGAGCAAAGTAAACAAAGATTCACACGATGAGAAAGGGTTGCGCAATGTCCTATGACTCACAGAATGAGTATTAGCTGCATAATAAACTACAGGTCACAGGATAAGTATGGATTGCACAATAAATTACAGGTCACAGGATGGGTATGGGCTGCACAAACTACCGGTAACAGGATGAGTATGGGATGCACAATAAATTACGGGTCACAAGATGAGTATGGGTTGCACAAACTACTGGTAACAAGATGAGTATGGGATGCACAATAAATTACCGCACAGAGGAAGAGTATAGGGTGCACAAACTGGTTGGGTAAATGGAAATGGTTGGGTACATTTCCTTTCACCTAATGCGACTATTCATGTGTCCGGACACCGGCGATTGTGTGGTATTGGCTATTTATTTAACCATAACTTTGCATTCATTTAATAATTATATTAAGATATGTTTTCCTTGAAATGTAGTTACATTATCGTCTACATGGCTTTATTCTGACATAAAGACCTATGGCGTTACTTTGCATATATGCAAAGTAATTATAAAATTGATTGGCTTGTGTGGAGGCCTTCACACTCCCTGAGCGAGCCATCAAGTAACTATAAAAAGGCATATATCTTAACTTTCAATTCAGTTATATTTATGCCAAAGTATTAACATGCAGCTTATATTTATGTCTTTATGATGACATAGAAAACTTCGTTTATTACAATATCTAGATTAAATTAACATTGATCTTCGGAAGCTCATAGTTCCCATATCGGTAAGGAGAGCGTCGGCCATGAAGCCTTGTTTAAAGTATGAATATTTTTCCTCTCTAATAAGGTATAATCTCTGTGATGGATTCACAAAAACTATTTTATATCTGCTTTTCTGATAACATATACAAATATAATCTTTATTTGTGAATATTTGTTAATTAAGCAATATCAGAGGGCGTGTAGGGTACGGTATTCAATGAACGAAAAGGACTGGATCACTGTGTACAGGAGGCTGATATGGCAGCAAACACTCTCCTGGCGACCATATTTCTTGGATAAGTCGCTCCACACAATTGTCGCTTGGACCGTCGACTTCCTATGGCGTCACCTCTCACATATTTACGTCTAATTTCGTTATGAAATTATATTATTTCAGAGTAAAAATAGGTTTGATCATGTTCTATGTGTAGCACCAACATTATAGTAAGTAAATATGCCATATTTCTTCATTACTTACGTAATGCTAGGACGATTTGTGTAGTTTTGGCCTGATTTGGGTTGATTGGGGTAATTCTATGGACCGTTCCAGGGACCTGCCCGAAACGCTACTCGTACTAGTGGCTGTACAAGAATGTAACAACTCTTGTATATATCTCAGGTTAGGGGCTAGGCATTTACACTCTTAGGTCAGCAAACTAGCTAGAAGGTTAGACTATTAGACTCCACTGGTCAATCGGGGCCCTGCATGACTCAGCTTATCCTAACCTAGCCCAGCTTAAACCATCTTAGCATAGTTCATTCTAGCTGTGCATAGTGCTTGCACAGCCTTGCTTATCCTAGTTTACCTCTTCCTAGCCTACCGTAGCCAAGCCTATCCCAGTATACCCTTATCAAGTCTTGCCTAGCCTAACCCTGCCTTGCTTTTAAACATGACCAGTCCTTCCTACCCTAGCCAAGCCCTGACCAGCTTAGCCAAGCCAATCCCTGCCAAGATTTAGCATAGCCTTGCCTTTTTATTAATATATAGAGGGTACCACCTCTGGTTGAGTATGTAGGAACCCTCCACTTATAGGGTTGAGGGTTACATAAATATATATATATATATATATATATATATATATATATATATATATATATATATATATATATATATATATATATATATATATATATATATGCGGAAAATCCACAGAGATATATGAAATGAGGTGAACGTTTCGGCTTTGTTAAAGCCTTTGTCAACACCAGACTGACCACGGGATCAGTTAGATCAGTTGCGTTAGGTCAGTCTGGTGTTGACAAAGGCTTTAACAAAGCCGAAACGTTCACCTCATTTCATATTTCTCTGTGGATTTTCCGCATAAAATGATCAGTGTTTTGTGATCGTCAATTGCATATATATATATATATATATATATATATATATATATATATATATATATATATATATATATATATATATATATATATATAATATAAATAATGTGTGTGTAAACATGGCAACGTGTGTGTAAATCACAAAAATTAACACTTGATGAAAAATGTGACAGTGTCAGACCACGGAGGAAGAATTGAAACAGGAATTTCCTTAAGTACTTTCATATATTAATACATCTTCAGAAGGAATAATTTTTTATATAAATTAAATTAAAAAAAATCATTCCTCCATGGTCTGACACTCATATATATATATATATATATATATATATATATATATATATATATATATATATATATATATATATATATATATATATATATATATATATATATATATATATATATATATATATATATATATGTGTGTGTGTGTGTGTGTGTGTGTACTCACCTAGTTGTGCTTGCGCTGGTTGAGCTGTAATAAGTTTTACGAAACGCGCCCGTGTCGCGTCAGACTAGAAATAAAAATGAATTTTGGAGAAGTGATTTTTGATTTACCTCCAACAGTGAAGCGTAATGTACGAAAGATTGAGAAAATTCGTTTTAGAATTATTAATCTTACTTTTTCGGTCATATTTAATAATATATGTCTACAGGAAAGACTGCTACCAAAATATACTAATGTTAAAGTGCACGACCCAGCAGCAAGGAATCAAGCCTTCACGATAAAATATCGCCAGGATCTGATTCGTGATCAGATATACAAGGCAGAGAATGAAATCAAAGACAACAAAACGCAACTACTTCATGCTACAAACGAGTGGAGAAATAGCAACATCGACCATAGTATCCGTACCCGCATTGAACAACACCTCGACATCCTCACAGACCAACATCACCTCAGCACTGAAACAAGGATTATCAAGAAACTAACAACATTATATGGAGGACCTATGGCAATTCCACGACCAAGAGATGGCTTCCTGAACCTTGCAGGAATTAACCTCACTGAGGACCAAGTCACTCTCCTAAATCTGGGCATAAACTGTCATGTTATGTCCAGACCGAGTGAAATGGCCCGGAAAGTAGAGTTGGAAATTCTGTTGGATGACATATTCGACCTCGAGACACAAAAGAAGGTCACTACCAAAGATACCTTACAAGCAGAACTTATTGCAGAAGGAGGAAAGAATCGAGGCAACTACAGAAGCACCATACTGTCCCCCGAGCTTAAAGCGGCAGCTAAAAGCCTTCGTGAGAACAAGGAGATAGTTGTCAGGAGAGGTGACAAGTCGCCAATATATGTCATTCATAAAAAAGACGAATATCTGGCGAAAATGAACATCATACTCTCTGACCAAACTAAGTTCCAAAGGGTAACGAAGGACACTACAGCCGAATTAAAAGCAAAGGTCAACAAACTGATCGAAACTGTGAACGCCAAGAAATCCGGACTCCACCTGCCAAAGATCATTGGGGAATATAAACCTGGATATGCGTATGGAAATGTCAAGACGCACAAGCCTGGAAACCCACTTCGGCCAATCATTAGCCAGATACCCACACCCACGTACAGACTGGCGAAGCGACTCAACGGCCTGCTGACTCCTTATGTTCCTTGCGCCTTCAGCCTGAAGTCTCCAAAGGAATTTGTGGACTTACTGTTGGGCGCACGGGCCACAGGGATAAGAGCCTCGTTGGACGTAGAATCGCTGTTTACCAACGTACCTGTGGACGAGACAATCGGAATGATAGCCGACAGAGTGTATCGTGATCCAGCCTGTACTCCTCTTGACATGCCAGAAAGTATTCTGAGGAAACTACTCCAAGCTTGTACTAAAGAGGCACCCTTCTTGAGCCCTGATGGGCACATGTATAAGCAAGTAGATGGGGTCGCCATGGGTTCTCCCCTAGGTGTCCTGTTTGCAAACTTCTACATGGGTACCATCGAGCAAAAAGTCTTAGTCGACATGAACTTGAAACCGGCCATATACTGCAGGTATGTTGACGACATTTTTACACAGGTACCTGATGTCAGACATCTGCAGGAGCTGAAGGAGGCATTTGAGCAGAGTTCCGTGCTGCGTTTCACTTACGAGACGGAAAAGGATGGGAAGCTGCCTTTTCTAGATGTAACAGTCATGGAAAAGGGCGGAGGTTTCCACACTGCAGTCTACACAAAGGAAACAAACATAGGAATGTGCCTAAATGCCAACAGCGACTGCCCTGACAGGTACAAGAGGAGTGTTGTTAACGCATACGTCGACCGTGCTCTCAGCCACAGCTCAGAATGGAAGCAAGTCGACGAAGAACTCTGTAGGGTAAGGCAGGTCCTAGTCAATAACGGCTTCTCCAATGGTTTCATCGAAGACATCATAAGAAGGAAAGTGAAAAGCCATGCAACCTCCGAAGAGACAACTAACACAACACCTATACCCCCTATTAGACTATTTTACAGGAACTTCTTTTCCACAGCTCATAAAACAGAGGAAAGGGTCCTGAAAGATATTGTTAATAGAAACGTTATCCCTTCAGACAAAAATCAGAGGATACAACTGACGATTTACTATAAAACCAGAAAAACGGCCAGCCTACTCATGAGAAACTCTCCAGACACAAAACAGAACGCTTTAAAAGAGACTAACGTCGTCTATGCCTTCAAATGCCCACTTGGGGACTGTAAGCTCCAAAAAACCCAGTATATAGGCAAGACAACAACATCTCTTTCTAGGCGTTTAACGATGCATAAACAACAGGGCTCCATTAAGGAACATATAATCTCTTCCCATAACCAAACCATCGCCAGAGAAATCCTAGTAAACAACACAGAAATCATCGATAGATACAGCGATAGCAGGCGGCTTGACGTTTGCGAGGCACTACACATCAAGAAGTCAACACCAGCAATCAACAGCCAATTATTGCACAACTATATTCTACCCACCTCAAGACTCCGCTCCAATATAGAAGCATCAAGAAATATGGACCAATAGGCTTTCTACAAACACTTCTATTCAATACCCATTGTTTCTGTTCTGTCTTGTGTTGATACTTTTAATACCCTATTAATATCCCCTAGTGTTCTGTCTTGTGTTAATGCCACATCACCCTTCCCACCTCACTCAAATGTAATGCCACATCACCCTTCCCACCTCACTCAAAATGTAGATATAAAATCAGGGAAACGCAAGTTCTAATCAGTTGTGTATTTGTGAAGTCTTTGAAAATGTAATAAGTTTTACGAAACGCGCCCGTGTCGCGTCAGACTAGAAATAAAAATGAATTTTGGAGAAGTGATTTTTGATTTACCTCCAACAGTGAAGCGTAATGTACGAAAGATTGAGAAAATTCGTTTTAGAATTATTAATCTTACTTTTTCGGTCATATTTAATAATATATATATATATATATATATATATATATATATATATATATATATGTATATATATATATATATATATATATATATATATATATAATATTTTATATATCCTGCCTGAAATGCTGCGTGTACTAGTGGCTTTACAAGATAGTTCTTATAAAGATAGCATTTTGTGGTTATTCTCTATATCTGGTTCACCTAACAGTAAATAAGTACCTGGGAGTTAGACAGCTGCTATGGGCTGCTTCCTAGGGATGTGTGTGTGTGTTTTTATTCATGTTGAATTTTACAAACTAGGAAGAGATGTTTGTAAAAAAAAAAAATCAAATATTTTTGAAAGTATAAGTAGATTCGATATTTTTCTTTAATTGTTTATGTCTGCTGTCTCGCCTCCTTTATAAAATGGCATCATTCTTGCTTTTTTAAGGATATCAGGAAAAGTAAGGCACTCCAGAGATTTGTTGACTCCTTCCTAGTGTTGCCTAGCCCAGCCCAGCCTAGACAAGGCAGGCTGGGCATCCTAGCCTCACGCAGCTTAGCCCCAACCTACATGTAACATCCCAGTCCATCCTAAGTGATCATTACCTTACTGGCTGTGTTTTCTCTTCAGCCCTGAATGTAATGTGGTGGAACATAAGCAGATACATATCAGGTCTTAGAGAATCTGTACTTCATACATTTCTTAATAATGTCTCACAAATATTTAAATAATTAAAAAAAAATTGTATAATAACTTCATATTATTCTTGCAATTTATTTTTGCATTTTTTTTATACAAAATTTACATTTTAAAAGATTACCTCTATTTTTAGATTGATGACTTGAAGACTACAGTGCCATCCACAGCAAATCATGGTCTTAAAATATCTCCTAGCAATGACGAGACCAATTTTCACAGAGATCAAATTTTTGCTAAGCAGTAGTCACAGGTAAATATATATTATATATATAATATTATATATATAAAATTAACTACTTCATTGCTCAAAGCACCTTTAGACATTCTGAGAGTTGTGCTATTTTATTAAAAAATTAATTAGGCTATATTTTAATGTTTTGTAATGTTTTCATTACTTTTTTTGTTTTGAAATATAAATTGTTGAGTTTTGAAATATTTTGACATTAACTATACCTGAATATTTATAAACAAAAAAATACCAGAACTATGTCCTTGATAATTGCACTAAGAAGTCTTTGCCAAAATCAGGTGCTCAGTGCAGTAGTTAAAAACTTAAAAGTTGTACCACCTCTGGTGCAAGATTAGGGACCCATAGCCTCAGAGAAGAAAATAGAGAGTACTCAGAGAAGGCCTTGAATAATAGGCAGGCTGTTTGTGTGTGTTTCGACGGTAAGCTTGCTGACACCAAATGTAGTTACCTAAGTGTAGGTACAGGATTAGAGCTACGCTCGTGGTGTCCCGTTTACCCAGCACTCTTTGTCACATAATGCTTTGAAACTACTGACGGTCTTGGCCGCCACCACCTTCTCACTTAACTTGTTCCAACCGTGTACCACTCTGTATGCGAAAGGAAATTTTTTTATATTTCTTTGGCATCTTTGTTTAGTTAGTTTAAATCTATGACCTTTTGTTCTTGAAGTTCCAGGTCTCGGGAAATCTTCCCTATCAATTTTATCAATTCCTGTTACTATTTTGTACATAGTGATTTTATCACCTCTTTTTGTTGTCTTCTAGTTTTGGCATATATAATGCCTCTGACCTCTCCACATAGCTCTTGCCCTTTAGTTCTGGGAGCCACTTAGTAGCATGTCTTTGCACCTTTTCCAGTTTGCTGATGTGCTTCTTAAGATATGGGCACCACACAACCGCTGCATATTCTAGCCTTGGCCGAACAAAACTCGTGAACAATTTCTTTAGTATTTCGCCATCCATGTATTTAAACGAAATTCTGAAGTTTGAAAGCATGGCATAGGCTCCTCACACAACGTTCTTTATGTGGGCCTCAAGTGATAGTTTTCTATCTAGAATCAACCCTAGACCTCTTTCTTTTATCAGAATTATATAAAGATTTCTCACATAATTTGTAGGTTGTGTGGGATCTATGTTCTATTCCACATTCCATAACATGGCATTTATTCACATTAAATTTCATTTGCCAAGTGGTGCTCCATATATTTATTTTGTCCAGGTTTTCTTGAAGGGCATGACAATCATCTAAATTTCTTATCCATCCCATTATCTTAACATCATCAGCATACATGTTTATATAATTCTGTATTCCTACTGGTAGATCATTTATGTAGACAATGAACATTTCTGGTGCATGTACTGTGGTACTCCACTTGTGACACTTCTCCAGTCCGATTGCCTCTGATTACTGCCCTCATTTTTCTATCAGTCAGAAAATTTTTCATCCATGTTAGAAGCTTACCTGTCACCCATCCAAAATTGTCTAGTTTCCAGAACAACCTCTTATGTGGAACTCTGTCGAAAGCCTTTTTTATGTCTAGATAGATGCAGTCAACCCAACTACCTTTTTCCTTTAAAATCTCTGTGGCTCAATCATAGAAACTGAGTAAATTCGATACACAGGATCTTCCAGATCGAAAACAATACTGTCTGTGTGATATTATATAATTTCTCTCCAGGTGTTCTACCCATTTAGTTTTTATTTTTTTTTTTCAATCCTTTCACTGTTACACTTGTCAATGATTCAGGTCTATAACTGAGAGAGGTGGGGTCTTCCCTGTTGCCACTTTTGTAGATTGGAACAATGTTAGCCTTTTTCCACATGTTTGCTATGACTCCTATACACAGGGATGCCTGAAAGATCAGGTGAAGTGGAAGGCTGAGCTCAGATGCACATTCTCTCAGAACCCATGGTGAAACTCCATCTGGACCAACTGCTTTGTTCTTACTTAGCTCCTTTAGCATATTTTCCACTTCATCTCTAGACACCTCTATACGCTCTATGATGTTCTCAGAAATTCTTATTGTGTCTGGTTCTCTTAAGATTTCATTTTGTATACACACTTTGGAACTTTTGGTTTAATGTTTCACACATTGCATTATCATTTTCTGTGAATCTGTTTCCTATTTTCAACCTCTGGATATTATCCTTTACCTGCAATTTGTTGTTTATGAATTTGTAGAATAGGCCCAGTTCTGTTTTACATTTATCCATTATCCCTTTTTAAAAAATTCTTTCTGCCTCTTCCCTTACTGCTGTATAGTTGTTTCTCGCATCTTTGTATCGCTGGTAAGATTGGGGGTTTGGCTTCTTTCTATTTTGATACCTGCTTGATGGGGTATGATGGGGACCCTTCTACTCCCCAAGCCCGGCCCGAGGCCAGGCTCGACTTGTGAGAGTTTGGTCCACCAGGCTTTTTCTTGGAGCGGCCCGCAGGGCCACATACCCACAACATCCCGGCTGATCCGGAACTTCTCTTAGAAAACAGTCCAGTTTTCTCCTGAAGATGTCCACGGTTGTTCCGGCAGGAACAACCGTGCAACCGTGCTCTGAAGGGGAAAGTGAATACTGAGCAGTACTCGAGACGGGACAACATAAGTGACTTGAAGAGTACAACCATTGTGATGGGATCCCTGGATTTGAAAGTTCTCATAATCCATCCGATCATTTTTCTGGCCGACGCAATATTTGCTTGGTTATGCTCCCTAAACATTAGATCGTCGGACATCATTATTCCCAAATCCTTGACATGCTGTTTTTCTACTATGGGAAGATTCGATTGTGTTTTGTACCCTGTATTATGTTTCAGATCCTCATTTTTGCCATACCTGAAATTTATCACTGTTAAACATCATGTTATTTTCTGCTGCCCAATCGAAAACTTTGTTGACATCTGCTTGTAGTTTTTCAATGTCTTTCATTCCATTTTTGTGTCTTTTGGTCTGTGGCCCTCTCTCAATTTCTGTTGAACCAATCCTGTTTTCTGGCCCTGCATCTCTGTTTTGGTATGAATGTTTGTATGCCTTCATTGTATATTTTGCAAAATTTGGCATACATTTAATTTACTTCCCTGTCTAGCAACAAGTCTGCCTAATTACTTATTAAAAAAAAATTGAAGTTCCCCATAGTGACCTCTCTTTCTTGAAATCAAGTTTATCAACTGTTTCAATGTCCCCATTTTCTGTGTGTGTGTGTTTGGAGGCTAAGCTTGCTGATACCATGTGTGTGTGTGTTTGGAGGCTAAGCTTGCTGATACCATGTGTGTGTGTGTGTGTGTGTTTGGAGGCTAAGCTTGCTGATACCATGTGTGTGTGTGTGTTTGGAGGCTAAGCTTGCTGATACCGTGTGTGTCTGTGTTTGGAGGCTAAGCTTGCTGATACCATGTATGTGTGTGTGTGTGTGTGTGTGTGTTTGGAGGCTAAGCTTGATGATACCATGTGTGTATTTGGAGGCTAAGCTTGCTGATACCATGTGTGTAGGTGTGTTTGGAGGCTAAGTTTGCTGATACCATATGTGTGTGTGTGTGTGTTTGGAGGCTAAGCTTGCTGATACCATGTGTGTGTGTGTGTGTTTGGAGGCTAAGCTTGCTGATACCATGTGTGTGTGTGTGTGTGTGTGTTTAGAGGCTAAGCTTGCTGATACCATGTGTGTGTGTGTATTTGGAGGCTAAGCTTGCTGATACCATTTGTGTGTGTGTGTTTAGAGGCTAAGCTTGCTGATACCATATGTGTATTTGGAGGCTAAGCTTGCTGATACCTTGTGTGTGTGTGTTTGGAGGCTAAGCTTGCTGATACCATGTGTGTGTGTGTGTTTGGAGGCTAAGTTTGCTGATACCATGTGTGTGTGTGTGTTTGGAGGCTAAGTTTGCTAACACCGTGTGTGTACTCACCTGTTTAAATAATTATAGGGGTGTTTACCACCTCTGGTGCAATTGTAGGGACCCACAGCCTTGAAGAAAATAAAGAGTATTCAGAGAAGACCTTGTGGATTCTCACTGAACACTAATCTTTTCTTCTCCTACCACCCCTCTTATTTTGTTTTATGCTGTATTCAATTATATATCACATAAATACATAGCCAAATGGCAATATTTATTATGTCTATACAAAAAGAAGACATCCACTTTATTTTTTTTCTCTCCTTTGTTTCTATGTGGATTTTGTTGTGACTAATGATTCTCCTCCTTCCCATCAACAGGTCTTCCTCACTGGGCTTGCTCGGCTTTTGTGTTACTGTGAGGGTGCCTTCATCGTTTACCCTTCAAGACTGACTCATGCTGGCATTGCATTTGTGGACTTCCCTTCACAGTAAACAGTCCTTCTCCATATGGTGATTGTCCAGGGCAAGCAGGGTGTGACTGCCATCTTGGAGAAGCAGGGTCTTTTAATATGAAGAATCTTCCGTCTTCTCTACTTACGCCAGCTTGTGCCGGCCTTGCATTCTTGTTACTTCATGGCCCTTGGGCCTTTTTTATTTATTTTACATAATAAATTATTTATTAATACCCGTGTTTCACAAGAGATCCTTAACATTTTAAGCACCAATTGTATTGACTAATGTACGTCTTGTAACCTTTAAGACATAAATAGACAAGACATAGATAAATGAGTGAATAATACTGAGTGACTAGGTTAGGGCGAGGAACATAGTACAGTGTCTGGCTTTGGAAGAATGCCTACTGTTTTAGAAACCTTATTGCCATGATCATAATCGTATGGGTTAAAAAGCATTTGTTGTCACTCCTACACTGTGGCTTGTTGAGCTTGAAACCTTTGCTCCTTGTTCGTGTTACATCTGACCTTTTGAAGAAATTGTATGAATCAATATCCTCCAAATTGTTCAGTATTTTAAAGGTTTCGCTCTATTACTCTCTCATTTGCATATATCTAAGCATATAGATTAGATATAGATTTAGATTAGATTTTTTATTCAGGTAAAGGTACATACATTGCAGATGAGTTACAAAGGGAAAGACAATGACTAGAGTTCACTAGCTCTATTGGAAGAGAAACGTCTGCAAGACAAGTGTGGGCAAAAATTAAGGTAGCTAAGGGGAGCAGAGCCCGGCCTGCGGCTCACAACGACCCCCAGGGTAAGGCTGAAGAACTAATTCACAAGTGGAGTGATGCAGCATCATCCTCCTCCCTCCCTGCAGAAGTAAGCAGGGAACAGCTCCTCCGACATAATGACAGAAGGATTAGGATAACAAGAGCACAATCTAGTGATGACGAGTATGGGGAACCAATTACAGCCAAGGAAGTAAAGGGGGCTATGAAAAGGGTAAAAGTACAGCACCTGGTGAAGATGGCGTCACCTACGACATACTCAATGCACTGTGTGAAGTGTCTGGCAATCCACTACTCCACCTGTTTAACAAGTCATTCCTATGTGGAGTGTTGCCCACACAATGGAAACATGCAATAATGGTCCCAATACCGAAACCCAATGACCCTGGCAATTATAGACCTATCAGTGTCATGTAATGCACTTGGAAGATGCTTGAAAGGATCATCCTAAACCGACTATTGCACAAAATAGGCAGGTTAGGGGAGGGGTCAATGGATTTGTTAAAGGACGGAGGACAGCAAACTATAGTTAATTACCTTGCTAATGATACAGCTAAGTACTCCCAATAAACTCGCATCTCGGGGCAAAATTTTAAAATTTAAAATACAATACCTAAAGCCACTAATACGCATAGCGTTTCGGGCAAGTATATACGAAGTAAAACCCAAACAAAGAACTGACTCCGTAGGACCCATAAAAGATGAGACTAACAATTTTAAGTTGTATCATTAAAGGGCGGCAAACACTCTCAATGAATACCTAACATCAGTGTTCACACTAGAAAGCTTGAATGACATCCCATCACCAACACAAATGTTTGTCGGAGGTAAGGAGAATGAATTAAGAGAAATACCAATTACACGCGACACAATCAGGAAGAGCATTGACAAACTAAAAGACTCAGAAGCCCAAAGTGTAAATGGATTTAAGTCCCAAGTCGTAAAGGAACTGGCAAATTAATTGGGTGGTTGTAGGTAGGAGCTGCCTCGTATGGGCCGGTGGGCCTTCTGCAGTTGCCTTTGTTCTTGTGTTCTTGTGTTCTTATGTTGAGTAGCAACATTTGCAAATTTGCAGATGATACAAAAATAGGTAGGGAAATTAACACGGAAGAAGACTCACTATCACTTCAAGTTGATCTAAATAGGGTTTTGAAATGGTCAAAAGATTGACAGATGCAGTTTAATGCTGATAAATGTAAAGTTTTGAGACTAGGTAATGATGATAGTTTCAAGATACGAGCTAGATGGTGTTGAGATTGCGAAGTCGGATTGTGAAAGGGATCTGGGAGTTATGATTAGTAAGAATTTAAAACAAAAGGATCAATGCATGAATGCTCGTAATAAGGCAAATAGGACACTGGGATTTATTAATCGAAGTGTTAGTAACAAGACACCTGGTGTGGTTCTTCAGCTATATCTTGCTCTGGTTAGGCCCCATTTACATTATGCAGTTCAGTTTTGGTCGCCATATTATAGAATGAATATAAATTCACTTGAACGTGTCCAGAGTAGGGTGACTAAGTTAATTCCCCAAAATAGAAATCTTTTATATGAAGAAAGATTAACAAAGCTTAAATTGCATTCACTGGAAAAGCGAAGAGTTAGGGGTGATATGATAGAGGTTTACAAGTGGATGAATGGACATAACAAAGGGGATATTAGTAGGGTATTAAAAGTATCAACACATGACAGAACACAAAACAATGGGTATAAATTGGATAAGTTTAGATTTAGGAAAGACTTGGGTAAATACTGGTTTGGCAACAGGGTTGTTGATTTGTGGAACCAATTACCGCGTAACGTGGTGGAGGTGGGGTCCCTCGATTGTTTCAAGCGTGGGTTGGACATGTATATGAGTGGGTTTGGGTGGTTATAGATAGGAGCTGCCTCGTATGGGCCAATAGGGCTTCTGCAGTTACCTTTATTCTTCTGCTCTTAATTCACTATGCTTGCCAGTGAAACTCCTTTTCAGAAAATCGCTGGACCATGGAATAGTTCCCCTAGTAATAGTTGAAGGTGATGTAGTGATCGAGTAATCCTTATACTCCATTATCTCATCATCATAATGGCATAACTAATTACCTTAGCATTAATCCTATCCCTATTTACAGGTAACGGTTTTCCACCCTTCTATATCTTACTGTGAGGTGTCGTCACCGTACATAAGCAAGCGACTTGAGAATAACACATTACGGGCTATTCATGCCCGTGCCACCTCTTGGGTGGCTTAATCTTTATAAATAAATCAGAATAGCACACACCACACGGGAGACATCTCCCGTCACGCAGGGTGCAGTCGCACCTCCACAGATCTCCAGTATCAGCTCTTGATATTGGTAATGGCTCAAAAGGGCCACCACTTACGGGGTATTCATGCCCGTGTCACCTCTTGGGTGGCTTAATCTTCATCAATCAATCGAATAGCACACAGTACAATCTCCAGTCAAGAATGTAGCACTCGGCGTGTACAGTTCTAATCGACCCAAGACGCTACAGCCTCGACACAGAGCAGACAGCAGACTACGACCGTTGTTCAGGTCCATGTAAACTACATCTACCCGAAGTCCTTCGTCTGAATAGCCAGTTACCAGTTACAGGAGATACTTTTTCACCCACAGAGTTATTAACTCATGGAACCGCCTACCCACCGAAGCGGTACGTGGCAAAACGATGCTGATTTTCAAAATATACCTGGAAAAGATCATTCCTCCCTACACCTGGGGGGTACCTTCGTTAAAGTAAAAAGGTATACAGAAATAACAAAGAAAATAGATATGAATACTATTACCTTCGATGTTAGTAGTAGTTGTGCAAGTGAGGAGAAAGAAAAAATATTACGGAGTTCATGGATGAAAGTAGATTGATAATATTATCTTGGAACGTTAATGGATTAAAAACTAGAGCGGTGGATGTACACTATTATACTCTTAGAGAGAATATTAACATAGCAGCACTCCAGGAAACTGGGGATAGGGATGGTAACAATCTGAACATGAAGATGAACATGTTGAACATGAAGATGTTCAACTGCTGGGCGAGCCCTCTCCTACTCATCTGAGGGGAGGGAGATTAGATTATGCTTGTTTGATAAATGCTGAGGGCATAGAGGAGAATTGTCTTACTGTGGATGAAATGCTAAGAGATTTTGCATTACAAATACAGCTTAAACAAGATAAAAAGCATGCCTGCCTTCAGAGGAAAAGCTTACAGTTTAATAAGGGAGAATTAAGGGGTCTTGTTGGTCATATTAAGTCTTGGTATGATACTTATAAGCCAGTTTCGGCAGAAGCATTTTATTAAGATTTAATTAAGGAGGTAGATGTATTTAATGCAACATTGAACCGGAAAACATCTGGTATAGAAAAGCATCCCCCCATAAAAGTGTGCGGAGAAGAGAAAGGAAATTTGGAGCAAGTATTGGCAGGAGTTTGCAGAGAAAGTTAGGAGTAACAAACTTGAAGGAAATCTGGCAAGACATAAATGAAATAAGGGGTAAAAAGCATAATTTTGTTGCACATCCTGACCCGTAAGGAATTGCAAAAGGTCTCGTAAATGTATGGGCGGAAGCTGCCAAACTTAGTTCATTTAATTACCCGCTGTAACGAGAGAGTCGTTTGATTCTTGGAAAGATCTAAGAAAGGATTTTATACTTACAGCAGGTAACAGTGGTGATGTCACTTGCACAGGTATTACCAGAGAAGAACTAATAACGGCGATTAAAGTTGGGAAATCTACCGCCCCCTGGGGAGGATGGAGTAACTTATGAAATACTTAATGAACTTGCCATTATGACGAAAAGCCCGCTGTTAGACCTCTTTAATATTAGTTATAAAGAGGGCAGAACTCCCAGTAAATGAAAAAGAACTATGATCATCCTTATCCCTAAAGCCAATGGAGAGTACAGACCTGTGTCTTTAACCTCGTGTTTTTGTAAAATGATGGAGAGGATCATTTTAAATAAACTTTTGTATATAATAGGTGATCAGCTGTCTAATAATTTTTCGGGTTCCTCAGAGGAAAAAGTACCTCTGACTGTATTATTAAATGTCTAGCTAATGGTAATGATTATTATAGAATTTTTATTGATTTATAAGGAGCTTTTGATAAAGCCAACAAAGAGGTTATTTTATATGAATTAGCTGGTCTTGGTGTTGAAGGGAGATTATTGCGCTGGATAAGGGATTATCTTCAGGAAAGGAAGGCTCAGGTGTGGTATCAAGGTTGTATGGTTCAAGGTATCAAGGTCAAGAACTCTGCACACCTCAGGGAGGAGTGTTGAGTCTCACCCTGTTTAATGTACTAATGAATAAGATAGCATCTGAGAAATACTCAAATTGGGTAACTCCAATCATATATGCTGATGATATTTTGTTTCAGGGCAAAGATATTTCAAAGATTCAAACAGTGTTGGACAATTTCGGAAACCAGTGTCACCACATGGGACTAGTGGTTAATGAAGACAAAACTAAAGTTTGAATGTAGAAGTCGGAGGCCCATTATATTGGAAATAAACGGTAAAAATATAGAGAGTTAATATATATAAATATTTAGGCATATATGTTGGATATACCTATGAGAGTTTGGAAACTGAGATGAACAGACTGTTGAGTCAATGTCGGAAGAGATTACAACCTCTGAAGGCCTTGGCATGCTGTGGAAAGGAGTGGGAGTCCAAGTGCTACGAATGATGTACTTGAGTACTGTAAGATTTCTTATTGATTATGCTGCACCTGTCATTTCTTGTTTTGGTAAAGGTAGGATGAGCAAGTTGGAGAAGATACAAAATGAAGCCGTTGGGGGTCGTTGT
Source organism: Procambarus clarkii (assembly GCF_040958095.1). NCBI lineage: Eukaryota > Metazoa > Arthropoda > Malacostraca > Decapoda > Cambaridae > Procambarus > Procambarus clarkii. The sequence continues at coordinate 54,943,978 of NC_091155.1, forward strand.
GAGCCGCTGCTACCTTAATTTTTGCCCACACTTGTCTTGCAGACGTTTCTCTTCCAATAGAGCTAGTGAACTCTAGTCGATGTCTTTCCCTTTGTAACTCATCTGCAATGTATGTACCTTTACCTGAATAAAAAATCTAATCTAAATCTATATCTAATCTATATGCTTAGATATATGCAAATGAGAGAGTAATAGAGCGAAACCTTTAAAATACTGAACAATTTGGAGGATATTGATTCATACAATTTCTTCAAAAGGTCAGATGTAACACGAACAAGGAGCAAAGGTTTCAAGCTCAACAAGCCACAGTGTAGGAGTGACAACAAATGCTTTTTAACCCATACGATTATGATCATGGCAATAAGGTTTCTAAAACAGTAGGCATTCTTCCAAAGTCAGACACTGTACTATGTTCCTCGCCCTAACCTAGTCACTCAGTATTATTCACTCATTTATCTATGTCTTGTCTATTTATGTCTTAAAGGTTACAAGACGTACATTAGTCAATACAATTGGTGCTTAAAATGTTAAGGATCTCTTGTGAAACACGGGTATTAATAAAAAAATTTATTATGTAAAATAAATAAAAAAGGCCCAAGGGCCATGAAGTAACAAGAATGCAAGGCCGGCACAAGCTGGCGTAAGTAGAGAAGACGGAAGATTCTTCATATTAAAAGACCCTGCTTCTCCAAGATGGCAGTCACACCCTGCTTGCCCTGGACAATCACCATATGGAGAAGGACTGCTTACTGTGAAGGGAAGTCCACAAATGTAATGCCAGCAATAGTCAGTCTTGAAGGGTAAACGATGATGGCACCCTCACAGTAACACAAAAGCCGAGCAAGCCCAGTGAGGAAGACCTGTTGATGGGAAGGAGGAGAATCATTAGTCACAACAAAATCCACATAGAAACAAAGGAGAGAAAAAAAATAAAGTGGATGTCTTCTTTTTGTATAGACATAATAAATATTGCCATTTGGCTATGTATTTATATGATATATAATAGAATACAGCATAAAACAAAATAAGAGGGGTGATAGGAGAAGAAAAGATTAGTGTTCAGTGAGAATCCACAAGGTCTTCTCTGAATACTCTATTTTCTTCAAGGCTGTGGGTCCCTACAATTGCACCAGAGGTGGTACACACCCCTATTATTATTTAAACAGGTGAGTACACACACGGTGTTAGCAAACTAAGCCTCCAAACACACACACACACATGGTATCAGCAAACTTAGCCTCCAAACACACACACACACATGGTATCAGCAAGCTTAGCCTCCAAACACACACACACATGGTATCAGCAAGCTTAGCCTCCAAATACACACATGGTATCAGCAAGCTTAGCCTCCAAACACACACACACACATGGTATCAGCAAGCTTAGCCTCCAAACACACACACACACATGGTATCAGCAAACTTATCCTCCAAACACACACACACACATGGTATCAGCAAGCTTAGCCTCCAAACACACACACACACACACATGGTATCAGCAAACTTAGCCTCCAAACACACACACACACACATGGTATCAGCAAGCTTAGCCTCCAAATACACACACACACACATGGTATCAGCAAACTTATCCTCCAAACACACACACACACATGGTATCAGCAAGCTTAGCCTCCAAACACACACACACACACATGGTATCAGCAAACTTAGCCTCCAAACACACACACACACACATGGTATCAGCAAGCTTAGCCTCCAAACACACACACACACATGGTATCAGCAAGCTTAGCCTCCAAATACACACATGGTATCATCAAGCTTAGCCTCTAAACACACACACACACACACAAACGGTATCAGCAAGCTTAGCCTCCAAACACACACACACACACACACACACACATACATGGTATCAGCAAGCTTAGCCTCCAAACACAGACACACACGGTATCAGCAAGCTTAGCCTCCAAACACACACACACACATGGTATCAGCAAGCTTAGCCTCCAAACACACACACACACACACACACATGGTATCAGCAAGCTTAGCCTCCAAACACACACACACAGAAAATGGGGACATTGAAACAGTTGATAAACTTGATTTCAAGAGAGAGAGGTCACTATGGGGAACTTCAAATTTTTTTTAATAAGTAATTAGGCAGACTTGTTGCTAGACAGGGAAGTAAATTAAATGTATGCCAAATTTTGCAAAATATACAATGAAGGCATACAAACATTCATACCAAAACAGAGATGCAGGGCCAGAAAACAGGATTGGTTCAACAGAAATTGAGAGAGGGCCACAGACCAAAAGACACAAAAATGGAATGAAAGACATTGAAAAACTACAAGCAGATGTCAACAAAGTTTTCGATTGGGCAGCAGAAAATAACATGATGTTTAACAGTGATAAATTTCAGGTATGGCAAAAATGAGGATCTGAAACATAATACAGGGTACAAAACACAATCGAATCTTCCCATAGTAGAAAAACAGCATGTCAAGGATTTGGGAATAATGATGTCCGACGATCTAATGTTTAGGGAGCATAACCAAGCAAATATTGCGTCAGCCAGAAAAATGATCGGATGGATTATGAGAACTTTCAAATCCAGGGATCCCATCACAATGGTTGTACTCTTCAAGTCACTTATGTTGTCCCGTCTCGAGTACTGCTCAGTATTCACTTCCCCCTTCAGAGCAGGAGAGATTGCTGAAATAGAGGGAATACAGAGAACATATACGGCACGCATAGACGAGATAAAACACCTAAATTATTGGGATCGTCTCAAAGCTCTCCAAATGTACTCTCTAGAAAGGAGACGAGAGAGATACCAAATAATATACACATGGAAGATACTGGAGGGCCAGGTCCCAAATCTACACAGTAAAATAACAACGTACTGGAGTGAACGATATGGAAAAAAATGCAAGATTGAACCAGTGAAGAGCAGAGGTGCCACAGGCACAATCAGAGAGCCCTGTATAAACATCAGAGGTCCGCGGTTGTTCAACGTCCTCCCAGCGACTATAAGAAATATTGCCGGAACAGCCGTGGACATCTTCAGGAGAAAACTGGACTGTTTTGGTGGGTATGTGGCCCTGCGGGCCGCTCCAAGCAACAGCCTGGTGGACCAAACTCTCACAAGTCGAGCCTGGCCTCGGGCCGGGCTTGGGGAGTAGAAGAGCAGAACCCCATCAAACAGGTATCAACATAGAAAGAAGCCAAACCCCCAATCATACCAGCGATACAAAGATGCGAGAAACAACTATACAGCAGTAAGGGGAGAGGCAGAAAGAAATTTTTAAAAAGGGATAATGGATAAATGTAAAACAGAACTGGGCCTATTCTACAAATTCATAAACAACAAATTGCAGGTAAAGGATAATATCCAGAGGTTGAAAATAGGAAACAGATTCACAGAAAATGATAATGCAATGTGTGAAACATTAAACCAAAAGTTCCAAAGTGTGTTTATAAAAAATGAAATCTTAAGAGAACCAGACACAATAAGAATTTCTGAGAACATCATAGAGCGTATAGAGGTGTCTAGAGATGAAGTGGAAAATATGCTAAAGTAGCTAAGTAAGAACAAAGAAGTTGGTCCAGATGGAGTTTCACCATGGGTTCTGAGAGAATGTGCATCTGAGCTCAGCCTTTCACTTCACCTGATCTTTCAGGCATCCCTGTGTACAGGAGTCATAGCAAACATGTGGAAAAAGGCTAACATAGTTCCAATCTACAAAAGTGGCAACAGGGAAGACCCCACCTCTCTCAGTTATAGACCTGAATCATTGACAAGTGTAACAGTGAAAAGATTGAAAAAAACAATAATAAAAACTAAATGGGTAGAACACCTGGAGAGAAATTATATAATATCACACAGACAGTATTGTTTTCGATCTGGAAGATCCTGTGTATCGAATTTACTCAGTTTCTATGATTGAGCCACAGAGATTTTAAAGGAAAAAGGTAGTTGGGTCGACTGCATCTATCTAGACATAAAAAAGGCTTTCGACAGAGTTCCACATAAGAGGTTGTTCTGGAAACTAGAAAATTTTGGATGGGTGACAGGTAAGCTTCTAACATGGATGAAAAATTTTCTGACTGATAGAAAAATGAGGGCAGTAATCAGAGGCAATCGGACTGGAGAAGTGTCACAAGTGGAGTACCACAGTACATGCACCAGAAATGTTCATTGTCTACATAAATAATCTACCAGTTGGAATACAGAATTATATAAACATGTTTGCTGATGATGCTAAGATAATGGGATGGATAAGAAATTTAGATGATTATCATGCCCTTCAAGAAAACCTGGACAAAATAAATATATGGAGCACCACTTGGCAAATGAAATTTAATGTGAATAAATGCCATGTTATGGAATGTGGAATAGAACATAGATCCCACACAACCTACAAATTTTGTGAGAAATCTTTATATAATTCTGATAAAAGAAAGAGGTCTAGGGTTGATTCTAGATAGAAAACTATCACTTGAGGCCCACATAAAGAACGTTGTGTGAGGAGCCTATGCCACGCTTTCTAACTTCAGAATTTCGTTTAAATACATGGATGGCGAAATACTAAAGAAATTGTTCACGAGTTTTGTTCGGCCAAGGCTAGAATATGCAGCGGTTGTGTGGTGCCCATATCTTAAGAAGCACATCAACAAACTGGAAAAGGTGCAAAGACATGCTACTAAGTGGCTCCCAGAACTAAAGGGCAAGAGCTATGTGGAGAGGTCAGAGGCATTATATATGCCAAAACTAGAAGACAACAAAAAGAGGTGATAAAATCACTATGTACAAAATAGTAACAGGAATTGATAAAATCGATAGGGAAGATTTCCCGAGACCTGGAACTTCAAGAACAAAAGGTCATAGATTTAAACTAACTAAACAAAGATGCCAAAGAAATATAACAAAATTTCCTTTCGCATACAGAGTGGTACACGGTTGGAACAAGTTAAGTGAGAAGGTGGTGGCGGCCAAGACCGTCAGTAGTTTCAAAGCATTATGTGACAAAGAGTGCTGGGTAGACAGGACACCACGAGCGTAGCTCTAATCCTGTAACTACACTTAGGTAACTACATTTGGTGTCAGCAAGCTTACCGTCGAAACACACACAAACAGCCTGCCTATTATTCAAGGCCTTCTCTGAGTACTCTCTATTTTCTTCTCTGAGGCTATGGGTCCCTAATCTTGCACCAGAGGTGGTACAACTTTTAAGTTTTTAACTACTGCACTGAGCACCTGATTTTGGCAAAGACTTCTTAGTGCAATTGTCAAGGACATAGTTCTGGTATTTTTTTGTTTATAAATATTCAGGTATAGTTAATGTCAAAATGTTTCAAAACTCAACAATTTATATTTCAAAACAAAAAAAGTAATGAAAACATTACAAAACATTAAAATATAGCCTAATTAATTTTTTAATAAAATAGCACAACTCTCAGAATGTCTAAAGGTGCTTTGAGCAATGAAGTAGTTAATTTTATATATATAATATTATATATATAATATATATTTACCTGTGACTACTGCTTAGCAAAAATTTGATCTCTGTGAAAATTGGTCTCGTCATTGCTAGGAGATATTTTAAGACCATGATTTGCTTTGGATGGCACTGTAGTCTTCAAGTCATCAATCTAAAAATAGAGGTAATCTTTTAAAATGTAAATTTTGTATAAAAAAAATGCAAAAATAAATTGCAAGAATAATATGAAGTTATTATACAATTTTTTTTTAATTATTTAAATATTTGTGAGACATTATTAAGAAATGTATGAAGTACAGATTCTCTAAGACCTGATATGTATCTGCTTATGTTCCACCACATTACATTCAGGGCTGAAGAGAAAACACAGCCAGTAAGGTAATGATCACTTAGGATGGACTGGGATGCTACATGTAGGTTGGGGCTAAGCTGCGTGAGGCTAGGATGCCCAGCCTGCCTTGTCTAGGCTGGGCTGGGCTAGGCAACACTAGGAAGGAGTCAACAAATCTCTGGAGTGCCTTACTTTTCCTGATATCCTTAAAAAAGCAAGAATGATGCCATTTTATAAAGGAGGCGAGACAGCAGACATAAACAATTAAAGAAAAATATCGAATCTACTTATACTTTCAAAAATATTTGATTTTTTTTTTACAAACATCTCTTCCTAGTTTGTAAAATTCAACATGAATAAAAACACACACACACATCCCTAGGAAGCAGCCCATAGCAGCTGTCTAACTCCCAGGTACTTATTTACTGTTAGGTGAACCAGATATAGAGAATAACCACAAAATGCTATCTTTATAAGAACTATCTTGTAAAGCCACTAGTACACGCAGCATTTCAGGCAGGATATATAAAATATTATATATATATATATATATATATATATATATATATATATATATATATATATATATATATATATATATATATATATATATATGAATACATACATACGGGACAAAGAGCCAGAGCTCAACCAGCGCAAGCACAACTAGGTGAGTACACACACACACACACACACACACACATATATATATATATATATATATATATATATATATATATATATATATATATATATATATATATATATATATATATGAGTGTCAGACCATGGAGGAATGATTTTTTTTAATTTAATTTATATAAAAAATTATTCCTTCTGAAGATGTATTAATATATGAAAGTACTTAAGGAAATTCCTGTTTCAATTCTTCCTCCGTGGTCTGACACTGTCACATTTTTCATCAAGTGTTAATTTTTGTGATTTACACACACGTGGCATGTTTACACACACATTATTTATATTATATATATATATATATATGTCGTACCTAGTAGCCAGAACTCACTTCTCAGCCTACTATTCAAGGCCCGATTTGCCTAATAAGCCAAGTTTTCCTGAATTAATATATTTACTATAATGTTTTTCTTATGAAATGATAAAGCAACCCTTTTCTCTATGTATGAGGTCAATTTTTTTTTATTGGAGTTAAAATTAACGTAGATATATGACCGAACCTAACCAACCCTACCTAACCTAACCTAACCTATATTTATAGGTAAGGTTAGGTTAGGTAGCCAAAAAAAGCTAGGTTAGGTTAGGTTAGGTAGGTTAGGTAGACGAAAAAACATTAATTCATGAAAACTTGGCTTATTAGGCAAATCGGGCCTTGAATAGTAGGCTGAGAAGTGCGTTCTGGCTATTAGGTACGACATATATATATATATATATATATATATATATATATATATATATATATATATATATATATATATATATATATATATATATATATATATATATATATATATATATATATATATATATATATATATATGTCGTACCTAGTAGCCAGAACTCACTTCTCAGCCTACTATTCAAGGCCCGATTTGCCTAATAAGCCAAGTTTTCCTGAATTAATATATTTACTATAATTTTTTTCTTATGAAATGATAAAGCAACCCTTTTCTCTATGTATGAGGTCAATTTTTTTTTATTTGAGTTAAAATTAACGTAGATATATGACCGAACCTAACCAACCCTACCTAACCTAACCTAACCTATATTTATAGGTAAGGTTAGGTTAGGTAGCCAAAAAAAGCAAGGTTAGGTTAGGTTAGGTAGGTTAGGTAGACGAAAAAACATTAATTCATGAAAACTTGGCTTATTAGGCAAATCGGGCCTTGAATAGTAGGCTGAGAAGTGCGTTCTGGCTATTAGGTACGACATATATATATATATATATATATATATATATATATATATATATATATGCAATTGACGATCACAAAACACTGATCATTTTATGTGGAAAATCCACAGAGAAATATGAAAAGAGGTGAACGTTTCGGCTTTGTTAAAGCCTTTGTCAACACCAGACTGACCTAACGCAACTGATCTAACTGATCCCGTGGTCAGTCTGGTGTTGACAAAGGCTTTAACAAAGCCGAAACGTTCACCTCATTTCATATTTCTCTGTGGATTTTCCGCATATATATATATATATATATATGTATATATATATATATATATATATATATATATATATATATATATATATATATATATATATATATATATATATATATGTAACCCTCAACCCTATAAGTGGAGGGTTCCTACATACTCAACCAGAGGTGGTACCCTCTATATATTAATAAAAAGGCAAGGCTATGCTAAATCTTGGCAGGGATTGGCTTGGCTAAGCTGGTCAGGGCTTGGCTAGGGTAGGAAGGACTGGTCATGTTTAAAAGCAAGGCAGGGTTAGGCTAGGCAAGACTAGGTAAGGGTATACTGGGATAGGCATGGCTACGGTAGGCTAGGAAGAGGTAAACTAGGATAAGCAAGGCTGTGCAAGCACTATGCACAGCTAGAATGAACTATGCTAAGATGGTTTAAGCTGTGCTAGGTTAGGATAAGCTGAGTCATGCAGGGCCCTGATTGACCAGTGGAGTCTAATAGTCTAACCTTCTAGCTAGTTTGCTGACCTAAGAGTGTAAATACCTAGCCCCTAACCTGAGATATATACAAGAGTTGTTACATTCTTGTACAGCGACTAGTACGAGTAGCGTTTCGGGCAGGTCCCTGGAATACGATCCCCGCCGCGAAGAATCGTTTTTTCATCCAAGTACACATTTTACTGTTGCGTTAAACAGAGGCTACAGTTTAGGATTTGCGCCCAGTAAATCCTCCCCGGCCAGGATACGAACCCATGACATAGCGCTCGCGGAACGCCAGGCGAGTGTCCTACCACTACACCACCTGCTGCAATATTATTATAAAAGAAATATTACTTATTATAATCGTAAATACTAAATACCTGTTGTGTTGATTTAGGGGCGACGACGATCGTGGGATCGGATGCGAGCCACAGGTGGCCTACACCATGCTTTCTAAGGCGTCCCTCTCATAACAAAAACAAATCCGTGCATTCATACACAGAGATCCCGTGGTTATGCGAATACTTGCAATTCTTTTACTTAAAATAATAACAATTAGATTAATAATAATTAACATAATTTTTACTCAAGATTCACAAACATCATTAATACTATTTTAAAAAAAAATTTATAAGACATCTAAAAACAGATATACAGACTTTGTGTGATATTTATTTCAACATTATATATTAATAGAATGTTGTAACTATTATTTTCATATATTAGGTAGTTTCCAGCTACGTATATCGCATATAAACGTTGCAAAAAGATTTTAGACTGAATTAACACATTACACATTTATGGAGTAATTAACAACAAAACAATCTTTATTTTCATTGCAGAACATATATCAGAGCATACTAGTGACTCATACATTTAAAATAGTGTGATTTTTAAACAATTTGGTTGCAAACCCGCAGAACGGCCTACCCGCCAAAGACGTAACATTAGAAATAGTATATAATTCATTATTTTAAATTACATATATAATCATTAATAATATTCGGCAGCTATCGAGGTTCTCCATAGGTAAATTCCTGTACTCTAACAAGATGCTACTTGCTGTTTAGCTGTTTAAATTCTTGGAAAATTGTAATGACCAGCGACATAAAATATAACAATGAAATAATAGCAGGTAACTGTAGGTGAACGAAAAATTAAATTCCAAATTGATTAGATGTTTTTCTAAATATAAAGATCGACCTGAAGGAATTTTATGAATTATGGACTAATTAAACAAAAAAATAGGTAATTTTACTTGAAGAACAGATACCAGAGAATAGTTAGTGAGTACATTTATATTGTATAATGGGAGAAAGCCCCTGGTAGCCGCGAATTAAAATAACCACCTACATTAATTGATAACTAGGAAATAGTATCTGGAAACTTTATCTGAACGAAAACACAATACCAATTTGTTTAGATGTTTTTCTTAATATAAAGATCAACAGTAAGGAATCTTATTCATTATGGACAAATTAACAAAAAAAAACGATAATTTTCATTGAGGACCATATATTAGAGCATACTTAGTCACTTATATATTAAAAGTATTGTGTATTTTGAACCATTGGGGTTGTAAACAAACAGAACGGCCTACCCGAAAAGTCGTAACATAAAATGTTGCATATGTTTGCTAATTTATTATTTGATAAATTATTATTAATTTACGACAACTATAGAGGTTTCCCATTAGTTAAATTACTGTAGTCTGACTAAATGCTACTACAAAACATATATAAATCCTGGGAAAGTCACAATGACCAGCGACATTAAAGCATAGAGGGTTAAATAGTAACAGGCAACTGTCGGCGAACGAAAAATTCATTTCCAAATTTATTAGATGTTTTCCTAAATATAAAGATCGATAGGCTGGAATTTTCTGGATTAGGGCCTAATTAAGGCAAAAATATATGTATTTTTATTGAAGAACATATATCCCAGCAAACATTTTCACGTTTTTAAAACATCCTAAAAACGACATTTCATTGTTTTCAGCACGTTTATAATTACGTTTAGAAAATGTTTTTTGAGAACTTTTATATACGACCTTAGAACGTAAATAATTAACATTTCTAAAAACTTTTTTATAATCTTTTAATTACCTACATTAAAACGTTTAGGGTATAATAATTTTTTAATTCATATCTGAAATAGAAAGGGAGAGAAAGAAAGAAGACATATCTGAGAAAGAAATGGACATCCTATATATGTATGTGTAAATTACAAATAAATAGGGTACAAAAAGAGAATTAAAATATTATATTTATTTAATTAAGAATGAGTAATACAACAAAATATATGTAATAGCTCGAAATATATAGACTATATCTATAACAGAATATAAAAGTAAAAATTTAAAAATCTATATATGCAATATGTGAACACAATAGATTTTGTGATCAAGCAGCCTGTGATTCATGTCATGCTGAGATCAGTCTGACGTTACAAGCAGTTTTTGTTACTTAAAACTAAACAAGTAAAATTTTCCGAGTATACATATAACACTATAGTTTTTCTATGACTAATAATAAAAATCTATTAATCAAAAGTTTAGGACTAATTAACTAAAAATAAAAATCTACAAGTGAATGTAAACACACTCAAGTATAATATTCATGTAGAAAGAGAAAGAAAAAAAGAGAGAGAAGGAAAGAAAGAGAAAGAAAGAAAGGGAGAAAGAGAGAGAGAAAGAAAAGAAAAAACAGTCATGTATAATATTCATATTAGCACCATGCAATATAACTTAGATTAAGTAAAAATCCCAGACATTTTTAAATCAAATGAAATATGAGAGCCAGAGAGAGAGAGCGAGAGCCAGAGAGAGAGCGCCACAGAGCCAGAGAGAGAGAGAGCGTGAGCCAGAGCCAGAGAGAGAGCCAGAGCCAGAGAGAGAGAGCCAGAGAGAGAGAGAGAGAGAGCCAGAGAGAGAGAGAGCGAGAGCCAGAGAGAGCCAGAGAGAGAGAGAGAGAGAGAGAGAGAGAGAGAGAGCCAGAGCCAGAGAGAGAGACAGAGCCAGAGAGAGAGAGAGCCAGAGAGAGAGAGAGAGAGCCAGAGCCAGAGAGAGAGAGAGCCAGAGCCAGAGAGAGCCAGAGCCAGAGAGAGAGAGCCAGAGCCAGAGAGAGAGAGAGCCAGAGCCAGAGAGAGAGAGAGAGAGAGAGAGAGCCAGAGAGAGAGAGAGAGAGCCAGAGAGAGAGAGAGAGAGCCAGAGAGAGAGAGCCAGAGAGAGAGCCAGAGAGAGAGAGAGAGAGAGAGCGCCAGAGAGAGAGAGCCAGAGAGAGAGCCAGAGAGAGAGAGCCAGAGAGAGAGCAAGAGAGTCAGAGAGAGAGAGCGAGAGAGAGAGAGAGCGAGAGAGAGAGCCAGAGAGAGAGAGAGAGTGCAAGAGAGCGAGCGAGAGAAAGAGAAAGAAAGAGAAAGAAAGAGAGAGAGAGAGAGAGAGAGAGAGAGAGAGAGAGAGAGAGAGAGAGAGAGAGAGAGAGAGAGAGAGAGAGAGAGAGAGAGAGAGAGAGAGAGAGAGAGAGAGAGAGACAGAGACAGAAAGACACACACACAACAAAAGAGGAGACAGAACAAAATTAAGGCAAGGAGAGAGAAGACAGAACAGAAACAACAGAGAGAGGAGAGAAATGAGAAATCATTGAAGAGAAGGGGAAGAGAAACACAATTTAAGAAAAAGATACAAGATAAAAATGACATAAATGAATACCACAAATATAAAAAGTAAAGGAAGAGAGAAGCTAGAAGAGACAGGAAACGAGAGGTGTTAGAAGAGAGGAGGAAAGGAGAGATTAAAAGACAAGAAAAACAGGAGAGAAACGTAAAAGAAATAAAAAAAAGGGACATTCGTGAGGAGAGAAAATAAAGAGACCAGAGAAGACCATATATCAAGAGTGTGAGGATAAAGACTTATATTTTCTTAGTAGACATCCTCTGGCTCTTGTTGCCCCTCTTGTATACGAATTGTACTTGCAAGTTTTCCCTGAAAAGATATTAACAAAATTAATATTGAATTATTTATTGATATAAATTACACACACACAAACTTTATATATATATATATATATATATATATATATATATATATATATATATATATATATATATATATATATATATATAAACATCCTGGGAAGGTGTGAGGGTGGCGGGAAGTGTCCAGGGTGAACTATCGCAAGCAAAAACAATCAAACAAGTGGATTGGCAGTGTGGAATCGTGTGAACTGCAGTGAGGGCCAACAAGGGCGCCCTGAGGGGCTCCCTCGGTTATGGTGGTGGGGGTGGGGGGTGGTGGGGATGTTGTGTTGTTGTGCGGTCAGTCGAGGGGGGTGACCAGTGTGTAAGTGTTTATGAAAATATCAATGAAAAATAGATACCTCGGCTCTCGGGAAACTGGTATCGTGTTTTAAGTGCATCGAGTCCACAGTGAACCAGTTTATATTGTGCAGTGATATATCACGAGATTATACAAACGTGTTAGTGTCACCCCTCTGCCCTCCCCCCCTCCCCATACCCGCCAGTGTGTACCGTCACCCAACCCAAGAGTCACCCTCTTCCCCCTGCCCCACCCCCAACCGCGACCGCTACCTCCCTGTGTCCACCCCCTCACGCTACTTCCGCCCAGCGCCCACCCAGCGCCCGCCCTGCGCCCGCCCAGAGCCCGCCCAGCGCCCGCCCAGCGCCCACCCAGCGCCCGCCCAGCGCCCACCCAGCACCCGCCGAGCGCCCACCCAGCGCCCACCCAGCACCCGCCGAGCGCCCACCCAGCGCCCGCCCAGCGCCCGCTGATGTCGCAGGTCACGACTGACAGCCAGGCTTCTCTCAGCCAAGAGGAGCCATCAATCGACGACAGGTATGGCACATGCCAAGTGTGTGACAAGGTGTGGAGACTCAAGCGTAACGGAGATGTGCGCAAGCATGCTCACAACGGAACCGATTGTCCGGGTATGTGGCGCCCTCCCAAAGAGGGTATCAATCAAGGCCCCACTCCAGCAGTCAGGGAAAACACCTCCATCAGCTTCATTTCGACTGAGAATCTACTAGAAGCCATCAAAGCAACATCGGTTGGAACCCTGCAGCACATCCCCAAAGCTGCCCGGCCCCAGGCAGCAGCCAAACTATCCAGCCTCTTGAAAAAGGTCAATGACTCCCCCGGAACTATCCAAGCATGGCACAACCTTCTCCTGTTTGGAAACATATGCCTAGCTGTCCCTGCAAGGAGAGACAAATCACTAGCTTCCTCGGTCATTATGGCTATAAATAGTTTTCCTAGAGAGGACAACCAGGCACCCCTCCCCACCCGTGCTAAAAACACCCACCGCAGGAAAGGTATCAACAGCAGAACCGAGGCATCCAAAATCAGAGCAACAGTCAGCAAGAAAATAGAAGAAGGCAACACAATAGGGGCGATCAGAGTCATCACCAGTGAAGACACAGTTGCCACCAGGGATGCCGATACAGCACAAGCCCTGAGGGAAAAACACCCACCCAGAGCTCCTCGTGCCGACAGTGTTCCCCTAGTCGGTGTCACCAGAGCAGAACCCCTGTGTGTGCTCGAATCCATGGTGCACAAAGCAGCTTTCTCCTTCCCACCAGGATCAGCAGGTGGGTTCACAGGACTATGACCCAACCACATCAAACAAATGCTCAACCCTGCACTGGGAGACATTGCACAGGGCCTCCTGGTGGAACTAACTAGATTCGCCAACACATGTCTAGCTGGCAACATACCAGAGACCATACGGCCTCTCTTTTTTGGCGCTACCCTCTGTGCCCTGAGGAAAAAAGATGGAGGAATCAGACCGATAGCTGTAGGCAATTCACTCCGGCGTCTCGTCGCTAAGGCTGCTGCTAGAGCAGTTAGTCAGGCAGCAGCCGACATGCTGAAGCCAAAACAGCTTGGGTTTGGCATTCCCCAAGGGTGTGAGGCAGCGGCTCATGCAGCTAGAGCCTACATTGCCAACATTACGAATGAAAAAGCCCTGATAAAGCTGGACTTCAAAAATGCTTTCAATCTGGTTAGAAGGGATGCAGTACTCAGTGCAGTTCATCGCCTTTTTCCTTCCCTCTACCCGTTTGTAAACTCATGCTACAGCAAGAATCTAACTCTGCTTTTTGGGGAACATGAAATTGAATCACAAGAAGGTGTCCAACAAGGTGACCCCCTTGCTCCTTTTCTGTTCTGCCTAGTTATCAAGGAAGTCACCGATAACCTGTCCAGTGTGCTCAACGTTTGGTTTTTGGATGATGGTACTCTAGCCGGCTCCCCAGCCTCACTCTTGGACGACATAAGGATAATCCAGGAGCAAGGAGCAAGCCTAGGCCTCACCCTGAACCCTTCCAAGTGCGAAATAACCTCCACCAACCAGCACATAATAGAGCAAATAAAGGTTGTTTTGCCTGACATTCATACAACCAACCCTGAGGACAGCACACTCCTAGGTGCTCCTCTTGGAAGGAATGCCATCGACGGGGTCCTCGGTAAGAAGATCACTGACCTGAAGAGGATGAACGAGAGGATTGAAGACATCGATGCTCATGATGCACTTTACCTCATCACCAGATGCTTGTCCCTTCCCAGGCTGACCTGCTTTCTAAGATGTTCGCCATCTTTCAACAATATTAAATTAGAAGAGTATGACAGCTTGCTGAAATCAACACTAGAAAAAGCCCTCAATCTTTCCCTCAGCGACTCACAGTGGAAACAGGCCTCCCTTCCTGTCAGACTCGGGGGCCTTGGCGTGCGCACAGCAACACAAATTGCTGTACCAGCATTCCTGTCCTCTTCAGTGGGGTCTGACAACCTGGTGAAGGAAATCCTACCTGAGCACCTAGTTCAACAGGCAGGGGTGCATGATCCCAGCTTCACAGACTGCACAACCAAATGGGTCTCTCTCGCAGGACCAGCACCCCAACCACCGCCTTCTGAAGCCCATAAGCAATCCAGCTGGGATCGCCCCATTGCCGACCAAGAAGCTGCAACTTTGCTAGAAGCTGCGACGACACCACATGACACTGCCCGACTTAGAGCTGTAGCAGCTCCCCATGCAGGTGATTTCCTATTAGCAACCCCAATGTCAGCAACCGGCACCCGTCTCACACCGCAGGCCCTCCGAATTGCCGTGGCTCTCCGCCTAGCTGCCCCAATCCACACCGAATACAGGTGTATTTGCGGCGAGGCAGAGGCCGACAGATATGGACGGCATGGCCTTCTTTGCCAAAGGATGGGAGGATGGCATGCAAGACACGGCGAGGTTAATGACATTATTAAGAGAAGCCTTACCACAGCCGGTTGTCCAGCAGAGAGAGAGCCCCGTTACCTAATGTCCCGCAACTCTGATGAGCCTGTCGGTCGCCCAGATGGAATTACGGTGAACCCCTGGAAGAATGGTAGACAGTTGGTGTGGGACTACACTTGCGTTTCAACTTTAGCCAATACCTATGTTGACTTCAGTGCTACACAAGCAGGAGGAGCTGCCAATCACCGGGAAGCGGCCAAGTCACGTAAATACAGAGACCTTGAGCACCACTACAATTTTGTCCCCATTGCCTCAGAGACACTTGGTGCCTGGGGTAAAAGTGCTGCTAGCTTTTTAAAGGAGTTGGGGTCTAAGCTAATCGAAACAACTAGAGACCCCAGAGCTGCCAGTTTTCTTTTTCAGCGCCTTAGTGTGGCAATCCAGAGAGGAAATGCTCACTGCATCCATGGTTCCTGCCCGCCATCTGAGGAGCTGGAGGAGCTATTCAACTTGTGACAAGCAGCCTTGTACCCAGTATGTAATCAATATTGTAACTTTTTTTGTGTAATGACATTTTCAAATAAAGTTAGATAAATATACACACTTAACAAAAGAATAGGGGTGGTAGGAGAAGAAAATATCAAAGTGTTCAGTGAGGATCCACAAGGTCTTCTCTGAGTACTCTTTATTTTCTTCTCCGAGGCTATGGGTCCCTACAATTGCATCAGAGGTGGTACCCCTTCTAGGTTTAAAAAAAAAAAAAAAAAAAAAAAAAAAAAAAAAATATATATATATATATATATATATATATATATATATATATATATATATATATATATATATATATATATATAAATTCGTAAACCTCACCCTGTAAACATTCATGTTTCTACATGTTAAACAAGCTACGAGGATGAGGGAAGGGGATGTTCCCTCCATGCTGGATATTATATTTACCAGGAAAGAGAAAGATATATTTATCATTCAGTACCTCCCTTTTCCTCCTTTCAGTACCTCCCTCCTTTTACCCAAGTGACATGGTCACTTGGGTAAAAGTGACCATGTCTTTTTGGGAATAAAGTATGCAATGCATTATAATCTAGAAGAAAATGAGCTTGAAGCAGTTGAAAAACCTGACTTGTGGAGAGGTCATTATAGGGAACTCAGATATTTCCTTAAGGAATTTGACAAACACTTGCTGTTAGGACATGAAGTAAATGAGATGTATGTCAAGTTTTGTGAAATATATGATAATGGCACAACAAAATTTATACTAAACCAGAGATGCAGAACTAGGAAAAGGGGAAAAATTGCCCAAACATACAAGCAATACAAAGATGCGAGAAACAACAATAGCAGTAAGGAGAGGGGCAGAAAGACTGACTTTCGGTCATATTCAACAACACAAATATACATACACACACACACATTATTGGAAAAAATTGGAATTGGAATATTGGAAAAAATAATTAAAACTAAATGGGTAGAACACCTGGAGAGAAATGATATAATTTCAGACAGACAGTATGGTTTTCGATTTGGAAGATCCTGTGTATCGAATTTACTCAGTTTCTATGATCGAGCAACAGATATATTACAGGAAAGAGATGGTTGGGTTGACTGCATCTATCTGGACCTAAAAAAGGCATTCGACAGAGTTCCACATAGAGAGGTTCTTCTGGAAACTGGAAAATATTGGAGGGGTGACAGGTAAGCTTCTAACATGGATGAAAAATTTTCTGACTGATAGAAAAATGAGGGCAGTAATCAGAGGCAATGTATCGGACTGGAGAAATGTCACAAGTGGAGTACCACAGGGTTCAGTTCTTGCACCAGTGATGTTTATTGTCTACATAAATGATCTACCAGTTGGTATACAGAATTACATGAACATGTTTGCTGATGATGCTAAGATAATAGGAAGGATAAGATATTTAGATGATTGTCATGCCCTTCAAGAAAACCTGGATAAAATAAGTATATGGAGCACCACTTGGCAAATGTAATTTAATGTTAATAAATGCCATGTTATGGAATGTGGAACAGGAGAACATAGACCCCACACAACCTATACATTATGTGAGAAATCTTTAAAGAATTCTGATAAAGAAAGAGATCTAGGGGTGGTTCTAGATAGAAAACTATCACCTGAGGACCACATAAAGAATATTGTGCGAGGAGCCTATGCTACGCTTTCTAACTTTAGAATTGCGTTTAAATACATGGATGGTGATATACTAAAGAAATTGTTCATGACTTTTGTTACGCCAAAGCTAGAATATGCAGCTGTTGTGTGGTGCCCAACAACAGAAGTTGGCCCATATCTTAAGAAGCACATCAACAAACTGGAAAAGGTGCAAAGACATGCTACTAAGTGGCTCCCAGAACTAAAGGGCAAGAGCTACGAGGAGAGGTTAGAGGCATTAAATATGCCAAAACTAAAAGACAGAAGAAAGAGGTGATATGATCACTACATACAAAATAGTAACAGGAATTGATAAAATCGACAGGGAAGATTTCCTGAGACCTGGAACTTCAAGAACAGGAGGTCATAGATTGAAACTAGCTTAACACAGATGCTAAAGAAATATAAGAAAATTCACTTTCGCAAATAGAGTGGTAGACGGTTGGAACAAGTTAGGTGAGAAGGTGGTGGAGGCCTAGACTGTCAGTAGTTTCAAAGCGTTATATGACAAAGAGTGCTGGGAAGACGGTCTCATCCTGTAACTACACTTAGGTAATTACACACACACACACTATATATATATATATATATATATATATATATATATATATATATATATATATATATATATATATATATATATATATATATATATATATACATATATATATATATGTCGTACCTAGTAGCCAGAACGCACTTTTCAGCCTACTATGCAAGGCCCGATTTGAAAATTAAGTTTATCAATGAGAACACCAAGGATCGAATTTAATTACCATCTACTGTGTTACTAATTTGGATATTGTTAATTCTTAGATTAATTTGATCTGAGGATTTATTACCAAACAAAATATAGAAGGTTTTGTCAACGTCAAAGATGAGTTTGTTAGCAATTATCCAAAGATGAACTTTATTTAGTTCAGTATTCACTGAATCATTAAAAATAAGAGGGTTAGGACTGGAGAAAAGGAAGTGTGTGTCATTAGCAAATAAAATTGGTTTGAGATGTTGAGAGGCATTTGGAACGTCATTAATGTAGATGAGAAAAAATGTGTGTATGTATATTTTGAAAGATAATGTAGGCTAAGAAATATTTACTTAATATTATATAATTAATATCATATAATCAATACCATGTAACTAATTTCACTCAAATTTTTCCTAATAATAAGTTCATGTTACTCAAATCATAATATACTCTAATATAGTTACTGTAATATATATTTATATATTACATTATATGTCCTTTCTTTATGTGTCCTCTAATTCTTGCATTTCTTTGATAAAGTGTTTATTCATGTCCTTCAGGTTCAAGTATGTTTATTGAGATAAGCAAGAAATACATCTCAAAGGGATAGAGTAGCTTAGGCTATTTCTACCCCCCCTCTACTTCAAGTCCCTCAAGGGGCGCACAAATTCAGTGAGTACAAATAGACAAATAACATTACAAGAATCCCATTTAACATTGCAGGTTTATATAGTAAGTACAGCATATAATTGTTACACTCTCAGGGCAAAATTCTTGTAGCTCCTAAGTATACTGTCTATCATACCATTATCACACATCCAAACAATTTGATGTGGTACACAATTTATTTCATTATTTCTATAGTTTTCAATAAGTTGACACTCTAATACATAATGTTCTAATGTGTGGGCGTGCGGCATACTACATAATTTACACTCCTTATCTTTTTCACTGACATCAACCAACCTGTCCTCTTAAAAAGAACGTCAACAGTTGCCGTTTGACTCTACGGCTGTTTTTGGACGTTATTTTGTCTTAAACTACGTCTATTTTCACTTCCATGGACTATCTCTTGTTATACAATGAAATACCACACTCTTATTATTCTATAACTCACAGACTATGCTCTGATATCCCAGCAAACACAGAACGTTTGTGGACGTTTTTAAATGGTGCCACAAAGGTAATACTGTAACTTTTGCCATAAATACGTATATCTGACGTTCTTAAAACCAAAGGATATAACTAAAAACATATATTCTTGAGACACAGTTTTTTAAGATTTATGTAAAAATTTAAAAATAATAGTGAATGCTATGGTATTATAATGTTTTCATGCTTTATATTTAAGAATAAATAATTTTCAGTCAACATTTAGTTTTTTTGTTTACTTTATGTAAACCTATCCAATTTACGTTCTTATAACATAAATATAACATTTATATGACGTCAGTATAACGTTATTTACACAACATCATTACGTTATTATGATGTTATATTAACATATAATTCCTGTATGAAAACCAGAATATATGTTGAACTTTATGTTTTAAACCTTGCAAAGTTATCATAAAACTTGGAATAAGACGGTAAGCATGCTTTACTTATGAAAATATACAAACAAATCAACAAAAACATTTTAACATAAAAAACATAAACATAACATAAATTGATTGCATGCATGGGAGTTAACTGGAACTCTGTAATATTGCATTCATGAACCTTAAGGTACAAACCCAGTGTATTTACCAGTGTATGTTAGGTAGGGTTGGTTAGGTTCGGTCATATATCTATATTAATTTTAACTCCAATAAAAAAAAAATTGACCTCATACATAATGAAATGGATAGCTTTATCATTTCATAAGAAAAAAAATAGAGAAAATATATTAATTCATGAAAACTTGGCTTATTAGGCAAATCGGGCCTTGCATAGTAGGCTGAAAAGTGCGTTCTGGCTACTAGGTACGACATATATATATATGTATATATATATATATATATATATATATATATATATATATATATATATATATATATATATATATATATATATATATATATATATATGTCGTACCTAGTAGCCAGAACGCACTTTTTGGCCTACTATGCAAGGCCCGATTTGCCTAATAAGCCAAGTTTTCATGAATTAATTGTTTTTCGACGACCTAACCTACCTAACCTAACCTAACCTAACTTTTTCGGCTACCTAACCTAACCTAACCTATCAAGATAGGTTAGGTTAGGTTAGGTAGGGTTGGTTAGGTTCGGTCATATATCTACGTTAATTTTAACTAAAATAAAAAAAAATTGACCTCATACATAATGAAACGGGTAGCTTTATCTTTTCATAAGAAAAAAATTAGAGAAAATATATTAATTCAGGAAAACTTGGCTTATTAGGCAAATCAGGCCTTTCATAGTAGGCTGATAAGTGTGTTCTGGCTATTAGGTACGACATATATATATATATATATATATATATATATATATATATATATATATATAGTGTGTGTGTGTGTAATTACCTAAGTGTAGTTACAGGATGAGACTGTCTTCCCAGCACTCTTTGTCATATAACGCTTTGAAACTACTGACAGTCTAGGCCTCCACCACCTTCTCACCTAACTTGTTCCAACCGTCTACCACTCTATTTGCGAAAGTGAATTTTCTTATATTTCTTTAGCATCTGTGTTAAGCTAGTTTCAATCTATGACCTCCTGTTCTTGAAGTTCCAGGTCTCAGGAAATCTTCCCTGTCTATTTTATCAATTCCTGTTACTATTTTGTATGTAGTGATCATATCACCTCTTTCTTCTGTCTTATATATATATATATATATATATATATATATATATATATATATATATATATATATATATATATATATATGTATATATATATATATATATATATATATATATATAATATATATATATATATATATATATATATATATATATATATATATATATATATATATATATATATATATATTTATATATTTTATATTTATATATATATATATATATATATATATATATATATATATATATATATATATATATATATATATATATATATATATATATATATATATATATATATATATATATATATATATATATGCTATGTTGTATGCTACAACTTGGCTGATAATAAAGCCATTCACAACTGCAGGCCTAATAAAAAAAGGAGGTGGCATAGCAATATCTTACAAAGATACCTTCATCTGCAATAGTGTCATTAGTAATAGAGACGACTATTGTGAATATACCTTTGCCAAGTTCTCCAGTAAATCCCTTAAATCCTCCTTGACTATAAGTGCCATCTATAGATTTCCCAATACCAACATAGCTTCATTCTCAGATAACGTAAGGAATCTTATCATAAATAACAATCTCAACAAAAATCAAACCAACTTAGTGGTTTGTAATGGTGAACAAAACATGCAGATACTTATATATAACCTGTGAATAGAGTGTAATAACAGCAAAACTATTTGTTTATTGTTTTATGACCATAGAAATTGAATCACTAATATGATTCACTAGTATATAATCCTAATAATAATCACTAATATATAATCCATTGAGCATGCTGCATCTCTTTCAGTCTCTTTGCAATTTGAACAAGAGGGTTTTTAATTGATCGAACCATATTCTTAAAGTAAAGTAAATGAGATGTATTCCATATTTTGCAAAATATACGATGAAGGCACACAAACATTCATACCAAAACTGAAGGGCAGGATTTATGAGAAGACATTAGAGGCATTAAATATTCCAAAACTAGAAGACAGAAGGAAAAGAGGAGATATGATCACTACGTACAAAACAGTAACAGGAATTGATAAACTTGATAGGGAAGATTTCCCGAGACCTGGAATTTCAAGAACAAGAGGTAATAGATTTAAACGAACTAAACAAAGATGCCGAAGAAATGTAAGACAATTCACTTTTGCAAACAGAATGGTAAACGGTTGGAACAAGTTAGGTGAGAAGGTGGTGGAGGCCAAAACCGTCAAAAGTTTCAAAGCATTATATGACAAAGAGTGCTGGGAAAATGGGACACCACGAGTGTAGCTCTCATCCTGTAACTACACTTAGGATTTCCTTAAGTACTTTCGTATTTCAATAATATATCTTCAGAAGGAATCATTCCTCCTGAAATAATTTACATTTACTTGATTCCTTCTGAACATGTATTATTTAAATATGAAAGTACTTAAGGAATTTCCTGTTTCAATTCTTCTTCCGTGGTCTGACACTCACATTTTTCACCACATGTTAATTTCCGTGATTTACACACACACACAAATTTATACACACACACACATATAATATATTATATATATATTTATATACTGTATATATATATATATATATATATATATATATATATATATATATATATATATATATAATATAATATATTTATATATATATATATATATATATATATATATATATATATATATATATATATATATATATATATATATGCATATAAATATATTATATATATACTGATAATTAGCTAAAAATATATTCAAGTAAATGTAAATTATTTTACCTTGCATCTAGATCCACCAAGCTTGTATGGTGTGCATTTCAGTACTTCGGAAATCTGGAACAATCTGGAATCTCTTATCTGCAATGAAACAATACATATTATTGCACTTGCCACAATACCACACAAGAATCAGTACGCCTTACCACACAATCAGTACGACTGTTTTCAGTGAGCTACTGAACACACTGAAGATTGATAACCCAAATGAATTTTTCATGGATATGATACCAACATCAAATCATAAATCAGATGTGATGCTATCCCCACTGGATTTTGAAGAAGCCATAGACAGTATGCCTATGCACTCTGCACCAGGCCCTGACTCTTGGAACTCTATATTCATCAAGAACTGTAAAAAAAACGTTATCACAGGCCCTTCACATTCTTTGGAGACAAAGCCAAGATACTGGCATTATCCCTGACATACTAAAAACAGCAAAAAACTACAGACTGATAGCACTAACATCGCACATCATAAAAATCTTTGAGAGAATGCTAAGAAGTAAGATCACAAAATACATGGAATCACAGCATCTCCATAACCCCAGACAACATGGTTTCTGAACAGGGCGCTCTTGCCTATCACAGTTGCTGGACCACTCTGACATGGCACTAGATGCCATGGAAGACAAACAAAACGCTGATGTAATTTACACAGATTTCGCAAAAGCCTTTGACAAATGTGACCATTGTGTTATTGCACAAAAAATGCGTTCAAAAGGAATTACCGGAAAAATAGGCAGATGGATATACAACTTCCTGACTAATAGAACCCAATGTGTAGTAGTCAACAAAATAAAATCTGGACCATCAACCGTAAAGAGCTCAGTCCCCAAGGGTACTGTGCTTGCTCCAATACTTTTTCTCATCCTCATATCGGACATAGACAAGGACACAACCTATAGTACTTGATCATCCTTTGCAGATGACACTGGAATCTTCACGAGAGTAGGCAACATAGAGGACACGGCAAACCTCCAATCAGATGTAAATCAGGTCTTTCTATGGGCTACAGAAAATAACATGGTGATTAACGAACATAAGTTTCAGCTCATGCGCTACGGAAAAAATGAAAATATAAAAACGGAAACCACTTACAAAACTCAGTCAAATCATAACATTGAACGGAAAAGCAAATTTGGGTGTACTGATGTCAGAAGGCCTTACATTTAAAGAACACAATAAAGTAGCCGTCACAACTGCAAGAAAAATGATAGGATAGATAACAAGAACTTTTCACACTAGAGATGCTATACCGATGATGATAGTTTTCAAGACGCTAGTGCTCTCTAGAGTGGAATACTGCTGCATAATGAAAGCCCCTTTCAAAGCTGGAGAAATTACTGACCTATACTTATGCATTTATCTTCGGTTTAAGACAACAGGCACCAGACACACGCTAGGCATCATACACACTAGGATAAAACAAACATTAGGCCAGAAGTCAGAAAAGAATTCAAAGAATTTTACTGGAAAGGCTTGCTGTTAGGAAAGGAAGTAATTGAGATGAATTAATGCACAGTATGTCAATTTTGTGAAATATATGATAAAGGAACAAAAACATTTATACCAAAACAGAGATGCAGAACTAGGAAACAGGATTTGTTCAACTGAAATTTCAAGACGGCCAGAGACCAAAAGACACAAAAATGGAATCAATATACGAAGAGGCCAAACCCCCAAACATACCAGTAATACAAAGAGAAACAACTACACGGCAGTGAGGAGAGAGGCAGAAAGAAATTTTGAAAAAAAGAATAAACAAATGTAAAGCAGAACAAATATTCTATAAATACAGCAACAACCAATTGCAGGTAAAGGATAATATTCAGAGCTTTTAAATGCATGGATGGCGAAATACTCAAGAAATTGTTCACGACTTTTGTTAGACTAAAGCTGGAATATGCAGCGGTTGTATGGTGCCCATATCTTAAGAAGCACATAAACTGGAAAAGGTGCAAAGACATGCTACTAAGTGGCTCCCAGAATTGAAGGACAAGAACTATGAGGAGAGGTTAGAGGCATTAAATATACCAAATATACTACACAAATATATATACTACACATACACAATACTAGGATGCACAATAAAGTACCCTACACAGGCTGAGTATGGTGTGTACAATAAATGATTAGCTAAAAGATAAGAATGAGTTTGTATAAATGGGGTTAAATCAGAGTGGGAAAATGTAAGTGGAGTTCCTCAAAACTCTGTCCTGGGACCTCTGTAATTCATAATATATACAAATAATTTAGACTCAGGTTTGATCAGCAATATTTGAAAATTTCCAGATGATACAAAAGGGATTTTTTTCTGGATTCAGGATTATTTTTTTTATGGCTGAAAACATGTTTTCAGGAATTAAAGAAATACAGTATTGCTGGAACAACCGCGACATCTTCAAGAGAAAACCTGAACATCTTCAAGAAGTGCTGGACAAACAAGGCTGTGGTGGATATGTGGGCCTGAGGGGCCTGTCCAAGCAACAGCCTGTTGGATCAAGCTCTCACATGTCAAGCCTGGCCTTGGATGGGCTTGGTGAGTAGAACAACTACCAGAACCCTATAATGCATGTATGAAGCAGATAACTAGGTTGTAGGAGATAGATAACATAGTGATTATAAGAAAACTAAAAACTCACTGGAAGCAATATAAATTACAAGAGTTGATACTCAACTTCTTTCCATTGTACCTCCCGTGTGACAGCTTATCACTCTACTGCTAATATCACGGTATTGCAGAATATCTGTCTCTACATTGCCAAGGTGTCCAGGCAGTGAACACCACATAATGCAGTGCAGTCCTGTAAGAATAAGCACAGTAAGTATGGGCATGGAGGGGGTGCAGCAGTGGCTTGTGAAGGGCTGGAGAGTAAATGGACATGCCCAGGAATAAAAAGCATTAGGGTAACAGAACATAGCCCATAAAAATAGTAATGACTGTGAATGAATAATTATATGAATGCAATAATATTTCATATCTCAATAGGAATACTAAGCAGGGCGCAAGACAAGGTACTGGTGGTGATAGTGGTTGGTACAAGTCCTCACATCCCCACAGACACCAGTAACAGCCCTCACTTCCCAACACAGTACCCTTGTTCCTTACTCAACACCCCCTTGGACCTTTATTACAGAAAAATAGAATCAATTAATATAATAAAATATAAAATATAAGTGTTTACTTACGATAATACTATCGGTGGAACACAAAATCTTCTTCTTCTTGATAGTAGGTGCAGTTTGCATGAAGGGTTTGTCCTCGCTATGACTGAACTGACGACAAAATGGCCGCTGTGTTGATATGGCGTCAGATGACGCTGTGACGTCACAGGTGAGGGACGCTTTGCGCAATTACTCCCTCGTCGCTTGACCCCATCATTAATAACTTTGTTATTTTTATTATTTTATTTGTATTTATTTATGTACAAGAAGTTACATTGGGGGTTAACAGAGAATATAGAAAATACATTGAATTAACATTCTTGTAAAGCCACTAGCACGCATAGCGTTTCGGGTAAGTCCTTAAACAGATTTTTTTTTATAAATTAACAGTAAATTGATAAAAAATGTTAGCAGGTATTTTACAGCTTTTCTTTACAGGTACAGATAATTTTAAGTAGAATAATTACAGTAAAATCAGCAAAAGTGTTTGCAGGTAATTTGAAGAAATTTTGACACAAAAGCAGATCAGAATGATACACAATAATAACAATACACAATAAAGAAACAAGGATTACTAGGTACATGAGGATAGCTTTTCAGGGTTATACATTGGTTCACTGAAGCACAATATGAAGATCATTTCGAGGAAAAGTTTCAAGGAATAATGCAGTAGTATATGCACTGAATACAACAACCATGATATCAGATGATATCTAAGATTACAATGTTAAAGTAATATGGCTTAGGTACAAATATTGGGGGATTGAGTAACACTAGATACAGTGTGAAGATAAAGCCCATGGTAGAAAACTATGAAGATGAAATTAGGTACTTTTTGGTTTTATTTTTGAATATGGCAGAAGTTGGACAGTTTTTCAAATCATTAGGGAGTGAGTTCCATAGACTAGGTCCCTTTATTTACATAGAGTGTTTACATAGATTAAGTTTGACTCTAGGGATATCAAAGAGATATTTATGTCTGGTGGGGTGGCCATGTGTTCTATTACATCTGTCCAGGAAGAGCTTCAGAACAGGGTTTGCACTTAGAAAAAGGGTTTTATAAACGTAATTTACACAGGAGAATGTATGGAGTGAATTTATGTTTAGCATGTTTAGGGATTTGAACAAGGGAGCTGTGTGTTGTCTGAAGGTAGAGTTAGTTATTGTCCTGATAGCAGATTTTTACTGGATGATGATGGGCTTGAGGTAGTTTGCAGAGGTTGAACCTCAAGCACAAATGTCATAAGAATGATAGGGATAGATAAGTGCATAATAGAGTGAGAGGAGAGCAGAGTAGGGTACATAATATCTGATCTTAGAGAGTATACCAACTGTTATAGAAACCTTTTTAGTTATGTGTTGTATATGGGTGCGGAAGGTGAGTCTCTTGTCTAGGAATAGGCCAAGGAACTTTCCATCATTTTTATTGTTAATGTTTACATTAGCTATCTGAAGCTGAATTGCATTTGTTGATTTGTTTCCAAATAAGATATAGTAGATCTTTTCTATGTTTAGTGTGAGTTTATTGATTGACATCCACAAGTAGACTCTTTTTAATTAATTGTTTACAACATTATTTAACAGGAATGGGTTGGGGTCAGAGTAGATGAGTAGTATCATCAGCCAACAATATAGGTTTAAGTATGTTAGAGACATTAGGGAGATCATTGATGTATATAAGAAACAGGAGGGTCCTAGGATGCTGCTCTGTGGCACCCCTATGGTAAGTGGTAGAGTGGGAGAGGTTATATCATTGATGGCTACATATTGGTGTCTGTTACTAAGATAGGATCGGATATAGTTCAGGGCAGTTCAAAGTTGTTGTTGTATTTGTGTCTAGCTTCAGACACAAGCATGTTACAGTTATGTCTTAAGGAGTTGAGAGCAATTAAGGATGATAAAGAGTCACTTACAATTAATGTATCAAGTTTGGATACTTGTACACATTTCAGTGGAAGGAGCAAGGCAAATAGTTCAGTCTGAAGGGTAGAGGCCCAGTTGTTTATACGGACTCCCCACTCAAAATATAAGTCATAGCCTATTGTCAGGACAACTGCACCCGTTGGGCGCTGTAGGAAACCTTCAGTGTATATGATTTGAGAGAGAGAATGCTCTGTGGACAGAGCATCAATATGGCTTAAGACGTTGAGCTTTGCCTCAAAACAAAGCTGGGACTGATCTCTAATTTGCTCCTTTGATGGAAAGGGAGGGATTAAAATTGAAAAGGGTGTAATTTCCTACAGTGCAGGAAAGTGATATTGTTGTCTCTCTTGGTACAAATTATAAATCTGATACTTTCTGAGTTCAGTTCCAATTTTATTTATCTATTTGAAACAATGTTTACATTCAATAAAGAAATTCTGGAGGGCTTCTGTGCAAGGGTTAGGATGAGATAGCCTAAGCATTTTTATACCAATTTGACAGTTAATTTTAGTAACACGATAAACAACGCTCGGAATATTAAGTTCCTTTCTCATATTAAGTATCTTTGTGGTACGAAGGCACCCAAGGATTATCCTCAAGGCTTTGTCTGCAATTTTTCAAGCCCTCCAAGCTTTCTTTCAGGATGCCTTAAAGTTAGTTTAGTTCATTTATTATGCACCCCATACCCATCTTGTGGGCGGTAGTGGAAAGGGTTGCAGAGGCACATAATGGGCTCAGGGACTGAACCTCACAATTCATTTAGCTCAGCAAGTTACAATCTTGATGAGCTAGTTACAAAATTCAGTATAAGTCGTCACATCAACAATGGGTTCGAGATCGACCACAAGTACAGTTTCTAAATTAAGCAACTGACATATGTGGAGAGCTAGTGTTACAATTGATATGTCTGTCCTGCACACCGCCCCCCATCCAGTGGGCAGCGGTGGATATGTTACAATCACTTAGTTACTACCTACAGTTAGCAAACTGGGGATATTTGGCTAAAATTTCTGGTAGCAGATCATTTTGAATGAAATATTTACATATCGTTGGTACATTGGTTATAGAATTGTCTCTGAATTCACTATCACATAGTGACGGAGGGTGTGCGAATAATTTTGTTGACACAGTTAACATTTGGTCAGATCTACATCAGCAGATAATGAGAATTCCCAGAAATACTTGTAACCGAGTCTAAGCTGAGCAGTAGTAACATCTAGAAGTCTACTGATTTTTTTGGATGAACCATAGATGTGTGGCTTCTCTTGCATGATAGTACTGAACGAAAGTTAATCGCCCCAAACACTTTCGCGTTTTGGACAAGTTACCCCTCCACACTCTCCAGTTTTTTTTAGACATTCCCTGGTAGTGTGCGGAAATACTGAAAAGTGTATACTCTTTTCAACTTTGTCACCTTAATTCTCGTCCTATGTCTTTCATTTTGGTATCAATGCGTTCGCAATAGAATTCCCAACAGAACTATGTGCATATAATGTCAAAGACAGCAGCGCGCTCCACCCGCCGACAAGATGAATATAGGCCAAGGGTACCAGAAAAAGAAAGCTGAGCCACCCTCAGGCAACTCTTCATTACATTAGAGAGCGTGGTAATACTGAAAAGTGTATACCCTTTTCAACTTTGTTACCTCAATTCTCATCCTAGGTTTTTCAATTTGGTATCAATGTGTTCGCAATAGAATTCTGTACAGGACTAAAGGCATATAAACTCCAAAAGCCCGGCTTACCATCCGCAACAAACAGAGTAAGCGAGAGTGTGTTACCAGGGAGCGCACAAGAGCGATAAAATGTATACACTCTTTCATTTTGGTCACCCCAATTGTCATCCTAGGTCTTTCATTTTGGTATCAATGTGTTAGCAATAGAATTATCTACAGGTTTAAATGCATATAAACTCCAAAAGCAAGGTGTACCATCCGCACAAAACAGAGAAAGTGAGAGAAAGTAACCCGGGAGCACTCTAGTGCAATGTAATGTCAACACTCTTTTCACTTTGGTTACCTCAATTCTCGTCATATGTCTTTCATTTTGGTATCAATGTGTTCGCAATTGTATCTGCTGGCATTTTACCCTTTGCTTGGATCTGAAGGGTTTTAGGCTCACCACGATGCAATCTGATAGTACCACACGTGTATATACCTATCTTCAAGCAGCAATTCACTCATTCAAACCGACTTATAATAGTTATCCATATATAAATGGTAATCTTTGTTCTACCTGTTAACCTGTCATATGAAGAAAGATTGTCAAAGCTTATATTACATTCTCTAGAAAAGCGAAGAATTAGGAGTGACATATAGTAGAGGTGCACAATGGGACGAATGGACATAACAAAGGGGACATTAATGGGGTATTAAAAGTAGCAACACAAGACAGAACTCGAAACAAAGTGTAAAAATTGGAAAAATTTAGATTTAGGAAAGAACTGCATGGGTAAATACACTGGGTTTGTACCTTAAGGTTCATGAATGCAATATTACAGAGTTCCAGTTAACTCCCATGCATGCAATCAATTTATGTTATGTTTATGTTTTTTATGTTAAAATGTTTTTGTTGATTTGTTTGTATATTTTCATAAGTAAAGCATGCTTACCGTCTTATTCCAAGTTTTATGATAACTTTGCAAGGTTTAAAACATAAAGTTCAACATATATTCTGGTTTTCATACAGGAATTATATGTTAATATAACATCATAATAACGTAATGATGTTGTGTAAATAACGTTATACTGACGTCATATAAATGTTATATTTATGTTATAAGAACGTAAATTGGATAGGTTTACATAAAGTAAACAAAAAAACTAAATGTTGACTGAAAATTATTTATTCTTAAATATAAAGCATGAAAACATTATAATACCATAGCATTCACTATTATTTTTAAATTTTTACATAAATCTTAAAAAACTGTGTCTCAAGAATATATGTTTTTAGTTATATCCTTTGGTTTTAAGAACGTCAGATATACGTATTTATGGCAAAAGTTACAGTATTACCTTTGTGGCACCATTTAAAAACGTCCACAAACGTTCTGTGTTTGCTGGGATATCAGAGCATAGTCTGTGAGTTATAGAATAATAAGAGTGTGGTATTTCATTGTATAACAAGAGATAGTCCATGGAAGTGAAAATAGACGTAGTTTAAGACAAAATAACGTCCAAAAACAGCCGTAGAGTCAAACGGCAACTGTTGACGTTCTTTTTAAGAGGACAGGTTGGTTGATGTCAGTGAAAAAGATAAGGAGTGTAAATTATGTAGTATGCCGCACGCCCACACATTAGAACATTATGTATTAGAGTGTCAACTTATTGAAAACTATAGAAATAATGAAATAAATTGTGTACCACATCAAATTGTTTGGATGTGTGATAATGGTATGATAGACAGTATACTTAGGAGCTACAAGAATTTTGCCCTGAGAGTGTAACAATTATATGCTGTACTTACTATATAAACCTGCAATGTTAAATGGGATTCTTGTAATGTTATTTGTCTATTTGTACTCACTGAATTTGTGCGCCCCTTGAGGGACTTGAAGTAGAGGGGGGGTAGAAATAGCCTAAGCTACTCTATCCCTTTGAGATGTATTTCTTGCTTATCTCAATAAACATACTTGAACCTGAAGGACATGAATAAACACTTTATCAAAGAAATGCAAGAATTAGAGGACACATAAAGAAAGGACATATAATGTAATATATAAATATATATTACAGTAACTATATTAGAGTATATTATGATTTGAGTAACATGAACTTATTATTAGGAAAAATTTGAGTGAAATTAGTTACATGGTATTGATTATATGATATTAATTATATAATATTAAGTAAATATTTCTTAGCCTACATTATCTTTCAAAATATACATACACACATTTTTTCTCATCTACATTAATGACGTTCCAAATGCCTCTCAACATCTCAAACCAATTTTATTTGCTAATGACACACACTTCCTTTTCTCCAGTCCTAACCCTCTTATTTTTAATGATTCAGTGAATACTGAACTAAATAAAGTTCATCTTTGGATAATTGCTAACAAACTCATCTTTGACGTTGACAAAACCTTCTATATTTTGTTTGGTAATAAATCCTCAGATCAAATTAATCTAAGAATTAACAATATCCAAATTAGTAACACAGTAGATGGTAATTAAATTCGATCCTTGGTGTTCTCATTGATAAACTTAATTTTCAGGGACACATTTAAAATATAGCTAAAAAAGTTTCTAAAACAGTTGGCATTCTCTCTAAAATCAGATACTATGTACCTCACCTTACCCTGGTGACGCTCTATTACTCTGTTATCTATCCTTATCTTAATTATGGTATCTGTGCTTGGGGGTTCTACTACCCAAAATCATCTACGTCCGCTAATTCCACAACACAAATCTGCTATTGGAATAATAACAAACCCTGGCCCCCAGACTGCACTCGACCTGCTTACTTAAATCTTTGAATATGTTAGATAATAAGTCATTGCACATCCTCTCAAGTGTACTCTTTATATTTAAAACCCTGAACTGTAATGCCAATCCTGACCTTAAACGCTTCACAGAAGGTTGTAACAGAACCCATGGGCACCACATCAGAAACAAATCTTGTTTCTTATGTGGTTTCAAAATCCAGGGGGGGTCTGGTAGCCGAGTGGACAGCGCGCAGGACTCGTAATTCTTTGGCCCGAGTTCGATTCCCGGACCAAGCAGAAACAAATGGGGAAAGTTTCTTTCACCCTGATGCACCTGTTACCTAGCAGTAAATTAGGTACCTTGGAGTTAGACAGCTGTTACAGAGTTGCTTCCTGGGAGTGTTTGTGTGTGGGGGGGGGGGGAATAATTTAGTAGTTAGTTACAGTTGATTGATTGACAGTTGAGAGGCGAGCCGAAAGAGCAGAGCTCAACCCCCGCAAGAACAACTAGGTGAATAAGTACGTATTTGATACTCCAAGAGTGCAACTGAACCAAATTAGAAATTCTCTGCAAATCAAGAGATCCAGAATGTGGAATGATCTTCCCAGTCATTTCAAAGGCTGTACCTCTCTCAACCAGCTTAAGAGAAAAATCAAGTGCTACCTAATAAACTCCATGTAACCTACCATACCCCTAAATGTCAACCTATGTTTTGCTTTTTATTAACAATATTGATTATTGACCAACTAGTTTAGCTGCTGATATCTGCCATATATAAACTTGAAGAAAATTGTAGTCTTCTGTTTATTTAGTTAAAATTACTTCTGCTGTTCTGTTTCAATTTCTGCTGTTCCATCCATCATACAATTTTTGTCATTCTTAATTTTCATTTTTCAATTCACGATTTTGATCTCAATTAGTTTTAAGGTTTTAGTCTAAGTGTTTTTCCTTCATCTTGCCTGAAACGCTGTGCGTATTAGTGGCTTTAGGCATAGTATGTACTACCTGTAGATAAACTAGAAATCCACAATTCGGTTTGCAACTCATCTTGTATGTTTGCCCAAAACGCAATGTGTATTAGTGGCTTTAGGTATTGTATGTACTAGCTCTACGTATAAATCCAACATTATGTTTGTAACTCTTCATCTATGTATGTACTTTTTCTGAATAAAAATTTGATTTTGAATTTTGTATGTACTTTTACCTAAATAAAACTTATTTATGTATTTATTTTGTTATTACAGTCTCTCTTTTAAACTGGTTGGGAGGCATACAAATTTTAATTAAATTACAGTAATTTAATTAATTTAGCATTCACAATAATTAGGAAACCAGCCAAAACCTGCATTAATTTAGCATTCCCAATAATTAGGAAACCATCAATAGGGAATTTCATAAATGCACCTCACAATATAAACTGGGAATCTGATCTCAACAATACACAGGATATAAATTCATAATGGATATAAACTGCCAAAAGATTAAACAACCCCTGGCTCACATGTGACATACTTAAAGCAATTAACAAGAAACCCGAATATGAAATAAAACATAGAATTGGCCTAATTACAAAATAAGTTAAGAGATACTCATCAATGCTCACCAATATAATATGAAGAGCCAAAGCTTCCATTTATGAGAATAGATTTAAAGAAGCAAAAGGCAATATGAAATTAAAAAAATCCACAAGGGCCGTGACGAGGATCGAACCTACTTCTGAGAGCATCCCAGACACTGCCTTAATCGACTGAGCTACGACATGGATAACGGTCTCATCACGGCCCATGCGGATCTGTTCATTTGATGCATCATGCTATTGTGATTTCTATGTGCTGTGAAATATGAAAAGTACATGGAAAATCATCTCTAACCTCCTAGAGTCTAAACAATATAATCACATAACTAGCAGATAAAACTCTCCAATGATGGTTATACACCTGCAACAGACAGATATTGCAACTGAATTCAAAAGCTTCTTTTCATCAAATGGTATAAACCTTGCCAGAAAAATCCCAGAGACCCAGACACATGTTACTACAAATCTCACAGGCAGCTGTCCTAACTCTCTACTCCTTTTGCCAGTCAGCCCGAAAGACATTATATCCATTTTTCAATCACTTAACACTAAGCTGGGAACATTTTTTAAATACAATCTATGATATATATATATATATATATATATATATATATATATATATATATATATATATATATATATATATATATATATATATATATATTAGTATATTTTGGTAGCAGTCTTTCCTGTAGACATATATTATTTAATATGACCGAAAAAGTAAGATTAATAATTCTAACACGAATTTTCTCAATCTTTCGTACATTACGCTTCACTGTTGGAGGTAAATCAAAAATCAATTCTCCAAAATTCATTTTTATTTCTAGTCTAACGCGACACGGGCGCGTTTCGTAAAACTTATTACATTTTCAAAGACTTTAGTTCACAAATACACAACTGAATAGAACTTACGTATCTCCGATTTTATATCTACATTTGAGTGAGGTGGAAGGGGTGATGTGGCATTAACACAAGACAGAACAAAATGTGGTATTAATAGGGTATTAATTTCATCAACACAAGACAGAACAAGGGTATTAATAGGGTATTAATTTCATCAACACAAGACAGAACACGAAACAATGGATATTGAATAGAAGTGTTTGTAGAAAGCCTATTGGTCCATATTTCTTGATGCTTCTATATTGGAGCGGAGTCTTGAGGTGGGTAGAATATAGTTGTGCAATAATTGGCTGTTGATTGCTGGTGTTGACTTCTTGATGTGTAGTGCCTCGCAAACGTCAAGCCGCCTGCTATCGCTGTATCTATCGATGATTTCTGTGTTGTTTACTAGGATTTCTCTGGCGATGGTTTGGTTGTGGGAAGAGATTATATGTTCCTTAATGGAGCCCTGTTGCTTATGCATCGTTAAACGCCTAGAAAGAGATGTTGTTGTCTTGCCTATATACTGGGTTTTTTGGAGCTTACAGTCCCCAAGTGGGCATTTGAAGGCATAGACGACGTTAGTCTCTTTTAAAGCGTTCTGTTTTGTGTCTGGAGAGTTTCTCATGAGTAGGCTGGCCGTTTTTCTGGTTTTATAGTAAATCGTCAGTGGTATCCTCTGATTTTTGTCTGTAGGGATAACGTTTCTATTAACAATATCTTTCAGGACCCTTTCCTCCGTTTTATGAGCTGTGGAAAAGAAGTTCCTGTAAAATAGTCTAATAGGGGGTATAGGTGTTGTGTTAGTTGTCTCTTCAGAGGTTGCATGGCTTTTCACTTTCCTTCTTATGATGTCTTCGACGAAACCATTGGAGAAGCCGTTATTGACTAGGACCTGCCTTACCCTACAGAGTTCTTCGTCGACTTGCTTCCATTCTGAGCTGTGGCTGAGAGCACGGTCGACATATGCGTTAACAACACTCCTCTTGTACCTGTCTGGGCAGTCGCTGTTGGCATTTAGGCACATTCCTATGTTTGTTTCCTTAGTGTAGACTGCAGTGTGGAAACCTCCGCCCTTTTCCATGACTGTTACATCTAGAAAGGGCAGCTTCCCATCCTTTTCCATCTCGTAAGTGAAACGCAGCACGGAACTCTGCTCAAATGACTCCTTCAGCTTCTGCAGATGTCTGACATCAGGTACCTGTGTAAAAATGTCGTCAACATACCTGCAGTATATGGCCGGTTTCAAGTTCATGTCGACTAAGACTTTTTGCTCGATGGTACCCATGTAGAAGTTTGCAAACAGGACACCTAGGGGAGAATCCATGGCGACCCCATCTACTTGCTTATACATGTGCCCATCCGGGCTCAAGAAGGGTGCCTCTTTAGTACAAGCTTGGAGTAGTTTCCTCAGAATATTTTCTGGTATGTCAAGAGGAGTACAGGCTGGATCACGATACACTCTGTCGGCTATCATTCCGATTGTCTCGTCCACAGGTACGTTGGTAAACAGCGATTCTACGTCCACCGAGGCTCTTATCCCTGTGGCCCGTGTGCCCCGCAGTAAGTCAACAAATTCCTTTGGAATTTGCTACAAACGAGTGGAGAAATAGCAACATCGACGATAGTATCCGTACCTGCATTGAACAACACCTCGACATCCTCACAGACCAACATCACCTCAGCACTGAAACAAGGATTATCAAGAAACTAACAACATTATATGGAGGACCTATGGCAATTCCACGACCAAGAGATGGCTTCCTGAACCTTGCAGGAATTAACCTAGCAGGAATTTCTAGCATTCTTACATCTATACAATTTTCAGACTTTACTACCATTGTCTATTCTCACCCTACCCCCACACACTAAATAATATTGTCAACAGTGAATTAAAAAAGTCCTCTCGTGGATGTCAACCAATAAACTTACACTAAACATAGAAAAGACCTTCCTCAGTTTATTTGGGAGTAAGTATCAAAAGAAGGCACCAAACCTTATTTTGTAGTAAATTATCATATCAGATTCAACTTCAGATAGACAATGTTAACATTACCCATAAAAATGATGGGAAGTTCCTTGGCCTATACATAGTCATGGGACTGAACTTTAGCACCCACATACAACACATAGCTAAAAAAGTCTCAAAAATAGTCGGTATACTTTCTAAAATCAGAAATTATGTTCTCCTCTCTGCTTTCCTCCCATTATGCTACCTAATAATCTATCCATATTTTACTTATTTATTTATTTATTTATTTATTTATTTATTTATATATATATATATACAAGAAGGTACATTGGGTATGTGAGAATACATTGGATAGTACAGTATTTACATTCTTGTAAAGCCACTAGTACGCGCAGCGTTTCGGGCAGGTCCTTAATCTAGCAGATAATTTTAAGTAGGTAATTTTTATCAGAATTGATAAATGATAGATACATTGCAAGAGAAAAATGAGATGAGAGAGCTTAGTAAGTATATTAAAGCACATTGTTATATTAAAGCTCTGATTGATTACATTGACAGCTTGATTAGTAATTTAAACAAGATTAATAGACACCATACAGCAGATTGACAGCACATATAAGACAGCAATGATCACAATGGTAAAGATGTTCAGATTGGGTACATAAAGATTGGGAGACTGGGTAGCAAAAGATACAGATAAACAAGATTTATAAACACCATACAGCAGATTGGCAGTACATATAAGAAGACAGCAATGATCACAATGGTAAAGATGTTCAAATTGGGAACATAAAGGTTGGGAGATTGGGTAGCAATAGAAACAGTGCAATTTTAAGGCAAAAAGTGAAAAACTATGAAGATGAAATTAGGTACCTTTTAGTCTTCATTTTGAATGATGTAAAAGTTGGACAGCTTTTCAATTCAGTAGGGAGTGAGTTCCATAAACTGAGTCCCTTTATTTGCATAGAGTGTTTACACAGATTAAGTTTAACTCTGGGGATATCAAAGAGATATTTATTTCTGGTGTGGTGATAATGGGTCCTATTACATCTGTCCAGGAAGAGTTTCAGACAAGGATTTGCATTTAAGAACAGGGTTTTGTAAATGTAGTTGACACAAGAGAATTTGTGGAGTGAGATTATGTTTAGCATGTTTAGGGAGTTAAATAAGGGGGCTGTGTGTTGTCTGAAAGCAGAATTTGATATTATTCTGATAGCAGATTTTTGCTGGGTGATGATGGACTTGAGGTGGTTTGCAGTGGTTGAACCCCATGCACAGATACCATAGTTGAGATAGGGATAGATTAGTGCATAATATAGAGAGATGAGAGCAGAGTTTGGTACATAATATCTGATTTTGGAGAGTATACCAACTGTCTTAGAGACTTTCTTAGTTATGTGTTGTATGTGGGTACTGAAGTTGAGTCTCTTGTCTAGGAATATGCCAAGAAACTTTCCATCATTTTTATTGCTAATGTTTACATTGTCTATCTGAAGCTGAATTGCATTTGTAGATTTGCTTCCAAATAGGATGTAGTAGGTCTTTTCTATGTTAAGTGTTAGTTTGTTGGTTGACATCCATAAGTGGACTTTTTTTAGTTCATTATTAACAACATCATTTAGTGTATGTGGGTTGGGGTTGGAGTAGATGAGGGTAGTATCATCAGCAAACAAAATAGGTTTCAGAATGTTAAAGACATTAGGCAGATCATTGATGTATATAAGAAATAGAAGAGGCCCCAAGATGCTGCCCTGTGGCACTCCAACAGTTATTGATAGAGTGGGAGAGGTTATATTATTGATGGCTACACATTGGTGTCTATCACTAAGATAGGATTGGATATAGTCCAGTGCATGGCCTCGGATTCCATAATGATGGAGTTTACATAAGAGGTAATCGTGATTAACAGTATCAAAGGCCTTTCTCAGGTCAATGAAGAGTCCAATTGGAAACTCATTTTTGTCAAGGGCTGAGTAAATTATATCAAGGAGACTAATAATTGCATCGTTGGTACTCTTTTGAGAGCGGAAGCCAAACTGACAGGGGCTAAGAATGTCGAATTTTACGAGATAGGAGTAGAGCTGTTTGTAGATAATTTTTTCAAATATTTTTGATAGTATGGGTAGGTTCGATAGTATGGGTAGGTTCGATATTGGTCTATAGTTGTTTATGTTTGCCGGAATACCTCCTTTATGAACTGGCGTTACTCTTGCTTTTTTAAGGATATCAGGGAAGGTATGACACTCAAGGGATTTGTTGAACAGCAGAGCTATAGGTGGCGCAAGGGCATGGGAGGCGCTCTTGTATACAATGGATGGGATTTCACTGATGTTCCCAGCTTTGGTTTTTAGTGAATGTATGATGGACACAACATCTGTCGGGCTGACTGGTGAGAGGAGAAGAGAGTTTGGATAGCTGCCTGAGAGATATGTGTTGATATGTGTCTGAGTCTGTGGGATTTTACTTGCACGGTTAGCACCAATCGATGAAAAGCTATTAAATTCATTCGCCATTTCTAAGTCAGATGACGGTGTAAGGCCATCCTTAGAGAGTGTTATCTGGTTGTGGGAGTGTTGTTTAGTTCCCAGGATATTAGAGATGGTATTCCATGTGCTTTTCATGTTGCCTTTTGATTCTTTGAATCTAGTCTCATAATATGAAAGTTTTGCTTTTCTTATGATACTGGTAAGCACTGATGAGTACCTTTTAACTACTTCCTTTGAAACTAGGCCACTCCTAAATTTCTTTTCGTATTCATGTTTTTTGTTGATTGATTTAATTATGCCACTTGTGAGCCACGGGTTATTTTTTCTTTTATCAGTTACTTGTTTGGTAAGAAGGGGACAGTGAGTGTTGTAGAGGCTTAGAGTTTTGGAGAGAAAGAGGTTAGTTGATGAGTTTATATCCTGTGAATTATTAAATTCAGATTCCCAGTTAATATTGTGAAGTGCATTAGAGAGATTGCCTAAAGCTGATTCACTATGTAGCCTGAATGAAAGTTTCTTGGTTTCTGGTGGTGATGTGTCAATGTTTGCTATGAGGAAAGTAGGATAGTGGTCAGTTGTTCTGTCATAAATTACCCCAGATGTAAGGGGAGCTGTTTTATTAGTCCATAGGTGATCCAGGGTAGTGGCAGATGTGGGGGGGCTTGGTGATTGTGGGGATTAGCATACAGGGGTGGATGCTGTTACGGAAATAGTCAACTTGAGGGTTGTTTTGAAGACCCAGGTCAATATTGAAATCACCTCCCAGAATGATGTGATTTTTGTTGAGATTGTTATTTATGATAAGATTCCTTACATTGTCAGAGAATAAAGCTATGTTGGTATTAGGAAATCTTTAGATGGCACCGATAGTCAGGGAGGATTTAAGGGATTTACTGGAGAACTTGGCAAAGGTGTATTCACAATAGTCATCTCTATCACTAATAACACTATTGCAAATGAAGGTATCTTTGTAATATATTGCTGTACCACCACCTTTTTTATTAGGCCTGCAGTTATGAATGGCTTTATAACCAGCTAAATTGTAAAGTTGGGTATAGTCATTACTTAGCCTAGTTTCTGTTAAAATGTTGAATGATAATTTAGTACCTAGTGCTGTAAGTAGTGCATTTATATCATCAAAATGTTTACCAAGTGACCTAACATTTTGGTTGTAAACTGATAAGCAGGTGCTATTTAGGAGTTTGTTTTTTGCAAGATTTGCTGTGTAATACCTGCAATAATGATGATCAATGTGCTGATTTGTGGGGATATGGGACAGAACATTTCGATCAGGATCAATATCAGTAAGCATATAGATAAGATAATGTTACGATACAATAAGATAAGCAATTACAGGAACAAATAAATACTAAATCTGCTGTAAAATAGAAAGTAATTATAGCAAAACAACAATACAATAATATAACAATACAATAAGAGCTTACAAAGTATTAAGTCTGCTAAAATTAGAGAATAATTATGGCAAAACACAACAATAAATGCAAGTAAACAAAAGAATTGAAACAATTAGAGGTAGAATAAAGGTCACTAGATAGCCATGGAGGATACACAAGTTTGGTGGAGAGAACAAAAAATCAGTAGAGACTGTCAAGATGAATATATAAAAAAATTGACAAATGATAATTGTAAAGTAAAATAATCTTAAAGATAATAAATTTTATTTAGCTTAGTTTTTAACCTATAATTAGTATGAGCTTAATTATGAGAACAAAATGAGATCAATAATTGATTTCAATAAATGACATAAATCAATACAATTAAATTTAAAATTTAAATGGAATAGGGTAAGATTAGATTTAAGAGTAAAATTTTACAATGAAACTGAGGTAGATGCTTACATAAGTGCATGGAGACTTGACGGATTATTTAGGAAATTATATGAATGAGAGAACATTAGGTAAATGGTAAGGTAGAGACAGCACCTTGGACAAAGTTAGATTAAGTTAGGTTAGGCTCAGGCACTGAAAGAGTTATTTTAAGTACTGGCATTGGTCGGGTTCAGGTTTTCAGATATACCACAATCTCTAAAGAAGGCCAGTAGTTGTTGGTCACACTTTATTTCATATATTTTTCCTGCACTTTCCTTCTTCGCAATAATCGTTCCATTCCTAGTGTAGTACTGCTTGATAAGACCAGGGTTTAGTTTGCGAATTTTACGCAGCCTGAAGAGGAGGGATCCACGCTGCTTTGTAAGACACTCATTGATATAGAGGTTGTTTTTTTGCTTAGCAGCTGATTGTATGAGGCCAAACTTAACAGAGGTATTTGCAAGTTTGATGAGCATTCTCCTACTGCTACGGGGACTGTTTTTATCTATCCTGATAGCTGATTTGATATCAACATTGACTCTGATCTTTGAATTAATTAAGGTGTGGGCTATGTTACAACAATTCTCACCTTGTTGTTCATCAGGTAGATCAGTAGAGCTAATTATCAGGGAGTCATGAAGTTGTTGTTGCTCTTGGTCATCTTCGGAAACCGCCTGGTGAATCTGAAGGAGATTGATTTGTTTTTCCAGCTTTTGAAGGAGGTCACTTTGAGCTGAGAGGGTTTCCTCGGC
Organism: Procambarus clarkii; assembly: GCF_040958095.1. Taxonomy (NCBI): domain Eukaryota; kingdom Metazoa; phylum Arthropoda; class Malacostraca; order Decapoda; family Cambaridae; genus Procambarus; species Procambarus clarkii. Next base: position 54,986,166 of record NC_091155.1, read on the forward strand.
CTGAATCTTATGTATTTGATCCATTGCATAATTTGCAACAGTTTGTAAGTTGAGAATTTCTTGGTTGTTGTTCGTCGACGATTCAAGGAGGCGGTCTATGGTTTGTTGTTGTCGGGTGACTGTCTTGGAGGGCCGAAATAGCTTTAGATTGCATTAGCACAAGGTTGTGCAGTTTCTGCGGCCATGGGTTACTTCTGAGAGGTTTGAAGTTTAGACAGGGAGCCATAGATTGAATGAATTCTAGAGCTTGAGATTCGAGTTGAGTTGAAGGGGGGGAGTGAGGAGGGGGAGCAGATGCTGTGTTTACCAACATCGGCGAGGATTGCAGCGTTGCCAGTGTTCCATTCAGATCTCTAGGAGTAATGGATGCAGAGCGAGAGGCACCCCTACCTTGCTTGTTGCTATGTTTGGGCATGTTTTCGGCGATAGATTCTTGGTAGTGTTTCTAAAGGTAGATACTTGGAGATACTTGGAGGCATCACTCGGTACCCCTACTCAAATCTCTGAATATGTTAGACATTAAGTCACTGCACATTCTCTCATGTGTATTATACATATATAAAACGCTAAACTATAATGCCAATCCTGATCTCAAAAGCTTCATAGAAGGATGTAACAGAACCCATGAGCACCACACCAGAAATAAATACAGTTTTGATATTCCTAGAGTACGACTTAATCAAACTAGAAATGCTCTACAAATCAAGGGGCCCAGAATGTGGAATGACCTTCCCAACCATGTTAAAGACTGTACCTCTCTCAACCAGTTTAAGTTAAAAACGAAGCTATACCAAATAAATTCTCTGTAACCTACCTTACCCTTCTATTGTCAACCAATGTCTGTTTTTTTTAAAGAGCGCTGTTTGTCGACATAATTGTATTTGTGCTGCTTTTTCATCTATGTTTTCATTCTACTCATTATGCTCAATTAGTATTAAGCTTGTCATTTAAGTTTATCATGCCCGAAACGCTTTGCGTAATAGTGGCTTTAGGCATTGTATGTACTAGCTCTACCTATAAGTCAACCATTCTTTGTAAAATTTTATTGTATGTATGTACCTTACCTAAATAAACATTTTATTTTATTTTATTTTTATTTAATTATAGTAGGGATAGGCGTATGGAGAACGCTTGGCAGAAGGGTCGTAGATAGGCAGGCGAAAATTGGTTAATTTTGGTTGATTACTGTTGAGGTTCACTGTGAGTTATGGCATATTAAGTCTCCATGCACTTAACTCGTGCTGGGCAGCAGTTAGGCCATGCAACGTTGAGTGGAGACGAAATTAACACGAATTTTCTGCAGCAGTGTCGGAGCCAGTGCCACCCGCCAGCGTTTCCCGCCAACATATCTTTCATACATTATCTGTACATGGGGTTCAACCACTGCAAATTACCTCAAGCCCATCATCACTCGGCAAAAATCTGCTATCAGAACTGTAATGAACCCTAGTCTTCAGACAACACAGAACCCTCTATTTAAGTCCCTTAACAAGCTAAACATACACTCTGTCCACACATTCTCATGTGCTATCTACATGTATAAAACCTGGTTTATAAAAACCCTGGTTTCCTGGAAACCACGTATAAAACCAGGTTTCCTAAACACTAATCTAGATCTGAAACTTTTCCTTGATAGATGTAATAGAACCCAACGCCACACCAGAAATAAATATTTTTTTGATATCCCCAGAGTCAGCCTAAACTTGTGCAAACATTCCATGCAAATAAAATGGCCCAGTCTTTGGAACTCACTCCCTGATGAATTAAAAAATTGCCCAATCCATGCCCTGTTCAAAAGTAAAGAAAAAAAAAAGTACCTAATTTCATCCTCAGTTTCCTACTTTGTGCTTCAAAGTTACACTGTATATCTGAAAGGGTACACTGCTACAATGTACCCTTTCATCTTTAAGGACATGCCTGAAATGGTATGCAAGCTAGTGGCTTTGCATTTATGTAAAAATACCAATCTTATGTAATGACACCAACCCATTGTACCTTCTTGCAAATAAATTTTTATTATTTTTATTATTACCCAGGACAAAGACATCGCGGAACACCAGGCAAAGCATCTTAACCACTACAACACGGAAGCGGTTCATAACTGAACTTTTTAGTTATATTTTATATATGGCAATGGAAATTTTGTTTGTTGTCAAAGTGAACACCGAGGAACTTCCCATCAACTCCGCTCATAATTTGGTATTGTTAAGTCTTAGACAATGAATCACAATAGATATGGGGCCGGATTCAGGAAGGTACTTATGAAGGTTTCTTCCTCTTAGCTAAGAACGTTTTCCTTCTTAGCGCCTTCGTGGCGGCTACGTCCGTATTCAAGTAGGTACCCTAAGTGGAAAAACCTTCGTAAGTTCATTCCGGGATTTAAGTGTGGTTTCGACCACTCGTAGCTTTACGTAAACTGAATATAAGTCATTTTTCTCTACTACATAACACTGGGATCGATTTATGATATTGGAACATGACCAAAATATTATAGCTGGTGAATCTAGTGAAGAGGAGTCCTTCGTGTTAGTTATATATGCATTCTCTGCTTGAAACTTGAAGTAAATATGTGTTTGATGATAGTAGAATTAGTTTTATAATATCAACATATTATACCCGTAGTTATTAAGTAAATAAACACTGGTGAACATGAAGTATGAGAGAAGGTGATGAGCCCTGCCTGATGGGATCATTTACTATCACCAAATGCCCCTGTTCAAATAGTAGTAAGGATGTACCTTAGCTATACATACCCATTTCTAATTTATTTAGTTTGGTTTTAATTTGAAATTAAATCTGGGTGAGACATAAAATAAAAATATGCTGCACAAATGATGTTAGGTAAGGAGAAGGGTAAAAATGTCAAAAACTTTATTCATTGAATACTTAAAGCTATAATTATGACTATATAGACTATTAAAAAAGAGAGAGGGAAGTAGGGGTCCAAGACCTCATCATGTTATACAATTTGGGTGTGGAACAAGTAATTATCAAAAGAAGGCACCATGCCGGGAAGGCTATGTAGCAGTGAGGTGAGGCAGCTACTTATTTGAGAAATGCTTATTTTATTTACCTTATAAGGTGAGGCAACTTATTTTATTTGAGGAATACTCAGTAAGTAAGTAATTATCAAAAGAAGGCACCAAACCGGGAAGGCAATGTAGCACCATCAAATACGCAAAATAATCAGAGGGCGCTAAATATCACCAAGGATGCCAATACGAGAACAAAAACGCATAAGGCGAACGATATCAAAAGTATCCGAGTCACCAAGAATTCTATCGAGGGACAGGTGACCGCGTGGGGCGGTCGGAAAGCAAGACACACGCTCGTCCTGGAAGTCAGGACATTCAAGAAGGACATGCACGACCGTAAGAGGGACAATGCAACTAGGACAATAAGGAGCAGGGCGGCGCTCCATCAAGTGACCATGGGTTAAGCGAGTATGGCCTATACGCAACCTCGCCAGAGCTGTTTCCCTCCGCCGGTTACGGTGGAAGGAGGACGGCCACGAGGAAACACAACATTTAAGAGTACGTAGCTTGTTACCAGTAACAGACAACCAAGAAGCTTGCCAACGGGTAAGGACTGAGGAATGGATAACCGGGTAAAAGTCGGAATATGGAATGCCTTTACGAGAGATGGGACAAGAGCAGACAGCTTCCTTAGCGGCAGCATCCGCACGCTCATTTAAAGACACACCAATATGGCTGGGAACCCAACGAAACTCAACCGACTTAAATTTACTGTGAACGAGAAACAGCCAATGCTGGATCTCGACAACTACTGGATGAACCGGATTAAAGGACCCGAGAGCCATGAGGGCACTACGAGAGTCAACAACAACTACAAAGGAAGACTGACAACGAGAAAGCAGGAGACGAAGAGCATAGAGAATAGCATAAAGTTCCGCTGTAAAGATGCTAGTCTCCGGAGGCAAGCGACACATATAAGTGCGATCAGGAAAAACAACAGAGTAGCCAACACCGTCCGCTGACTTAGACCCATCGGTGAAGACAGAAACGGAGCGGGAGTGAGAAGAAAAGTGCTCGAGGAAAAGGCGTTTTAGAACCGTATGAGGGGTAAAAGCTTTAGTGATACGGGTCAAGGATGTACAAAACCGCGGAAGAGGGACCCTCCACGGGGGCAAAGAAGGAACAACACGAGGAGAAACATCAGAAATACGAACGGAAAGAGAATCCTGTAGGCGAGACAACCGGACAGAAAGAGGGAGGTGGTGAAGAGGAACAGGAACCGCAGGAGGGGTAAAAGTTAAAGCACGACAGAGGCGAGAGAAATGATGTTGCAAGGACCGCGCAAGATAGCGAAGACAGTAGCGATCACGGCGGTCCTGGAGAGACAGGAAGCCAGTGTCAACATACAAGCTAAGGATGGGAGTCGAACGAAAGGCACCAGAACAGAGGCACAACCCAGTATGGTGCAAAGCATCAAGACGGCGAAGAGTAGAAGGAGAAGCAGACGAGTAAGCAGGGCAACCATAATCGAGCTTAGACAGGACGAGAGAGGAATGTAAAGCAAGGAGAGTGCGCCTATCTGCCCCCCAAGAAGTATGGGACAAGACCCGAAGGAGGGTAAGGGCCTTAGAGCACTCAACACGGAGGTAAGAGATATGGGGAGACCAAGACAAACGAGTGTCAAGGAATAACCCCAAAAGCTTCGCTGAATCTTTGTATTCAAGGGGATGACCATAAAGTGACAAGGAGGGACGAAGAACAACCCGTTTCCGCGTAAAAGTCATGGCACAAGTCTTAGAAGTAGAGAACTTGAAGCCATGATCTGTGGCCCAAGACGACACGGCATCAATTGCAAGTTGAAGCCGGCGTTGAAGGAGAGGCGAATCATCACCTTGACAACAAAGGGTAAGTTCATCGACATAGAGAGCGGAGAAGACACCAGAAGGAAGAGAGGAAAGAAGACCATTGAGAGCAACCAGAAAAAGAGTAGTGCTCAGAACACTACCCTGGGGCACACCTTCATATTGCTGAAAAGAGGCAGAGAGAGTGGTACCAAGGCGCACCCGAAAGGAACGACGAGAGAGGAAGCTGCGGAGAAAGAGAGGGAGATGACCACGAAGGCCAAAAGAATGAAGTTGAGATAGGATATGATAACGCCAAGTGGTGTCGTAAGCCTTTTCCAGGTCAAAAAGGACGGCAACAACGGAGGTCTTCGCAGCAAAAGCAGTACGAATATAGACCTCCAAGTTCACCAGGACATCTGTCGTGCTGCGGCACTTGCGGAAACCAAATTGAGAAGGGGAGAGGAGGTGATGGTGTTCCAGGAACCACATCAGACGAACGTTAACCATACGTTCAAAGTGTTTGCAGACACAACTTGTGAGAGCAATAGGGCGAAAGTCCTTAGGGGAAGTACCCAGAGACCCCGGTTTGCGAACAGGGAGGACAACGGCATCGCGCCAGTCCTCAAGGACTGACGACGACTCCCAAATCCGATTATACAGACTCAGTAAATACTGAGACGTGCTCGGAGGGAGATGGCGAAGCATCACATAATGAATACCATCGGAGCCCGCCGCCGTAGAACCGCAGAGGGCCAGGGCAGAACGAAGTTCAGAGAGAGAGAAGGGATCATTATAGGAAAGCTGAAGATGAGTGCAGAAATCTAAAGGACGAGACACAAGGACAGGTTTACGAAGAAGGAAAGATTGGGGAAGATGAAGACCAGAGCTAACAGAAGAAAAGTGGGAACCCAGTTCGGAAGTGACCTGCAACGGGTCCGCCACAAGAGTATCATGGAGGTGAAGGACCGGTGAAACATTGGGAACGAACTTACCCGCTATCTTGCGGATACGCTTCCAGATCTGGGCCAGAGGGGTTTCGGACATAATTGCTGAGACATAAGATGCTCAACATTCACGTTTAGCCGTACGGATGGCCCTACGGGCCACCGCACTCGCTTTCCGAAAGAAAAGAAAAGAATCGGGCGTCTGCCTACGGCGGTGCCTTTTCCAGGCTGCACGCTTACAGCGGACAGCCCGAGCACAGTCCGCATTCCACCAGGGAACGCACTTCCGCGGACCCCGAGAGGAAGAGCGAGGAATAGAGCGGAGGGCAGCGTTGAAGACAGTGTCATGAAAAAGGAGGAGAGCGCGAGAGAGAGGCAGAAGGGAGAGGTCAGAGAGAGCAGCATTGAGGGTAAATAGGGTCCAGTCTGCCTTAGCAAACTGCCACCTAGGAAAAGAGAGGGAAGGGCGAAAAGAGAAAAAGGAAACAAGGATGGGGAAATGATCACTTCCATGGAGGTCATCAAGAACCTGCCACGTGAAATCTAAGTAAAGAGAAGAAGAGCAGAGAGAAAGATCAAGACAAGAAAGGGTGCGAGTCCGAGAGTCCAAATGAGTGGGCTCACCAGAATTCAGAAGAGACAGGGAAGAAGAGAGGAGAAACGGCTCAAGGAGGCGACCCCGGGTATTCGTCAAAACGTCACCCCAAAGGGAATGACGACAATTGAAGTCACCCAGCAGGAGCACAGGCTCCGGCAAGGAGTCTAGGAGGTGTTTCAAATCAGGAAGAGAGAGCGGGACACTCGGGGGGAGATAAATGGAACAAACTGTGTACCATTTCCCCACAAAGATACGCGCAGCAGAACAATGTAGAGGCGAAGGAAAAAGTAAAGGAACAAAGGGAACATCAGCACGAATCAAGAGAGCAGAAGAATTAGAAGCCCCAGCAATGGCTGGGGCTCCGTGCACTCCGACTTAGAGTGACCTTCACCACCACACAAAGGACAGAGAGAGACAGTCCCGGAGCAGCGGAGGGCACCATGCCCAAACCTCCAGCACTTGTTGCAGAGCCGAGGAGAAGGAATGTACTCCTGGACAGAGCACCTGGCATCAGCAAGAATGACAGAGGGTGGAAGGTTCCTACCATCAAAGGTAATCTTCACAACCCGGAGGGGTTGACGGCGACTACCACGAGGGGGACGAGTAAACGTGTCCACCTGGAGAATAGAATGGCCCTGGGCAGCAAGGATATGTCGAATATCGTCGTGGCAGTCGCGCAGGTCCCGAACACCGGTCGCAACATGGGGCGGGAGCAAAATAGTGCCAACACTGGCATTCAACTGAGCGTTCTTCGAGACCCGAACAGGGGTCTCGCCAAGGCAGGATAAGGCAGCCAAGCGGGAAGCAGCATCCTGAGAAGGAGCAGCAACGACACGTGTACCGAGACGAGTGGGGTTGAAAGTAATGGAGGCATCCACGGAATCAACAAGATGTCGATGGAGGGAGAAATCGTCAGGAGGCGCAGAATCAAGAGGGAGGAGATCAAAATATTTGGCCCACGAAGCGGGACCAAACAAGGCTTGATAGGTAGCAGAACTGGAAGGAATCGAGCGAGGGCGGCCGTGACGAGGACGGCGGTGAGAACCCCCAGAGAGAGAGGGGTTAAAAGGCGCAGTAGTTACAACTAGAGAAGGAGCCGCGCCAGGGGACGAGGTAGTCACCACTGGGGGCCTGGGGCTGGACCCAACCACAGAGGAGGGAGGGGAGCCAGGGGAAGGAGTCAGAGAGGCCAAAGGAGGAGCAAGGTCGGGGCCCAATGCAGCGGAGGCTACAGAGCCCGGTCTTCCAATACGGACCGACTCGGGGGCTTGGTCGCCCACCCCACGAGCTTGAGAAGGTACACCAGAAGCAGCCAAAACAGGGGTTATCATCATTACGAAAAGAAGAATTCATTCACGAATGTGCCCCCACACCCACCATGGAGCCACAATTAGAGGCAGGACACCCAACAAGAAGCTATCGCCGATCTTGCCGGGGCCTCCTAGGGGTGCGTCGTGAGTATACGCCCCACAAACGCCACCTTAAGAAACCGACAGTCCGTCGAGATCGGGTTCAGTGACGAAAGGGGGATTGACAATAAAAGGTTCCCCTCACGCTCGACGTCGGGTACTACAGTTCTACGGGTGCAAGAGTATGCCGCCTCAAGCACCCGGGCGTCAAAATAGAAGAAGTCCTAGGGAAGAACCAGAACGAGCAAAAGGTCGGCAGGAAACGGCAAGCAGATAGGAGAAGAGGGGGGAGAAAAACGAAACAGAAGGAAAATGAAAAGATGCCCAGCAGAATTGGAGAGGACGCCAGCAGGAGCACAAGGCTAGAAAAGGACAGAGGACTGTCCCAAGGAGCATCACACTCCGGCAGCCGTCCACTAACTCCCCACACGGCGACAACGAGCTGAGCGAGGAAGGGGTTGAGGAATACTCAGCTGATTTCTCTACATTTAGCATGAAACAAATTTGTGTCCAAGACCTCTTCCTGTTACACAATTTGGCTGTGTGTAACCAAACTAGAAGTGCTCTACAAATCAAGGGACCCAGAATGTGGAATGACCTCCTGAATCATGTCAAAGGCTGTACCTCTCTCAACCAGTTTAGGAGTTAAACCAAGTACTGCCTAATTAACTCCATGTAACCTAACTTACCTCCTAAATGTCAACCCATGTCTTGCTATTTTTTAAACAACGCTGTTCACCAACATGTGCAATTGCTGATTTATGCTATGTTAACCCACTTTTTGTATTTTTTATTCCTTCTTTCAACACAATTTATACCTAATCCCGATTACTATTAAGTTTTAGTCTGTGTTTTTTTCCCCCACACCTTGCCCGAAATGCTATGAGTATTAGTGGCTTTAGGTATTGTATGTACTAGCTCTGCCTATAAATCCAACATTATGTTTGTAAATCAACTGTATGTACTTTTCCTGAATAAAACCAGCGTTGAATGTAATGAAACGCCATTTTCTGGGTGAGTCCCGGAGGCTCCCCGGAGCTATCCCAGGCTGATATGCTAATGTAAGACTTTGGCATCAGTCATGTGTATGGAGTTCTTAGGCCTACCGGGGACCACGGCCAGAACCGGGCCCCCTCAGAGAGGCAAGGGGAGCAATGGCCTATAGAAGCCCCCGTGTGGTTGGAAGCATTCTATGTCTGCCATCGACCGGAACAGGCACCCAGAAAGGTAAGCACCTCAAAACAAACCCCTATTCTGGTTAAAATTGCTACCAAAAACCGAACTAGTGGATAGAACTCCCCAACCGAAAACAAGCAAACTAGTGTGACGTCACACATCGCCGCGCCGCTGTCTGCGCAGCTCCCCCCTCCCCGGGAGGGGGAAGAGGGAGCCCCAGACCCCCCGCGCCGGCTACCCACACCTCAGATCTTGAGGCCGGATGTCAAAAACGCGAAAAACCGCCGACCGGAGGGAGGGAGGGATGCCGGGGAGCCTCCGGGACTCACCCAGAAAATGGCGTTTCATTACATTCAACGCTGGTTTCTGGGGGGAGCCCCGTCGGCTCCCCGGAGCTAACTGCCCACAGACAGAAAAAAGAGGGACTTACCCGGGAGGCGGTCGTCGCTCACACCTCAACTCGAAGCCGAGACAACTGGCTGCAACCGCCGACCCAAAGCAACACAGGCCCGACGAGGCCCATGGACATTCACAAGGTAACAAGCAGGCAGGACCCTGTTCGACCGCCAAAAACCCCTCGCCCGAATATCAGACCAAGACATATTCCCAAAGACGGCAGCAAGAGCCGCGAACTTACGAACGTCATGGGCACGGGGATAGACCGCAGGCTGGCTGGACTTAATAACCCTGCGGACGACCTGAGAGACCCAAACCCGCGAACAGGGAAGAAGGGAAACCGGATCAACCCACAGCGCGTCCCCGGACACAGAAGCTGTGGCGCGCAAATAACGGCGAAGCGCCGCAACCGGACACAAAACGTGATGCACCCCCGGCCTGACCAACCAAGCATCAACAACCCATGGACCCCTCCGGAACGCAGCAGTCTCATTCTTCACCAGAAAAGAAGGAGACGGCTGCAAACGAACAAAACAATCACCACGACCAAAAGAGCAGAAACCCCTGCGCCGGAGGAGAGCATGAAGCTCCCCTACCCGACCCCCAGAGGCCAAAGCCAACAAGAAAAATGTCTTGGAAAAACAATCCTGGACCGAAAGGGCCACAATGAAACGAGGAGATGAAAGGAAAGCGAGCACTCTGTCCAAAGACCAGGACGGCTCAGGCGACGCATGAGCAGGCCGGAGGTGAAACAATGCACGAGACAGCTTGTGAAACGGTGCAGACGTAACATCGATACCGAAAGCAAGCTGAAGCGGCTCCGCCAGCGCCGCACGATACGAAGCGACAGTGTTAGGCATAAGATGACGGTCCTGAAACAACCACAAGAGGAAGGACAAGACCACCCGAACAGACAAGGAACTAACACGACGAAGACGCAAAAAGAAACGGAAGGACCGCCAGGAAACTTCATACTGCCGCCGAGAAGATGCCCTCAGGTGGGACACCAACAATGAGGCCACCTGATCACCATAGAGATGATGATAGACTCGAGTAAAAAAAAACCATACGCGAAGACTCGAGAAGATCGAACCAGCCACGTGACGTACCGGCCCGATCTGCTGAAAGAGGCGGAGCCGCGGGAAAACCTTCGGGATCGGACACTGAGCAACCAGCGCCTGAAACCAAGGCTGGGCCAGCCACGAAGGGGCCAGAAGAACAACACTCCCCTGGTAAGTCTCTAAGCGAGTCAGGACCTGGAGTAACAGCCGAACCGGGGGAAAGAGGTACAGGAACCCCCACCTCGACCAGTCTAGCCGAAATACATCGACCCCGACGGCCTCGCGATCGGGGAAGGGCGCCGCATAAACGGGAAGACGCCGCGACCACGCCGACGCGAAGAGGTCCACTTTGTGGCGCCCGAACGTCTGGCAAAGCCAACGGAAGGACTCGTCGTCGACCGTCCACTCCGTGGAGAGGGAAATGAAGCGAGACAGGGCGAACTCAGAAGCGAGAACTCAGCAGACGAGTCACCCGAAGCGACCAACCCCAAAGAGACAAGGACCGGATCGAACCCCCGCGGTTCAGGCAATGAACCACCGGAGAGCAGTCCGAATGGAGCCGAATCGTCGATCTGCGGGCCACCCGAATCCTCCCCAGAGCAAACCACACTGCCGCGAACTCCCGCACCATGCTGTGAGCTCGACGGAAGGACGGATCCCAACGCCCCTGGCCGGCCTGGTGAGCACTGGTCACAAAACCCCAGCCGAGAGACGACGCATCCGTGTACACATCGAGCGAGGGCTCGGGTAGGCGCCAAGGCACTGAACCCCGAAAAACCCGAAGAGGAAGCCGGTGACGCAGCAACCGACGCAAGGCCCCTGGGGGTCGAACTCTGCGATCGCGAGAGAGGCGGAAGGGGGAACCCCGAAGGAACCAGAACAGCCGTCGAAGCCAAACCCGACCCGGCGGGTAGACCACCATCGCGAAGTTCAGGCTCCCGCACAGCCCCTCGAGCAACCGCCGGGTGACCCGAGGGCCCTCCAGAAACAGATGAAGGCGGGACCGCAGCCGCAGGAGAGACTCCGGAGGGAGAGACAAGGAGGCGGTTTGAGAGTCCCAAACAAGACCCAGCCAAGTCCGAACCTGAGAGGGAACCAAATGGGACTTCCTCCAGTTCACCAAGAACCCGAACTCGGCGATCTGGGAAAGAACCAAATCCCTGGCTAGCAAGCAAGCTGACTGGCTGGGAGCCCAAACCAGCCAGTCGTCGAGGTAGGCCAACACCCGAACACCTAGGAGAGGCAAGCGAGCCACCACAACCGGTGTAAGGCGCGTGAACACGCGAGGTGCCAGGTTCAACCGGAACGGGAGACAACGAAAGCGGTAACTCAGACGCCCCACAACAAAACCGAGCCAGTCCCTGAACCGCGGATGAATCGGGACATGCCAATAAGCGTCCCGGAGGTCCAGGGACACCATCCAAGCTCCCGGCTCCAAGAGGAGCCGAACCTGAGGCAGCGAAGTCATCCGAAAAGAGGGGCAACGAACCCAGGGGTTCAGACGGGACAAGTCCAGAATGAACTGCAGGTCCGCGCAGTCCCGTTTCGGAACCGGAAACAGACGGGAAACCCATCTGAGGGACGACGTCGTTTCAACGACGCCCAAGCGTGCCCACTCCAAGACGACTCGACAAAGCGCGGGGGAAGAAACCTGCTCTGCCAGCCCCGACCCCCCAAAGGGGGGAGGGGCCACTCGACGCCACCGCAGGCCGCGAGACACGACCTGAAAGGCCCACGATTCGTGGGACCAGGCGCGGGCGAACAGTGCAAGCCGCCCCCCCATCGCCCCGTCAAGGGGGCAAACCGCGAAAGGGATGGCGACCCTTACGAGACCCAGAACCCCGCACAGCGCGAACACCGCACCGACCAGACGAGGGAGGGTCCGCAGGAGGAGCCAACCCCGAACCTGACACCAGAGGCCTACCACGACGAGAGGAACCCCGAGCCCTGGCACGACCTTTTTGGGAAGACCCACCCCGCGACCCCCGGAAAACCAACAAGTCCGACATCGGACGACAAGCCGCCGACGCAGCCTGAATAAACTGCGCCACGGCCGACTCCTCAAACAGAAGAGGACAAAAAGGTGAAGAACGCCTAAGAGCCAGAGCCCAAGCAGATTCCACGCAGGAACCCATCACCGCCTGCCGACACGCGAGACGGGAAGCATAAAACAGGGAAACCACATCCCGGAAATTCGGCGTGAACAGCTTCAACAAGGCAGCCGACAAACGCGCAGTCGAGGACAAGGTGCCGAACCCCGGGACAGACCCAAGCATCGATCCCCACATCCTCCACGAGCCAATCCAAAGACAGCTCCAGGAGGGAAAAGAACCGCAAGGCTGAAGCCAAAAGTCCCCGGGCGCGCAGGTCCTCCGCAACGAGCGCCGCCGAAAGGGAGGGAACCTGCACATGGTGCTGAATAACGCCCACATCGCGGGGAAGGGCAGGGGCAAACAAGCACTCATTCAGGTACTCAAGTTCGCCCCCCAGGAAAACCTGAAGCACCGTGGAAGCTTCCCGCCACTCCAGCGTGCGGTAACGACAGAAGGAATGCCAGGAATCCAGGCCAAACAAGGGGCAGTCTGCTAGCCAGGACGACTCCGGAACCTCGTAACGGAGCCAGAAAGGGAACGAAGTCCCAAACCTGAACGTGGACGGATCCATTTCCGAGGCATAATCCGGGTCACACAGGAGGTAAGCTGCAAAGGCCGCTCGCACCACACCAGGTTGGATGCGATAAGCCGAAAACCTCCGGAAGGACGTGTCATGTTCACAGAAAATGGTACCATCTGTTTTCTATGTGTGGCGGAGCAGACGCCAGAGAGAGGAGGTAAACAATAGAGCATACAAGACGCCCGCCAAGCTTGGTAGCTACTAGTCATGTAATCATATTAAGTATTAAAGTCAGTAACCAAGTCATGACTTTACATCAACCCTACAACCAAGACTTCCTCAGTAACACACAAACACCACATTGGCGACGAGGATGAACTGGGAACGCAGGTATTTTGTTCAACTTAAAACAAGGAAGGAGCATGCTGTCTCGCCCAGAGGAGGAAGGAGAAATCGTGCTGTGATCACCATACCCGATGCTGTATGCTAACCAATGCTGTGTGCTAAACGATGCTGTGTGCTTAACGATGCTGTGTGCTAACCAATGCTGTGTGCTAACCAATACTGTGTGCTAACCAATGCTGTGTGCTACCCAAGCTGTGCTGAAGAAACTGTACTGAGGAATTTGCCGACGTTGTGTACGAAACGACGCTTTGATGTGTACAAAACCTGATGTTTTGGTTACGAAACGACGCTTCGTGCTACAAAATTCATCACACTGAACTGACTGCTGTACCAACTGCTGTGCCAACTGCTGTGCTGCTGCTGTGAGTAGGAACAACACATGTACACAAGGGCTAGGTAAGAAGTCAGTTGCTGCTATATTGTGCACTGTTGTGAACTTTTGCATTAAAATGCTTGTGTGCTTTGCAAAATTAAAGTAATTACAGTGAATTCTTGACTAACATATTCAGTGCAGTAAGTGTTTAATATTCTGAGGAACATTTAAGTGATAAGTTACATTTATTCAGTAAAAATGGCAAATATACCTCAGTTTCCTGCATTTGATCCTGACTGTGACCAGACAAACCTCTCACAGAGGTGGGTCAAATGGCTTAAAAGGTTTGAAAATTTGTTGATAGTTTCTGACATCAAAAGTGCTGAAAGAAAGCGTGCCTTTCTACTTCATTATGCAGGTGATAGAGTTTGTGACATCTTTGACACACTGGAAGACACTGGTGGTGCCAAAGATTATGACATTGCCAAAGCCAAATTAACTGAGCATTTCAAACCAAGGCAAAATACTGCTATGGAAATTATGCATTTCAGGAGAGCGAAACAACTTTCTAATGAAACTGTAGATCAATACCATACGCGTCTGCAGGGTTTAGCAGCCCACTGTGAGTTTGCTGATGTTGACAAAGAAATGAAACAGCAAATAATTGAATCATGCACATCTACACGTCTTCGTCGAAGAGCTCTAGAACTTGTTGATGATGACAGTTCTCTTAACAAGATACTGGATATGGCTCGTCGAATGGAAGATGCTGCACGTTATGCTCGTGTCATGGAGTGCAGTGCCAACAACGGTTCTGCCACTGTTACTAACAGTCATGAGGTATGTAAGGTTCAGGGAGGACACCGTGATCAAAGAAGTTATCATGCCAAACCTAACATTTAATTGAGCCGAGAACCACATCACAACTGGGGTCAAGGAACAAGACTCAAGCAGTCACAACGACCCACATCAGAGGGTGTCAACAATAAATGTTACAATTGTGGAGGAGACTACCCACACCAAGATAATGTTTGTCCTGCCCAAGGTAAGAAGTGCTATGAGTGTGGAAAACTAGGTCATTTTGGTGCTATGTGTCGTTCTGCACTAAAGAAACCACAGTCAATGAATAAAAGCACTGTACGAGGATGAGGTCATAGGGGTCGAGGTGGTAAACACAATATTGCACATCAAATCAAGAATGTTAATAATATACAAGACAACATTTCATTACAACCAGTCTCAGATGACAGTGAATGTGATTATACTTATGGAGTACAAGCAATCACAGAATGGAATGATCTTCCAAACAACCCAGAGACATGTGTATACATTGCTGGTATTTGTCTCAAAGTTCTCATTGACACTGGATCAAACATTGATACCACTGTTGAGTGCCACTATGAAAAATTTAAAAAACAGTTCCCAAAGCTAGCAAACTACAATGGTAGAGCCACTGCCTGTGCTTCAAAGGTAGCCTTGCCAGTGATTGGAACTTTCACTGCAGAGGTTAAATCAAAGAATGCAATGCTCATTACTACATTCCATGTTGTTAGGAATGCAAAGGAGTCTTTACTCAGTTACAAGACTTCAACCAAATTGGGGCTACTTCAGCTTTCTAATGCTGTAGCAGTGGAATCTGCAAACAATGTTGATGCTATTGTTGCTGAATTTTCTGATCGATTTAAATCCATAGGTTGTTATACTGATAGCAAAGTACATCTGCATATCAACCCAGATGTAATTCCAGTTGCCCAACCACATCGCCGACAACCATTCCATACTCGCAAGAAAGTCGATGCCGAACTGGATAGGCTGATGGAACTAGATATCATTGAACCAGTAACAGGCCCAACACCATGGGTAAGCCCAATTGTCACTCCATGTGGGACATTTGGGGTTTGAATCTGATTATTTAAATATTTATGTAGTAAATTAAATTACGAAGGACCACCCGCTTTTATAGTAAAGAGGGAAACTGAGAATTTCTGATCATTAGATAATTCCTAGATGAACCAGTAACTATGGATAAAATACTAGAGAATATGATCATAGAAATAATTAATGGGCTGTATAATTAAATGAATCAAACCCTCAAACACCTACATTGGGGGGTTATTACTGGAAGTCAGTACGTCCAGGAACTAGTGTGGTTCGTTCACTAATCCAAATTATAATAATCTAATCTTATGAATTATAGTGAAACTAATGTCATTACCATGAATGGGAACATAGATTATAAGTATAGTAATGATAGTCACAATAAACACATGTTAATCCAGAGGAAATCTGCATGTAAGTAATTTTAGAAATTTCATGAATAAATACAAAGAAATCTTAGCTTAAAGACGATTCCTTTATGTAAGCCACGACGATTCCTCTAATTCCCTGGGCTCGGCTGGCTGACGAATGGGATGGATTAACATGGGAGAAGGCGGCAGGGAGAATTCTTCTCACGTGCTGCAAGACAAATATTTACAGTAGCAACTAATTAAACTACTGAATCTCTATATTCAAGAAATTACGAGTTACAGGTGATAATTAATTAATAACCTGTGGTTTGATGTTAACATGTGTCGTCACGGTCAATCACCCAGCTACTACACTACACTTTACCGGATGCATCAAATAAAGAGAAGATACTTAGCTAATATGGGCACTGTATAAGTTTTAAGATTGCCGAAATTCGCGTCCCAGGCTCCGGCTTCAGCTTATCCTGGATAATGACGCGCTTCACTGGCCGGTCACGTGTAGTCAGGAACCAGATTAAAAAGGTTCCTTATGTTACACCAGCACCAGTTGAAGATATTATCTGCAAGGTTGTTCACGCCTCACAGTGGCGACTTTCATCTTAGGATGGCTAACGTCTACCCTGATGGCTGGGCAATGGCGTCTCCTCGTGAGCACGATACGGGTAGGTCTGCCTCAAAGCTTCCCTCCACGTGTACTGGCATGCTCCCTCACCCCACGCCGCGTCTCGCGTTCATTAGACAAATTATTGTCATGAATATTAATATTTCTCGCATTTATGCTTGAAATGTGGAAGACTGGACGGGTTTATTATTTAGAAGAGGGAAATATTATTATTTGCCAATTTAGTGATAGTAAACGTATAAGGGAGAGGAATTAATGTCTCTCCATGGCATTCACTCGTGACGTTAACTTTTATTACTAGATAATCGCTATGACTCCAACGCTCTATTCGGCTTTTAGTTGGAGGTCAATTTATCTGTAATTAATTACCACACAGAATGCCTTGATTATAGAGAATCGAATTTAATTCTCAGATACATTGGATATAATGTGTTTATTGTAAGAAAATCTGACGCAATACTGGCGTCGGATGACGTGAGAATTCTAGCCTACTGCACAGATGAAATTATTAGTACATGAGAATTCTATGTGGTGTTAATTTTACTTACTACAATAATTAGTAGAGTTAGTAATAAGTAATGAGAATACAACAGTGTTGTATTCGGTGTTGGAAATTTCCAACACTCCACCAAAGCCGAAGAATCCAGATGAGATACGCATTTGTGTGGACATGCGTGTTCCCAACAAGGCAATAATGCGTGAACGCCATCCTACACCCACTGTAGATGATATGATTTACCGCTTGAATGGTGCAACTGTATTTAGCAAGTTAGATTTAAACAAGTGCTATCATCAGCTTGAACTTGATGATGAGAGTCGCTTCATCACAACGTTTACGACACATCGAGGACTGTATAGGTACAAGCGCCTGAGTTTTGGTATTAACAGTGCTGTCGAGGTATTCCAGCACATCATCAGCCAGGTATTGCAAGATATACCTAATGCTGACAACATGTCTGATGACATCATTGTTTATGGCCGTACCCAAGCTGAACACGACAAAGCTCTTCGTGCAACATTGCAACGCTTACGAGAAAGGAATTTGACGCTAAGCCGAGCAAAGTGTGAGTTCAATCAACATAAAATTGAATTCTTTGGACATGTACTTAGTGACAAAGGTCTGTCTCCAGATCCTAAGAAAGTTGCAGATATCAAGAATGCTGCACCTCCTTCAACGTCCACTGAAGTACATAGTTTTCTGGGAATGGCAAACTACTGTTCTCGTTTCATTCCAGATTTTGCTACCATTACGAAGCCTCTACGTGAGCTCCTGAAGAAAATCGCATCATGGTACTGGAGCGATATCGAGCAAAATGCATTTGATGCTGTGAAAGATGCACTAGTAGAGAATGCGACTGCTGCGTATTTTGATCCATCAATGGACACTGAGTTAACAGTAGATGCTAGTCCTGTTGGATTAGGTGCTGTTTTAGCCCAACACAAACCTGGTCAACCAGATTCCAGAGTAGTAATTGCCTACGCCAGCCGTTCTCTCACAGATGTTGAGCAACGATACAGTCAGACAGAGAAAAAAGCTCTTGTTCTTGTATGGGGCTGTGAACACTTCAATGTGTATCTGCTTGGTGCACCCTTCACCACAATAGTCACTGACCACAAACCGTTGGAGACCATCTTCAATAATCCAAAGTCCAAACCACCAGCTCGCATTGAGACTTGGGCTCTTCGTCTGCAACCATACAACTTTACGGTGAAATACAAGCCGGGTGCAGGCAATCCCGCTGATTACATCAGTCGACATCCTGCCAACAGTTTCACCATCACCAAGCATCAGCAAGTTGCCAAGGAATATGTACACTCTGTAACCTGTGATGCAGTCCCTAAGGCTCTCACTCTTGATGAAATCCGTACTGCAACCCAAGAGGACCCAACTCTGCAAGCAACAGTGGATGCATTGACTAAGAAAAAGTTTCCACGCATCCCACCCTCAGGAGTTGACCAAGATGCATTCAAAGCACTTGAACGCATCCAGACAGAATTAAGTGTTACGCAACAACGTGACACTGTGCTACGAGGTACTCGTATCGTTATTCCAGCTGTTCTCCAGCAACGTGCTCTGAAGCTTGCACATCAAGGACACCAAGGTCTTGTTAGGACCAAACAGCTGCTACGAGAAAAGGTGTGGTTCCTGGCATTGATCGTCAAGCAAAAGATATGCATGATGCCTGTGTCCCTTGCCAAGCTGCAGTGGATACTTCAAGACCAACACCTCTACAACCTTCACCACTACCTGCTGCACCATGGACGGAAGTATCGATGGACTTCTGCGGACCGCTACCAACTGGAGAGTACTTGATGGTAGTCATTGATGATCACTCACGTTATCCAGAAGTAGAAATCATCAATTCCACATCTGCAAAGGCCGTCATCCCGAAACTCGACAAGATCTTTTCAAACTTTGGCATTCCTGAAGTTGTCAAGACGGACAATGGACCTGCCTATTCAATGGACAAGACTTCGTCAACTTTGCTGAGCATATTGGATTCAAACACCGCCGTGTGATGCCACTACATCCTCAAGCAAATGGAGAAGTTGAGAGATTCATGCAACCTCTCATGAAAGTGGTACGCTGTGCTCATGCCGAAGGACGATCCTGGAAACAAGCTATGTATGCTTTTCTCAGGAACTACCGTGCAACACCACATGGAACACTGGGCAAGTCGCCTGGCGAACTTTTATTTGGACGTCCTATGAGAATCGCACTACCCGTCATGCCAGCCGAGGTAACGGATAAACGTCTCGCTGAGAAGGATGCACTAGCCAAGGGCAAAATGAAAATTGCTCATGATCAACGTGCAAAGGAACAATTCATAAAGGTTGGAGATACTGTTCTCGTTAAAAAGAAAAAAAGAGGGAAAGCTAGATATGCCGTATGATACAAAACCATATAAAGTGATTAGTGTAAAAGGAACTATGGTAACAGCGAGTAATAGAGATCATAGTATAACACATAATATGGCCTATTTCAAAGTGATTCCAACTAGTGTAGAAAATGATGAAGTGCAAAGTCGTGCAAAAGAAAAAGAAAAAAATAGTTATAACCCGACAAACAATTCATCAAGGGATGTTACTTGCATTTAAGGACTCTCGTCCTAAACGTCATGTTAAACGCCCTTCACGATTTGATGATTAATTGTGTTCCTATGTAATGCAAAATATTTACTTGTCATGCTGAACTAAATTTAATATTGTTTGAATAATGCAGATATCTCATTCAATATTTTGTAACTTTGTATTACAGTTTCTTTCATGTTTGTTTAACATTGCATATGTATTTTTAACATTGAAATCCTTTGTGGAAAAGATTAAGTTGTTTAAATTCTTTGTGTGCTTAATTAATGTTAAATGTATGCAGTATCTCTTGATATGTTAATAGAAAAGGAGGGATGTCATGTTCACAGAAAATGGTACCATCCGTTTTCTATGTGTGGCGGAGCAGACGCCAGAGAGAGGAGGTAAACAATAGAGCATACAGGACGCCCGCCAAGCTTGGTAGCTACTAGTCATGTAATCATATTAAGTATTAAAGTCAGTAACCAAGCCATGACTTTACATCAGCCCTACAACCAAGACTTCCTCAGTAACACAAACACCACAGGACGGAACCGACGTACCCGGGGGAACACGGAACCAAACCCGGGGAGGGGCCGACACTAAATCCAACTCGTATGCAGAGGGGGGAAAAGAAAACCCCACTCCTTGTAACAATAAGCCCCGCTCAGTGGGAAGAAAAACCCAGGAGAGGCCCAGCGGGGCCCAAGGCCCCCAAGTCAGCCCCTCCCCAGCCTCGAGGTCCTTCACCACAGGACCCGAGGCCGAGTCCTCTCCCCAAGCCCCGACCCCACAAGACAAGTACGGAGCAGCCGGAAAAAATGGAGGAAGGGGGGGCCCACTGGTCAGACCCTGAAGCTTCGGCCGGGAGACAAGACTCGAATGCCTCTGCCGCCCCCGGAAGGGGCACCCCCCAAAGCTGCCCGAGTCCTAAGATCAAGTAACCCCTGCTCCGACCCCGAAACCCTCAGACGCTTCGGGGCCGGAAGCAGGGGCGGGGGACCAGAACGAACAGAAGGGGAAGGACGAGGAGGTGCGGACTGAACCAGGATCGAAGCGA
This sequence comes from Procambarus clarkii, assembly GCF_040958095.1. Lineage (NCBI taxonomy): Eukaryota > Metazoa > Arthropoda > Malacostraca > Decapoda > Cambaridae > Procambarus > Procambarus clarkii. The sequence continues at coordinate 55,006,900 of NC_091155.1, forward strand.
CCCCCACCCCCCAAGTCCGGGTCTCGAAAAGCAAAGCGGGGCAGCCCCGGGGCATCCGGGGGAGCAACCAACCGAGCACGTTACAACAGACGAAACCTAGACTGCAATGCACGCGCCGCCTGTACCCGAATAGAATCATCAGAGGATTGGGTAAATTGAGTCACAAGCAAGCAGCAACACTCACAGGACTCAGGGTCGAAGGTATCACCGACCCAACAGGCAGCGTGGCAGAGGCAAAAACAATGAGGGTCACCCTGAGACAAGGGGACCGAGCAACCCTCAAACTCGCACACAGCGAGTGGGGACTCCGGGGTCACATCCATCGGACCCACGCGCCCCCTAGGGGATTCCCAGGATCCTGAGCGTTTACTTTAAGAGGACTCGCGCTCAGGTAGTCCCAGGCAGGGTGCTGCAAACCGGCACCCAAAACTACCAAGCAAACTTCTAAAGCTGAACCCCAGGGACGTGTACACTCACGGGGACCTAGCAGGGGGCGCCACCGAGGAGAACAGTGGAAGGGCAAAAACAAACTGAATAAAATGACAGAACCCCCCACCAGGCAAAAACAAAAAGAAAAACAAAACCCCGCAAGAGGACAGCGAACCCCAAGGAACAGAGCCGGCCGCGATGTCGGGAAATACAAGCTGAGCAGCACCCTGCGCCCCTACCAGTGCAAACTGCCTCTTACCTGCCGGTAACAAGGGAGAACAGAACACCCAAGAGCCCAACAGGCGGCCGAAAAACCGAAAGGTTAAAACGGACCAGCAGAGGCAGACCCCGAGGAGCCTGTGGAAGGTGGCCCCAAGCCCCAAGGGCAGTACTTACAGGGCACCTAGGGAAGGCAGCCCTAGGCGCATGCAGCCCGAGTACTGAAGATAACTCCTGGCTCTCGCACCCACAAAACCAACACCACACGCAAAGCACAGTGCAGTAGCGACACCGGAGCCAGAGCACACGACCATCGCCCATAGCATCAGCCTCAAGAACTGAGGTGTGGGTAGCCGGCGCGGGGGGGGGGGGTCTGGGGCTCCCTCTTCCCCCTCCCGGGGAGGGGGGAGCTGCGCAGACGGCGGTGTGTGACGTCACACTAGTTTGCTTGTTTTCGGTTGGGGAGTTCTATCCACTAGTTCGGTTTTTGGTAGCAATTTTACCCAGAATAGGGGTTTGTTATGAGGTGCTTACCTTTCTGGGTGCCTGTTCCGGTCGATGGCAGACATAGAATGCTTCCAACCACACGGGGCTTCTATAGGCCATTGTTCCCCTTGCCTCTCTGAGCGGGCCCGGTTCTGGCCGTGGTCCCCTGTAGGCCTAAGAACTCCATACACATGACTGATGCCAAAGTCTGACATTAGCATATCAGCCTGGGATAGCTCCGGGGAGCCGACGGGGCTCCCCCCAGAAAATGTATTTATTATTTATTTTTTAATCAGTAAGTATTAAAAGAAGGCACCAAGCTGGGAAGGCTATGTAGCACCATTGTGTGTAACAATAAACCAAATTTTTTTTAACAAATAATGCACCTGTGTGGTAAAATAAATCCTGTCAGCTGTAAAAATATTGATGCAGTTATTTAAATGAAAAATACAATGAAAGAAATATTACTGGTTTATTTTTATCCTATCTTTTTGTACTGTACAGTATATCCAAGGAAGTGAAAAATTGAGACATAATGCACAATTTAATGAATGATTAGCATGGATTAGCAGTTCAAAAGAAATATGACTATTACATATCAACATGAGATCTTAATGATCCATGGTCAACATGATTTAATAAGGATAATACAGTACTGTATTTGTAATAATACAAACTATAATTTAAAATCTTTATTACTGATTTTATTTATTAAGAAGATTAGGTATACACAGCAATGTGCTGCTACCCTATTCTATATGGAATATTACACAGTGTAGATAAAAAACTAGCTATAAGTTTATCTAATACTCCCATCTCACAGGATGGTTAGACATACTGTACATGGAATCAATTTAGAAAATACCAGCCTCAATACAAAAAACAAATCAACTCTGACTAAACAACTCTAAGCAATTTTCACAAAAGGTAAGCACTGAATCATGGAAACATTATATTATAATTACTCTTACCAGTTTCTACAAAACTCCTCTCAAACAAGGTATTTTTAAACATGTTTAGGTATACACAGCAATGTGCTGCTTCCCTATTCTGTATAAAGGACCACACAGTGTACGTAGATCAAAAACCAGCTACAAGCTCATCCAACATCCTCACCTCACAGGATGGCCAGTCATACATGGAATTAGGAGAGAACAAAATACTTAATGCTGATCTATTAGCCTCCACTGGCAAAATCTGGGTGCAGCACAAGAATATCTTCCAATATTCCTGAGTGTATGAAGTAATTACAGAGCTCAAAATACCTCATACCATTTGGTATGAAGTCACTGATAACAGGAGAATCACAGATATAGTGTTGGAGAGTATGTTCTCTCAAGTAGGACTGAAAACAGATGTTTTTTTTCCACCAAGAGGGCTATAAACCCATGGAACCGCCTACCCGCTGAAGACGTAAATGCCAAATTCCAGCTAAAAAATATTAAGACAATTGGCGGGCCCTTTAACAAGCCGCCGGCTTTCTGTCCTCTTCGAGGTCACTAGTTAGTTAGTGGCCCTTGGGTAAATTCAGTAAATATATACAATAATTGTCAGCGCATCTTCCGAGCAACAAGGACAGCTACACAGTATCTCTTAGAATTACGTAGGTAAACAACAAATGTAACATATTTCTTTACTACAGTGTCGGTGCTGGCTGTAGAAGTTGAAAAAACATTGTTTTACTTCGAAATATACTAATTTTATAAGAAAATTCGACGTAAATAGGAGGCAGTAGAGCTCCGATAAGCCAGCGCTAAATCTTCAATATGAAGAATGTTGCTGCTCTCTGATTGGCCAAACGAAACACAGTAGTGACCTCTATCGGCACGCAGGTGAACCAACAATTTTCTTCCTAAGTGGACCTTATTGAATCGCACCTAAGCATCTTCTTAGGGCGCACTTAGGAACCTTCGTAGCAAACCCACTTACGAAGAAATACACAGAGCTTCCTGAATCTAGGTCATGGTCCAGATATGATGACCAAACCACACACCAGAAGATGAGGAGACGACGACATTTCGGTCCATCCTGGACCATTATCAAATCGATTATGATAATGGTCCAGGACGAACCAGGACGTTGTCGTCTCATCTTCAGGTGTGTGGTTTGGTCATCATAGTCTTAAGATTAATTTGATTGTTGAACTTCTTTCCAAATAAAAATGCAAAATGCCTTGTCGATGTTAAGGGTAAGTTTGTTAACAGTCAATTTAATGGACTTCATTTAGTTCAGAATTCACTGTGTCATTTAGAATAAGTGGGTTAGCATGTGAGAAAACATGATGTTTCTTCTTCATGTGATATAGAGAAAATATGAAGGTACTTGGAAGATATATATGAGAAAAACAACTGGACTAAGTATGCTACCTTTGCAGAATGCCAATGTTAATTGAAAAAGAGGGAGAAGTAACAGCGCTCACTGAAATACACTGCTGACAGAGATAAGATTGCAAGTACTGAAGGAAGTGACCTCTAAATCCATAGTGTTGGAGTTTCAGAAGAAGGTTATTGTGGTTAACAGTGTCAAAACCCTTGCGTAAGTCAACAAACAAACCTATGGGGAGCTCATTTTTGTTAAGTACTGCATGTAATAATTTAAGCAATATTTATAAGAGCAGTGATGGTGCTTTTATGGGTCTGAAGCCACACTGTATTATCACACGAGGATAATCTCAATAAATTCCTCTCCCAATGTGATCTATCTGAACAAACTGACCCTATTAGTGCCTCAACTTAATTATCCCATTGTTACCAATAATGTAAGTTATTAATAGGAGTTAGCTAAGTTCTATAACATATTGTTACTGTAAGTGGACAGTGACCTTGTATGTTAAGATAATTGTCAAGTTAATAATATTATTAATAATATTAATAATAATTTATTCACAAGCAAGTACAATGGGTTGGTGAGATTACATAAGATTGGTATTTTTACATTCTTGTAAGGTCACTAACATGCACAGTGTTTCCTGCAAGTTCTATAGCATATAGATACTGTGAGTGAACAGCTACTTTGCATGTTGAGATAATTGTCAAGTAATTTCTGTAACACTTCCAGTTACATGAGAGTGGACAGTGACCTTTTATGTTGAAACAATCGTCCAGTTCTTTATAATATAATTAATAGGTAAGAGCCAAGTATTACACCATATTCTATCTATAAATAATATGGGCCAATGATTGATCCTAAGCAAATAACTACACATCATTCACATCCATCAACACAACACGAACCTAAACTGCCAATCAAAACAAACTATATTGTTTTGGTTTGCCTAGATGACAAATTACAAGCCGTGGTTTGGCCACAGGGTGGCAAAAACCGTAGCTCTTTGACCTTTAATATGCGGCTAGTAAAAAATTCTTGAGAATGTGAATATTCTAGAAGTTTCTACCCGAATCCAGGGCAAGAAATGCATGACTATATAAAAAGTTCCGATACTTGTGGAACAAAGTTTGCATTGGCAGTTAAAGGAGGTAAACCTTTGTGTCTTGTTTGCCAAGTGTCATTCAGTCATTACAAAGCCAGGAACTTGAAACGCCAGTATGAACCCAATCACAAAAACTTTTCATATGATTATCCACCTAAATCAGACTTAAGGAAAAATAAGTTAAATGAGTGAAAATCATCAATAAATTGCCAGCAGACACTGTTGACATTATTCAGTAAGGAAGCTGTGGCTCTCAAATGGTTCTCATGAAGCTCTCAAACATCTAAGGTTTATCATTTGCAGCTCTTACAGTAAGCAAGTTTGGCCACCCCTGCCATAAAGGCTACTCCTATACCTGGTAAAACAGGCCTATAATAATCATACATACCAATTATGCAATGATTAAATTTAGGCTTATATCTACAAATTAAAAATCATTACACTAATTTATAGTTAGAAATACTTATTAATCAAAGATATTGAGAATAATGGAAATATAGACAACTGATGTAAATACTAGCAGTAATTAAGCCTAGGCTAACTATATTCAATGACATACTCCAAAAAATATTATAAATTATAGTCATGGTAATATACTATAAATGAAAAATGCCACTTTATAAAATGGGTTAATACAAGTGGCAGAGTCAGGCTAATATTATTGTCAGATAAGATAATATAATTGCCATTATTCTAATATAATTGTGTCAAGATAATATTATTGTCATTCAGGATAATATATTTACCAGCACGCTAATGTAACTGCCAGTGTCAGGCTAATATAATTGCCAGTCAATTTAATGCAATTGTCAGTCAAGATATATGTAATATAATTGCAAATCAGTATAATATTATTGAAAGTTAAGTTAATATAATTGTCAGTCAGGCTATTATAATTGTCATATTCAGGCTAATAAAATTGCCCGTCATGCTCACATAATTTACAGTCAGGATAGTATAATTGATAGACAAGCTAATGTAATTATCAGTCTGGATACATATAATATACCTAGTAATTGCAAGTCTGATTAATACAATTGCCAGGCAAGATAATATAATTGCCAGAGTCAGGATAATATAACTGCTAAACAAAAATATCTCAGTCTGGCAAATATTGTTTAATAGCTGAGTAATATATATTACTATACATCGTTGGGCTAGAGTAATATATATTTCCAACTCAGAAAATTATAAATGCCAGTCAGGCTAATATGATTACTGAACTAAGGTTAGTCTTTTATCAGAATCTATCTTAATGCACACAATAATGCAAGTTAGATCACTATAACTACTGTAGATAAGTCAGACTACTAAAAAATCTGATGCAAATATAAATGAAGAGGTTTAGCTGAAATAAATTCAAGTCTAATATATATTTGTTAGTGATTTATATATTTCAATCATTAAGCAAAATAACAAAAATTATTTTAATATTTCATAAAAATAGTACAATAGTAATATATATATATATATATATATATATATATATATATATATATATATATATATATATATATATATATATATATATATATATAAAATCACAGTTAAAAGTTAACAATCAACTAGAGTGCTTTTGGCTTGCTTTCAAACTTTCAAATGTGGTAGCAGTGATGGCACTGCCAATGCCAGCACTGTAGCTGTGGAACATTGCCACGTTTCGTCAGTGGCAGAGAAGAAAGTGGAACGGAAGCTATGAGGTACACAGATATCAAAGAAGACAATTGGTACCAGTTGTACATACACAATCATGACAACAGAAAGGAAAACAGGGCAGGGGTTGGAGAGTGAGAAACAAGTTAACGTGAAGTAGCAACACCATGTTTTTTAATACAGTATATGGAATTGGGTAAGCTAAAACAGTATAAAAAATATATAATAAAATAATGGTTGAAGCTATGGAGAGTGCAAGATATTTTCCTGATAAAGTTTACAATTTCCAACAATTTTAAAATTTGAAAAATGGTATTATAAGTTAATGAACTAATATGTGCTTTATTATACATTATACTTAAACCATTTTCTGATTTATCTCTCACACTCAAAATGTTTTATCTATCACCCACATGCACCATCTTGTGAGTTTTCATACTACAAAGATGATCAAATCTCTTCCAAAATTCTGGACACTCATGAAGGTTTATCATTCAAATGTACTAAAATGTGTGCATTTATTTCTTTACGTGACTTAAATAATCTGCCACATTTATCACACTCGAAAGGCCTTTCTTCTGTATGTACTAACATGTGACGTATTATAGAGCCACGATCTCTAAACCTTTTGCCACACTCATCACACTCAAAAGGTCTTTCATCAATGTGCATCATCAAGTGAGTCTTCATACTTCCAAGGTGTCTGAACCTCTTCCCACACTGGACACTTATGAGGTTTTTCACCGGAATGCACTAACATGTGAGTCTTCATATTTCCAAGACGAGTGAAATACCTTCCCACACTCTGGACACTGGTGAGTCTTCATCTTCTTTATGATAGGTGCAGTTTGTGGGAAGGTTTTTTCCTCTGATGACTGCATGAGTGGTGATGCTGGGTGACGCCTCACGGTGGGACGTCAATGTTGAGGTTTAAGCAAGGCTTGAGTGTTGTTTTTTAGGCTGTTGTAGAGTTAGACTTGATGTGAGCACTTGAAGGTCAGTGGTGGGCTTCTTCTTTATGATAGGTGCAGTTTGTGGGAAGGTTGTTGTGTTGATTTAGGGACGACGACGATCGTACGTGGGAAGGTTTTATGCTCAGGCTGGACACTCACCGTCCCGTGTTGTGATAATGGCCACGACGCTCACCTAGGCGTTCCAATGTTCTTTCTGGTGCCACACTTTATTTCTCCTACTTTTTACTATTGTTTGTAACTGGTTTTCTACATTTAACTCTTATGATTTCCTCATTTTTTTTAATTAAATAATATGCTTGCAATTCATTTTTTAAGATACAATGGTACACATTTATATACTTTCTGAAGGAAACATTGCTCCCATGGTGAATGCACTACTTTGCATTCTTTTTATTTATTTTTTTTCAATCAAATATATAATCAATAAGTAAATATGAAAGGTAATAAACAAGTTGTAATAAACAGAATACAAGCAGATCCACAAAAATAGGCAAGACAATAAGCAAATACATTCATAAACAAATTTGTAATAGGGAAGGAGCACCACCGTTAGCTTGAAGGATTCAAGACGCTTTGTACACTGACAACATCGCACACTAATATCTCTACCACTTAGGACGTTTCGCATTTGTGTACGTGTTCCATATTAAAACGACAATATAATGCTATTTACAATTAAAATCTTCTATTTAGCAGGCATATAGTTATTAAATGAGGTTTAGTGATGTGATGGACATAATCCGGAGATTGGTAAGGACGCCGCCCGCCGGCATAAACACAACACAACGCAAACAAAACGATTCTTCGCGGCGGGGATCGTATTCCAGGGACCTGCCCGAAACGCTACGCGTACTAGTGGCTGTACAAGAATGTAACAACTCTTATATATATCTAAAAAAAAAAAAAAACACTCACCACGAATGACCACAAACACGATACAACGCACAAAACACAACACTTTTGTCAGTTTTTGGACAGACTCCTTTTATATTTATTATGTGATAGTTATACTTGCATATAATGATAACTATTGTAGGTAAGCACCTAATATGTAATATTAATTAATAAAAAAGAAGGCAGAAGTTACACGCTAGTCTGTACATGTCTTTTGTGTAAAGGTATTTTGGGCGCTCATGTACTTGTGCGCTAGGTGGCGTTCACAACGGTTCTCGCCTACAAGCATTAGAATCCCACCAAACATTTTCACGTTTTAAAAACGTCCTAAAAACGACATTTCATTGTTTTGGGCACGTTTTAAATTACGTTTAAAATACGTATTTTGAGAATTTGTATAGACGACTTTAAAACGTGAGGTCAAAACGTTTTAATAAACCGTATTTTAAATGTCATGATATAACGTTTTGGAGCAAAGGTTGAATTTATTAGGTATAATTATCTTTATTGCATTTAGAAAGATGGAGAGAGAGATCAGAGAGAGACAAAAAGGAGAGAGGAAGACAGAAGGGGAAGAGAGGGAGAAAGAGAGAGAGTGTCGAGAAGATGAGAGAAAGACAGAAGCAGAAAAAGTGAGAAGAGAGGGAAAGAGAAGAAGAGAGGGAAAGAGAAGAAGAGAGAGATATAAGGAGAGAGAGAGAGAGGTGAGAAGAAAGAGAGGAGAGAGAAAAGAGAGAGAAGGAGAATAAGAAAGAGAGCAAAGAGAAGAAAAAGGGAGATAGAGAGAGAAAGAAGGAAAGACAGGAGAGAAAAAGGAGAGAAAAAGAGAGAAGAGACATAAAGAGGAAAGAAAAAGAGAACAAGAGAGAGAAAATGAGAGAGAAAAAAAGAGAACAGAGATAATAAGAAAAAGAGAGCAAAGCGAAGAAGAGAAAGGTAGATAATAGAGAGAGAGAGAAAGAAAGAAGAAAAGACAGAGCAGAGTGAGAAGAAGAGAGAGAAGATAGAGACAAAGGAGAGAGGGGGAGAGGGAGAGGAAGGGGGACGAGGGAGAAGAGAGAGAGAGAGAGAGAGAGAGAGAGAGAGAGAGAGAGAGAGAGAGAGAGAGAGAGAGAGAGAGAGAGAGAGAGAGAGAGAGAGAGAGAGAGAGAGAGAGAGAGAGAGAGAAGAGAGAGAAGATAGAGAGAAGAGAGAGAAAATAGAGAGAGAGAGAGAAGAGAAGAGAAGAGAAGAGAAGAGAGAGAAGAAAGAGAAGAGAGAAGAGAGAGAGAGAGAAGAGGAAAGAGTGAGAGAGAGAAGAAGAAGAGACATGCAGATAGGTAATGTAAGAGAGAGAAGAAGAGATATGCAGATAGGTAATGTAAGAGAGAGAGAAGAGGGAGAGAGAAGAGTGTGAAAAGAAGAGAGAGAGAACAAGAAAAATAGAAAGAACAAGAAGAGAGTGAGACAGAGAAGAAGAGAGGAAGGGAACGGAGAGAGGGGAGGCTGTACGGCGGAGAGTGGCGGCGGTGGCGGATAGTGGCGGCGGGCAGACAGTGGCGGCTGTGGTGGACAGTGGCGGCTGTGGCGGACAGTGGCAGCGGTGGTGGACAGTGGCGGCGGGCGGACAGTGGCGGCTGTGGTGGACAGTGGCGGCTGTGGCGGACAGTGGCAGCGGTGGTGGACAGTGGCGGCGGGCGGACAGTGGCGGCTGTGGCGGACAGTGGCGGCAATGGTGGACAGTGGCAGCGGTGGTGGACAGTGGCGGCGGGCGGACAGTGGTGGCGGTGGCGGACTGTGGCGGACAGTGGCAGCGGTGGCAGATAGTGGCGGCGGGCGGACAGTGGCGGCTGTGGCGGACAGTGGCGGCGGTGGTGGACAGTGGCGGCTGTGGCGGCTGCGGCTGACAGTGGCGGTGGGCGGACAGTGGCGGCTGCGGCTGACTGTGGCGGCGGGCGGACAGTGGCGGCTGTGGCGGACAGTGGCGGCTGCGGCTGACAGTGGCGGTGGGCGGACAGTGGCAGCGGGCGGACAGTGGCGGCGGTGGTGGACAGTGGCGGCGGTGGTGGACAGTGGCGGCGGGCGGACAGTGGCGGCTGTGGCGGACAGTGGCGGCTGCGGCGGACAGTGGCGGTGGGCGGACAGTGGTGGCGGTGGCGGACTGTGGCGGCGGTGACGGACAGTGGCAGCTGGCGGACAGTGGTGGCGGTGGCGGACAGTGGCGGCGGGCGGACAGTGGCGGCTGTGGCAGCGGTGGCGGACAGTGGCGGCGGGCGGACAGTGGTGGCAGTGGCGGCGGTGGCGGACAGTGGCGGCTGTGTCTGGCAGTGGCGGCGGTGGCGGACAGTGGCGGCGGTGGCGGGCGGTAGTGGTGGGCGGCGGTGGTGGGTGGTGGCGGCTGTGATGGGTGGTGGCGGCTGTGGTGGGTGATGGCGGCGGTGGTGGGTGGTGGCGGCGGTGGTAAGTGGTGGCGGCTTGTGGCGGGTGGTGGCGGCTGGTGGTGGCGGCTGGCGGTGGTGGCAGCTGGTGGCGGGCGGTGGCAGCTTTTGGCGGCTGGTGGTGGCGGGCGGTGGCGGCTGGTGGCGGGCGGTGGCGGCTGGTGGCGGGTGGTGGCGGGTGGTGGCGGCTGGTGGTGGCGGCTGGCGGTGGTGGCAGCTGGTGGCGGGCGGTGGGAGCTGTTGGCGGCTGGTGGTGGCGGGCGGTGGCGGCTGGTGGTGGCGGGCGGTGGCGGCTGGTGGCGGGCGGTGGCAGCTGGTGGCGGCTGGTGGCGGTGGTGGGTGGCGGCTGGTGGTGCCGACTGTTGTAACGGGCGATGGCGGCTGGTGGTGGCAGCTAGTGGCGGGCGATGGCGGCTGGTGGCGGGCGGTGGCAGCTGGTGGCGGTGGTGTCGGCTGTGGCGGCTGGTGGTGGCGAGCGGTGGCGGTGGTGGCGGCTGTGGCGGCTGGTGGCGGGCGGTGGCAGCTGGTGGCGGTGGCAGCTGAGGGCGGCGATGGCTGGTGGTGGCGGCTGTGGTGGGTGGTGGCGGCTGTGGTGGGTGGTGGCGGTGGCGGGACGGTGGCGGCCAGCTGGGACACACCCTTCCCCACTGAAAGTCTGAGCCAGGGTTGCCAGATTCAAATTGCTAAAAGTAGCGAGCTGACGGTCTAAAAGTAGCGAATTTGTAATAAGAGTAGCCCAATTTTTTGTTTAGTGACTGATACGGGTTTCAAAGTAATCTATTATGATAGAGTACATTAAACGACTTTAATTGTTTTATTAACATTATCTCTGCATATATATATTTAACCAATATGATAATAGGATAACTTACCAATATTTACTGTTTGAAGCTTAATGGGTGTGAAGTCCTTCCACGTCTTTACAGTTGAAGATTACCAAGATCTTGATCTGCATCTACAACCTCGTTCTTGTATATTGCAGACTCATATTTAAGCATTGACATGAGTGGTTCAAATGACGAGCAACAAGTTACATTTTCTTCAAGATATGTTTTGATTCTCAAGACTGATATGTCAAAAGCTCAAGTCCCATTCCCATTCAAGATTTCTCAGTTTAGTTTTCACAGACGTTACTCTCGAAAATATCCGTTCAACCAGGGTATTACTGATTGGCAAGCTGTATATTTTCAACACAAACTCAGCGAGGTCAATCAGTATGGGATCGCCAGCAGTGTTCTTGACAGTTATTGTCTTGGTCTAAAATGACGATTCAGATGTCGGAATTTGTCCCGTACAAATGTTGGACTAGTCAATGGTTAACAGTAGGCCCCACTGACTTTCAATTTCACTAAGCTTAGATTGGTCAGCTAATACTAACGGAATTTCCGAAAATGGTGGCCATGTAAACTAAGGCATATGATAGGTAACAGATTTTTCACCTTTTTTTATAGTTTCAGCATTACTTAGAATACGAGAAAGAAGCTATTTGCAAGCTTTCACTAAAAAATTATCGCATCTTTCTTGAACATTTTGAAACTTTTCCTGGGTTGTAAAATTGTTTTGTCTGTTAGTAGCCAGGACCTAGATTCAGGAAGCTCTGTGTATTTCTTCGTAAGTGGGTTTGCTACGAAGGTTCCTAAGTGTGCCCTAAGAAGATGCTTAGGTGCAATTCAATAACGTCCACTTAGGAAGAAAATTGTTGGTTCACCTGCGTGCCGATAGAGGTCACTACTGTGATTCGTTTGGCCAATCAGAGAGCAGCCAACATTCTTCATATTGAAGATTTAGCGCTGGCTTATCGGAGCTCTACTGCCTCCTATTTACGACGAATTTTCTTATAAAATTAGTATATTTCGAAGTAAAACAATGTTTTTTCAACTTCTACAGCCAGCACCGACATTGTAGTAAACAAATATGTTACATTTGTTGTTTACCTACGTAATTCTAAGAGATACTGTGTAGCTGTCCTTGTTGCTCGGAAGATACGCTGACAATTATTGTATATATTTACTGAATTTACCCAAAGGCCACTAACTATCTAGTGGCCTCGAAGAGGGCAGAAAGCCGGCGGCTTGTTAAAGGGCCCGCCAATTGTCTTAATGATATTTTTTAGCTGGAATTTGGCATTTACGGCTTCAGCGGGTAGGCGGTTCCATGGGTTTATAGCCCTCTTGGTGGAAAAAAACATCTGTTTTCAGTCCTACTTGAGAGAACATACTCTCCAACACTATATCTGTGATTGTCCTGTTATCAGTGACTTCATACCAAATTGTGTGAGGTATTTTGAGCTCTGTAATTACTTCATACACACAGGAATATTGGAAGATATTCTTGTGCTGCACCCAGATTTTGCCTGTGGGGGCTAATAGATCAGCATTAAGTATTTTGTTCTCTCCTAATTCCATGTATGACTGGCCATCCTGTGAGGTGAGGATGTTGGATGAGCTTGTAGCTGGTTTTTGATCTACACTGTGTGGTCCTTTATACAGAATAGGGAAGCAGCACATTGATGTGTATACCTAAACATGTTTAAAAATACATTGTTTGAGAGGAGTCAGGTAGAAACTGGTAAGGGTAATTATAATATAATGTTTCCATGATTCAGTGCTTATCTCCTGTGAAAATTGCTTAGAGTTGTTTAGTCAGAGTTGATTTGTTTTTTGTATTGAGGCTGGTATTTTCTAAATTGATTCCATGCACAGTATGTCTAACCATCCTGTGAGATGGGAGTATTAGATAAACTTATAGCTAGTTTTTTTATCTACGCTGTGTAATATTCCATATAGAATAGGGTAGTAGTACATTGCTGTGTATACCTAATCTTCTTAATAAAAAAAATCAGTAATAAAGGTTTAAATTATAGTTTGTATTATTACAAATTCAGTACTGTATTATCCTTATTAAATCATGTTGACCATGGATCATTAAGATCTCATGTTGATATGTAATAGTCATATATCTTTTGAACTGCTAATCCATGCTAATCATTCATTTAATTGTGCATTATGTCTCAATTTTTCACTTCCTTGGATATACTGTACAGTACAAAAAGATAGGATAAAAATATACCAGTAATATTTCTTTCATTATATTTTTCATTTAAATAACCGCATCAATATTTTTACAGCTGACAGGATTTGTTTTACCATACAGGTGCATTATTTGTCAAAAAAAAAAATTGGTTTATTGTTACACACAATGGTGCTACATAGCCTTCCCAGCTTGGTGCCTTCTTTTAATACTTACTGATTAAAAAATAAATAATAAATACATTTTATTCAGGAAAAGTACATACAGTTGATTTACAAACATAATGTTGGATTTATAGACAGAGCTAGTACATACAATACCTAAAGCCGCTAATACTCATAGCATTTCGGGCAAGGTGTGGGGGAAAAAACACAGGCTAAAACTTAATAGTAATCGGGATTAGGTATAAATTGTGTTGAAAGAAGGAATACAAATTACAAAAAGGGGAGTTAACATAGCATAAATCAGCAATTGCACATGTTGGTGAACAGCATTGTTTAAAAAATAGCAAGACATGGGTTGACATTTCGGAGGTAAGTTAGGTTACATGAAGTTAATTAGGCATTACTTGGTTTAACTCTTAAACTGGTAGAGAGAGGTACAGCCTTTGACATGATTCGGGAGGTCATTCCACATTCTGGGTCCCTTGATTTGTAGAGCACTTCTAGTTTGGTTACACACAGCCAAATTGAGTAACAGGAAGAGGTCTTGGACACAAATTTGTTCCATGCTAAATGTAGAGGAATCAGCTGAGTATTCCTCAAATAAAATAAGTTGCCTCAGCTTATAAGGTAAATAAAATAAGCATTTCTCAAATAAGTAGCTGCCTCACCTCACTGCCTTACTGCTACATAGCCTTCCCGGCATGGTGTCTTCTTTTGATAATTACTTGTTCCACACCCAAGTTGTGTAACAGGAAGAGGTCTTGGACCCCTACTTCCCTCTCTCTTTTTTAATCATCTATATAGTCATAATTATAGCTTTAAGTATTCAATGAATAAAGTTTTTGACATTTTTACCCTTCTCCTTACCTAACATCATTTGTGCAGCATATTTTTATTTTATGTCTCACCCAGATTTAATTTCAAAATAAAACCAAACTAAATAAATTAGAAATGGGTATGTATAGCTAAGGTACACCCTTACTACTAGGTGAACAGGGGCATTTGGTGATAGTAAATGATCCCATCAGGCAGGGCTCATCACCTTCTCTCATTTTTCATGTTCACCAGTGTTTATTTACTTAATAACTACTGGTATAATATCTTGCTATTATAAAACTAATTCTACTATCATCAAACACATATCTACTTCAAGTTTCAAGCAGAGAATGCATATATAACTAACACGAAGGACTCCTCTTCACTAGATTCACCAGCCATAATATTTTGGTCATGTTCCAATATCATAAATCAATCCCAGTGTTATGTAGTAGAGAAAAAATGACTTATATCCAGTTTACGTAAAGCTACGAGTGGTCGAAACCACACTTAAATCCCGGAATGAACTTACGAAGGTTTTTCCACTTAGTGTAGCTACCTGAATACGGATGTAGCCGCCATGAAGTCGCTAAGAAGGAAAACGTTCTTAGCTAAGAGGAAAAACCTTCGTAAGTATCATCCTGAATCTGGCCCCTGGCTCTCTGCACGTATTTTCAACTTGAAATTACGTCTTTTTATACCGAAAATATGCCAATTACTGAAAGCGGAGATGGGTCACATTTTGCCCAAACCCCAATGCGGTTTTCAAAATATCTCAAACATCCCAAAATCGACGCTTGAGCGATATTTTTGACCCAAATTCTGGCTCTCTGCACGAACTTTTTGTTTGAAATTACGATATTTTATACCGAAAATACGCCAATTACTGAAAGCGGAGATGGTTCACATTTTGCCCAAACCACCCTGCAGTTTTTAATATATTTCTAACATCTCAAATTCGACGCTTCAGCGATATTTTTGAGCCAAATTCTGGCTCTCTTTACGTACTTTCAGTTTGAAATTACGACTTTTATACCGAAAATATGCCAATTACTGATAACAGCGATTGGTCACATTTTGCGCAAACCACTCTGCAGTTTTCAAAATATCGCCAAAAATCCCAAATTCGACGCCTTAGTCATATATAGGAGCCAAATTCTGGCTCTGCACGTATTTTCAGTTTGATCTTCGATATTTTATACCGAAAATATTCCAATTACTGAGAACAGCGATTGGTCACATTTTGCCCAAACCCCCCAGCAGTTTTCAAAATATCCCAAACATCCCAAATTCGAAGCCTGGGCCATATTTTGGAGCCAAAATCTGGCTCTCTGCACGTATTTTCAGTTTGAAATTACCACTTTTTATACCGAAAATATGCCAATTACTGAAAGCGGCGATGGGTCACATTTTGCCCAAACCCCAATGCGGTTTTCAAAATATCTCAAACATCCCAAAATCGACGCTTGAGCGATATTCTGGAGCCAAATTCTGGCTCTCTGCACGTATTTTAAGTTTGAAATTAAGAATTTTTATACCGAAAATATGCCAATTACTGAGACCAGCGATGGGTCACATTTTGCCCAAACCCCCTAGCAGTTCTCAAAATACCCCAAACATCCCAATTTCGACGCATGAGCCATACTTTGGAGACAAATTTTTTGCGCTCTGCACGTATTTTCAGTTTGAAATTACGACATTTTATACCGAAAATAAGCCAATTACTGAGAGCAGCGATGAGTCACATTTTGCCGAACCCCCCCTGCAGCTTTCAAAATAATCCAAACATCCCAAATTCGACACCTGAGCCATATTTTGGAGCCAAATTGTGGCTCTAAATACGTATTTTCAGTTTGAAATTACCACTTTTTATACCGAAAATATGCCAATTACTGAAAGCGGCGTTGGGTCATATTTTGCGAAAACCACCCCGCAGTTTTCAAAATATCCCAAACATCCCAAATTCGAAACCTGAGCTTTATTTTGGAGCCAAGTTCTTGCTCTCTGCACGTATTTTCAGTTTTAAATTACGATTTTTTTTTTCGAAAGTATGCCAATTACTGAAAGCATCGATGGGTCACATTTTGGCCAAACCCCGCTGCAGTTTTCAATATATCCCAAACATCCCAAATTCGACGCCTGAGCCATTATTTGGAGCCAAATTCTGGCTCTCTGCACGTATTTTCAGTTTGAAATTAAGACTTTTTACTTGAAAATATGCCAATTACTGAAAGCAGCGATGGGTCACATTTTGCCCAAACCCCCCTGCAGTTTTCAAAATATCCCAAACATCCCAAATTCGACGCTTGAGCGATATTTTGGAGCCAAATTCTGGCTCTCTGCACCTATTTTCAGTTTGAATATAAGACTTTTTATACCGAAAATATGCCAATTACTGAGAGCGGCGATGGATCACATTTTGCCCAAACCCCCCTGCAGTTTTCAAAATATCCCAAACATCCGAAGTTCGACGCATGAGCCATATTATGAAGCCAAATTCTGGCTCTCTGCATGAATTTTCTGTTTGAAATTACGACATTTTATACCGAATTATGCCAATTACTGAAAGCTGCGATAGGTCACATTTTGCCCAAAACCCCTTGCAGTTTTTGAAATATCCCAAACATCCCAAATTCGACACCTAAGCCATATTTTGAAGAAAATTCTGTGTCTCTGCACGTATTTTTAGTTTGAAAATACGACTTTTTATACCGAAAAAATGCCAATTACTGAAAGCAGCGATGGGTCACATTTTGCCCAATCCCCGCTGCAGTTTTCAAAATATCCAAAACATCCCAAATTGAAAGCCTGAGCTATATTTTGAAGCCAAATTCTAGCTATCTGCACGTTTTTTCAGTTTGAAATTATGACATTTTATACCGAAAATATGCCAATTACTGTAAGCGGCGATGCGTCACATTTTGCTCAACCCCCCCCCCCCCCTGCAGTTTTCAAAATATCCCAAACATTCCAAATACGACACATGATCCATAATTTGGAGCCAAATTCTGGCTCTGCACGTGTTTTCAGATTAAAATTACGACTTTTTATACCGAAAATATGCCAATTACTGAAATCGGTGGTGGGTCACATTTTACCCAAACCCCCCTGCAGTTTTCAAAATATCCCAAACATTCCAAATTTGACGCCTGAGCCATATTTTGGAGCCAAATTATGGTTCTCTGCGCGTATTTTCAGTTCTAAATTTCGACTTTTTTTACCGAAAATATGCCAATTTCTGAAAGCGGCGATAGATCACATTTTGCCCAAACCTCCCCTGCAGTTTTCAAAATATCCCAAACATTCCAAATTTGACGCCTGAGCCATATTTTGGAGCCAAATTATGGTTCTCTGCGCGTATTTTCAGTTTGAAATTTCGAATTTTATACCGAAAATATGCCATTTAATGAAGGCAGCGATGGGTCACATTTAGTCCAAACACCGCTGCAGTTTTCAAAATATCCAAAACATCCCAAATTCAAAGCCTGAGCTATATTTTGGAGCCATATTCTAGCTATCTGCACGTATTTTGAGTTTGAAATTACGTCTTTTTATACCGAAAATATGCCAATTACTGAAAGCAGCGATGGTTATCTTGAGGTTATCTTGAGATGATTTCGGGGCTTTAGTGTCCCCGCGGCCCGGTCCTTGACCAGGCCTCCACCCCCAGGAAGCAGCCCGTGACAGCTGACTAACACCCAGGTACCTATTTTACTGCTTCGTAACAGGGGCATAGGGTGAAAGAAACTCTGCCTATTGTTTCTCGCCGGCGCCTGGGATCGAACCCAGGACCACAGGATCACAAGTCCAGCGTGCTGTCCGCTCGGCCGACCGGCTCCCTGCGATGCGATGCGATGCGATGCATCCCTGCGATGGGTCACATTTTGACCAAACCTCCCCTGCAGTTTTGAAAACATCCCAAACATTCTAAATTTGACGCCTGAGCCATATTTTGGAGCCAAACTATGGTTCTCTGAGCGTATTTTCAGTTTGAAATTTCGAATTTTATACCGAAAATATGCCAATTACTGATAGATGCGATGGGTCAAATTTTGCCCAAACTCCTCTGCAGTTTCCAAAATATCCAAATTATCGCAAATTCGACGCCTGACCCATATTTGAAATCAAATTCTGGCTCTCTTCACGTATTTTCAGTTTGAAATTATGACTTTTTGTACCGAAAATATGCCAATTACTGAGAGCGGTGATTGGTCACACTTTGGCCCCCCCCCCCCCCGTTCCCTGCAGTTTTGAAAATATCACAAACATCGCAAATTCGACGCCTGAGCTATATTTTGGAGCCAAATTCTGACTCTCTGCGCGTATTTTGAGTTTGAAATCATGGCTTTTTATACCGAAAATATGCCAATTATTGAGAGCAGCGATGGGTCACATTTTTCTCAAACCCCCCTGCAGCTTTCAAAATATCCTAAACATCCCAAATACAACGCCTGATCCATAATTTGGAGCCAAATTCTGGCTCTTTGCACGTGTTTTCAGTTTGAAATTAAGACTTTTTATACCGAAAGTATGTCAATTACTGAAAGATGCTATGGCTCACATTTGGCCCAAACCCCCGAGCAGTTTTCAAAATATCCCAAAAATCCCAAATTCAACGCCTGAGCTATATTTTGGAGCCAAATTCTAGCTGTCTGCACCTATTTTCAGTTTGAAATTACGACATTTTATACCGAAACTATACCAATTACTGAAAGCAGTGATGGGTCACATTTTGATCAAACCCCCCCTGCAGTTTTCAAAATATCCAAAATATCGCAAATTCGACGCTTTAATCATATTTTAGAGCCAAATTCTGGCTCTCTGCACGTATTTAAAGTTTGAAATTACGACTTTTTATACCGAAAATATGCCTAATACTGAAATCGGCGATGGGTCACATTTTGTCCAAACCCCCGTGGAGTTTTCAAAATATCCCAAACATCCCAAATTCCACGTCTATATTTTGGAGCCAAATTCTGGCTCTCTGCGCGTATTTTCAATTTAAAATAACGACTTTTATACCGAAAGTATGCCAATTACTGAGAGCGGCGATGGGTCACATTTTGCCCAAACCCCCTTGCAGTTTTCAAAATATCCCAAACATCCCAAATTCGTCGCCTGAGCTATTTTCTGGAGCCAAATTCTGGCTCTCTGCACATATTTTCAGTTTGATATTACGATTTTTTATACCGAAAATATGCCAATTTCTGAAAGCGGCGATGGGTCCCATTTTGCCCAAACCCCCCTGCAGTTTTCAAAATATCACAAACATCGCAAATTCGACGCCTGAGCCATTATTTGGAGCCAAATTTTTGCTCTCTGCCCGTATTTTCAGCTTGAAATTACGACTTTTTATACCGAAAATATGCCAATTACTGAAAGCGGCGATGGGTCCCATTTTGCCCAAACCCCGCTGCAGTTTTGAAAATATCCCAAACATCCGAAATTCGACCCCTTAAGGCATATTTTGGAGACAAATTCTGGCTCTCTTCACGTATTTTCAGTTTGAAATTACGACTTTTTAAACCTAAAATATGCATATTACTGAAAGCGGCGGTGCGTCATATTTTGCTCTAACCCCCGTGCAGTTTTCAAACTATCCCAAACATCCCAAATTCGGCCCCTGAGCCATATTTTGGAGCCAAATTTTGGCTCTCAGCACGTATTTTCAGTTTGAAATTATGACTTTTTATAACGAAAATATGACAATTACTGAAGGCAGCGATGAGTTACATTTTGCCCAAACCCCCGTGCAGTTTTCAAAATATCCCAAGCATCCCAAATTCAACGCCTGAGTTATATTTTGGAGCCAAATTCTGGCTCTCTGCACATATTTTCAGTAGGAAATTACGACTTTTTATACCGAAAATATACTGAGAGCGGCGATGGGTCCCATTTTGCCCAAACCCCTCTGCAGTTTTCAAAATATCCCAAACATCGCAAATTCGACGCATGAGCCATATTTTGGAGCCAAATTATAGTTTTCTGTGTGTATTTTCAGTTTGAAATTTCAACTTTTTATACCGAAAATATGCCAATTACTGAAAGCGGCGATGGGTCACATTTTGCGCAAACCCCGCTGCAGTTTTCAAAATAACCAAAACATCCCAAATTCAATGCCTGAGCTATATTTTGGAGCCAAATTCTAGTTATCTGCACGTATTTTGAGTTTGAAATTACAACTTTTTATACCGAAAATATGCCAATTACTGAATGAGGCAATGGGTCACATTTTGCCCAAACCCCTCTGCAGTTTTCAAAATATCCGAAACATAGCAAATTCGACGCCTGAGCCATATTTTGGAGCCAAATTCTTGCTCTCTGCACGTATTTTCAATTTGAAATTACGAATTTTTATACCGAAAATATGCCAAATACTGAAATCGGCGGTGGGTCACATTTTGACCAAACCCCCGTGCAGTTTTCAAAATATCCTAAACATCCTAAATTCAACACCTGAGTCATATTTTGAATCCAAATTCTAGCTTTCTACACGTATTTTGAGTTTGAAATTACGACTTTTTATACCAAAAATACGCCAATTACTGAAATCTGCGTTGGGTCCCATTTTGCCCAAACCTCTCTACAATTTTCAAAATATCCCAAACACACCAAATTCGACTCTTGAGAAATATTTTGGAGCCAAATTATGGTTCTCTGCGCTTATTTTCAGTTTGAAATTTAGAATTTTATACCGAAAATATGCCAATTACTGCAAGCGGCGATGGGTCACATTTTGCCCAAACCCCGCTCCAGTTTTCAAAATTTCGAAAACTTCGCAAATGCATCTCCTGAGCTATATTTTGGAGCCAAATTCTATCTATCTGCACGTATTTTCAGTTTTAAATTACGACTTTTATTCCGAAAATATGCCAATTACTGATAGCAGCAATGGGTCAAATTTTGCCCAAACCCCCTGCAGTTTCCAAAATATCAAAATTATCGCAAATTCGACGCCTGACCCATATTTTGGAGTCAAATTCTATCTATCTGCACGTATTTTGAGTTGGAAATTACGACTTTTTATACCGAAAATACGCCAATTATTGAAATCTGCGATGGGTCACGTTTTGCCCATAACCTTCTGCAGTTGTCAAAATATCCCAAACGTATCAAATTCGTCGCCTGAGCCATATTTTGGAGCCAAACTCTGGTTCTCTGAACGTATTTTCAGTTAGAAATTACGACTTTTATACCGAAAATATGCCAATTACTGGTAGCAGCGATTGGGTCAAATTTTGCCCATACCCCCCTGCAGTTTACAAAATATCCCAAACATCGCAAATTCGACGCCTGAGTCATATTTTGGAACCAAATTCTTGCTCTCTGCAAGTATTTACAGTTTGAAATTACGACTTTTTATACCGAAAATATGCCAAATACTGAAATCGGCGAAGGGTCACATTTTGCCCAAACCCCCCTGCAGTTTTTAAAATATCCCAAACATCGCAAATTCGACGCCTGAGTCATACTTTTGGTTCCAAATTCTTGCCCTCTGCACGTATTTTCAGTTTGAGATTATGACTATTTATACCGAAAATATGCCAATTACTGAAAGCGGCGATGGGTCACATTTTGCTCAAACCCTCCCTGCAGTTTTCAAAATATCCTAAACATCCCAAATACAACGCTTGATCCATAATTTGGAGCCAAATTCTGGCTCTTTGCACGTGTTTTCAGTTTGAAATTACGAACTTTTATACCGAAAGTATGCCAATTACTAAAAACGGTGATGGGTCACATTTTGATCAAACCCCCCTGCAGTTTTCAAAATATCCAAAACATTGCAAATTCGACGCCTGACCCATATTTTGGAGTCAAATTCTGGCATTCAACACGTATTTTCAGTTTGAAATTACGAATTTTATACCGAAAATATGCCAAATACTGAAAGAGGCGATGGGTCTCATTTTACCCAAACCCCCCTGCAGTTTTCAATATTTCCTAAACATCTCAAATTCGAAGCATCAGCCAAATTTTGCAGCCAAATTCTAGCTCACTGCGTGTATTTTAATTTTGAAATTATGACTTTCTGTACCGAAATTATGCCAATTACTGAAAGCAGCGATGGGTCCTATTTTCCCCAAACCCTTCTTCAGATTTAAAATATCCCATACATCCCAAATTCGACGCCTGAGCCATATTTTGGAGGCAAATTCCTGCTCTCTGCACGTATTTTGAGTTTGAAAATACGAATTTTTATACCGAAAATGTGCCAAATACTGAAAGCAGCGATGGGTCACTTTTGCCAAAACGCCCCTGCAGTTTCCAAAATATCACAAACATCGCAAATTCGACGCCTGAGCCATATGTTAGAGCCAAATTCTGGCTCGCTGCACGTATTTTCAGTTTGAAATTACGACTTTTTATACCTAAAATATGCCAATTACTGAAAGCGGCGGTGCGTCATATTTTGCTCAAACCCACGTGCAGTTTTCAAAATATCCCAAACATCCCAAATTCGACCCCTGAGCCCTATTTTGGAGACAAATTCTCGCTCTCTGCAGGTTTTTTCTTTTTGAAATTACGACTTTTTATCCCGAAAATATGCCAATTACTGAAAGCGGCGATGGGTCTCATTTTGACCAAACCCCCCTGCAGTTTTCAAATTATCTCAAACATCGCAAATTCGACGCCTGAGCCATATTTTGGAGCCAAATTCTGGCTCTCTACAGTATTTTCAGTTTGAAATTACGACTTTTTATTCCGAATATATGCTAATTTTTGAAAGCAGCGATAGGTCACAATTTGCCTAAACCCCCTGTTGTTTTCAAAATATCCGAAACACCGCAAATTCGACGCTTGAGCATATTTTGGTGCCTAATTCTGGCTCTCTGCACGTATTTTCAGTCTGAAATTACGACTTTTTATACCGAAAATATGCCAATTACTGAGAGCAGCGATGGGTCACATTTTGCTCAAACTCCCATGCAGTTTTCAAAATATCCCAAACATCACAAATTCGACGCCTGAGCCATATTTTGGAGCCAAATTCTAGCTCTCTGCACGTATTTTGAGTTTGAAATTACGTCTTCTTATACTGTAAATATTCCAATTACTGAAAGCGGCGATGGGTCACATTTTGCCCAAACCCCCCTGCAGTTTTCAAAATATCCCAAACATCCCAAATTCGACTCCTTAGCCATATTTTGGAGCCAAATTATGGTTCTCTGCGCGTATTTTCAGTTTGAAATTTCGAATTTTATACCGAAAATATGCCGATTACTGAAAGCAGCGATGGGTCACATTTTGCTCAAACTCCCGTGCAGTTTTCAAAATATCCCAAACATCACAAATTCGACGCCTGAGCAATATTTTGGTGCCAAATTCTAGCTCTCTGCACGTATTTTGAGTTTGAAATTACGACTTCTTATACTGTAAATATTCCAATTACTGAAAGCGGCGATGGGTCACATTTTGCCCAAACCCCGCTTCAGTTTTCAAAATATCCAAAACATCGCAAATACAACGCCTGAGCTATATTTTGGAGCCAAATTCTAGCTATCTGCACGTAATTTCAGTTTGAAATTACGACTTTTTATACCGAAAATATGTATATTACTGAAATCTGCGGTTGGTCACGTTTTGCCCAAAACCCTCTGCAGTTTTCAAAATATCCCATACGTACCAAATTCGACGCCTGAGCAATATTTTAGAGCCAAATTCTGGTTCTCTGAACGTATTTTCAATTTGAAGTTAGAACTTTTATACCGAAAATATTCCAATTACTGGAAGCGGCGATGGGTCACATTTTGCCCAAACCCCCCTGCAGTTTTTAAAATATCCCAAAAATCGAAATTGGACGCCTGAGCTATATTTTGGATCCAAATTCTGGCTCTCTGCACGTATTTTCAGTTTGAAATTACGAATTTTTATACCGAAAATATGCCAATTACTGAAAGCGGCGATGGGTCCCATTTTGCCCAAACCAAAAAATAAAATATGAAATACTCCCAGGAGTATTTCATATTTTTCCAATACTAATAGGAGGTGAAATACTCCGAAATTACCATCTCTTTTAAGGGTCTGAGCTGTGGTGCATTTGTTTAAAGGCGTACCAGTTATGCCAGTTGTTGTAAGGCTTCTGTGCTGGCTAGGGTTCGAATCTCCTGGTGAGAAAGTGTTCTAAGATTGTATAATCTCTCTTGCCTGTTTAGGCAAGTTGTGCATTAAGAATAGACACAGAGTTCTCCCATATTAACAGGAATTTGATGCAAGAACGTGAGTAGCCCCTTACTATGCTCTAGTTGCTCTTGGGAGGTGGTGATCTTTGGAGGTGAAATACTCTGAAAATACCATTTCTTTTAAGGGTCTGAGTTGGGGTGCAGTGGGATAAAGGTGTACCAGTTATGCCAGTTGCTGTAAGGCTTTTGTGCTGGCTAGGGTTCGAATCTCCTGGTGGGAAAGTGTTCTAAGGATGTATAATCTCTCTTGCGTGTTTAGGCAAGTTTTGCATTAATTATAGACACAGAGTTCTCCCGTATTAACAAGAATTTGATGAAAGAACATGAGTAGCCCTCACTATGCTCTAGTTGCTCTTGGGAGGTAGTGATCTTTGGAGGTAAAATACTCTGAAATTACCATTTCTTTTAAGGATCTGAGTTGTTGTGCAGAGGGTTAAAGGCGTACCAGTTATACCAGTTGCTGAAAGGCTTCTGTGCTGGCTAGGGTTCGAATATCCTGGTGGGAAAGTGTTCTAAGGTTGTAAAATCTCTCTTGCGTGTTTAGGCAAGTAGTGCATTAAGCATAGACACAGAGTTCTCCCATATTAACAGGAATTTGATGAAAGAACGTGAGTAGCCCCTCACTATGCTCTAGTTGCCCTTGGGAGGTGGAGATCTTTGAAGGTGAAATACTCCGAAATTACCATCTCTTTTAAAGGTCTGAGCTGTGGTGCAGTGGGTTCAAGGCGTACCAGTTATGCCTGTTGCTGAAAGGCTTCTGTGCTGGCTAGGGTTCGAATCTCCTGGTGGGAAAGTGTTCTAAGGTTGTACAATCTCTCTTGCGTGTTTAGGCAAGTTGTGCATTAAGCATAGACACAGAGTTCTCCCATATTACCAGGAATTTGATGAAAGAACGTGAATAGCCCCTCACTATGCTCTAGTTGCCCTTGTGAGGTGGTGATATTTGGAAGAGAAACACTCTGAAATTACCATCTCTTTTAAAGGTCTCAGCTGTGGTGCAGTGGGTTAAAGGCGTACCAGTTATGCCAGTTGCTGTAAGGCTTCTGTGCTGGCTAGGGTTCGAATCTCCTGGTGAGAAAGTGTTCTAAGGTTGTATAATCTCTCTTGCCTGTTTAGGCAAGTTGTGCATTAAGCATAGACACAGAGTTCTCCCATATTAACAGGAATTTGATGCAAGAACGCGAGTAGCCCCTTACTATGCTCTAGTTGCTCTT
The DNA here is from genome assembly GCF_040958095.1 of Procambarus clarkii. Classification (NCBI taxonomy): domain Eukaryota; kingdom Metazoa; phylum Arthropoda; class Malacostraca; order Decapoda; family Cambaridae; genus Procambarus; species Procambarus clarkii. The sequence continues at coordinate 55,032,810 of NC_091155.1, forward strand.
GGGAGGTCGTGATTTTTGGAGGTGAAATGCTCTGTAATTAACATTTCTTTTACGGGTCTGAGTTGTTGTGCAGTGAGTTAAAGGCGTACCAGTTATGCCAGTTGCTGTAAGGCTTCTGTGCTGGCTAGGGTTCGAATCTCTTGGTGGGAAAGTGTTCTAAGGATGTATAATATCTCTTGCGAGTTTAGGCAAGTTGTGCATTAAGCATACACACAGAGTTCTCATATATTAACAGGAATTTGATGAAAGAACGTGAGTAGCCCCTCACTATGCTCTAGTTGCCCTTGGAAGGTGGTGATCTTTGGAGGTGAAATACTCCGAAATTACCATCTCTTTTAAGGGTCTGAGTGTGGGTGCATTTGTTTAGAGGCGCACCAGTTATGCCAGTTGCTGTATGGCTTCTGTGCTGGCTAGGGTTCGAATCTCCTGGTGGGAAAGTTTTCTAAGGTTGTATAATCTCTCTTGCGTGTTTATTCAAGTTGTGCATTAAGCATAGACACAGAGGTCTCCCATATTAACAGGAATTTGATGAAAGAAGGTGACTAGCCCCTCACTATGGTCTAGTTGTCCTTGGGAGGTGGTGATCTTTGGAAGTGAAATACTCCAAAATTATCATTTCTTTTAAGGGTCTGAGTTGTTGTGCAGTGGGCTAAAGGCGTGCCAGTTGCTGTAAGGCTTCTGTGCTGGCTAGGATTCGAATCTCCTGGTGGGAAAGTGTTCTAAGGTTGTATAATCTCTTGCGAGTTTAGGCAAGTTGTCCTTTAAGCATTCACACAGAGTTCTCATATATTAACAGGAATTTCAGGAAAGAACATGAGTAGCCCCTCACTATGCTCTAGTTGCCCTTGGGATGTGGTGATCTTTGGAGGTAAAATACTCTGAAATTACCATTTCTTTTAAGGATCTGAGTTGTTGTGCAGTGGGTTAAAGGTGTACTAATTATGCCAGTTGCTGTAAGGCTTCTGTGCTGGCTAGGGTTCGAATCTCCTGGTGGGAAAGTGTTCTAAGGTTGTATAATCTCTCTTGCATGTTTAGGCAAGTTGTGCATTAAGCATAGACACAGAGTTCTCCCATATTAACAGGAATTTGATGAAAGAACGTGAATAGCCACACACTATGCTCTAGTTGCCCTTGTGAGGTGGTGATATTTGGAAGAGAAATACTCTGAAATTACCATCTCATTTAAAGGTCTGAGCTGTGGTGCAGTGGGTTAAAGGCGTACCAGTTATGCCAGTTGCTGAAAGGCTTCTGTGCTGGCTAGGGTTCGAAGCTCCTGGTGGGAAAGTGTTCTAAGGTTGCATAATCTCTTGCGAGTTTAGGCAAGTTGTCCTTTAAGCATTCACACAGAGTTCTCATATATTAACAGGAATTTGATGAAAGAACGTGAGTAGCCCCTCACTATGCTCTAGTTGCCCTTGGGAGGTGGTGATCTTTGGTGGTGAAATACTCTGAAATTACCATTTCTTTTAAGGGTCTGAGTTGTTGTGCAGTGGGTTAAAGGTGTACCAGTTATGCCAGTTGCTGTAAGGCTTTTGTGCTGGCTAGGGTTCGAATCTCCTGGTGGGAAAGTGTTCAAAGGATGTATAATCTCTCTTGCGTGTTTAGGCAAGTTTTGCATTAAGTATAATCATGGAGTTCTCCCATATTAACAGGAATTTGATGAAAGAACATGAGTAGCCCCTCACTATGCTCTAGTTGCTCTTGGGAGGTGGTGATCTTTGGAGGTAAAATACTCTGAAATTACCATCTCTTTTAAGGGTCTGAGCTGTGGTGCATTTGTTTAAAGGCGTACCAGTTATGCCAGTTGCTGTAAGGATTCTGTGCTGGCTAGTGTTCGAATCTCCTGGTGGGAAAGTGTTCTAAGGTTGTATAATCTCTCTTGCGTGTTTAGGCAAGTTGTGCATTAAGCATAGACAAAGAGTTCTCTCATATTAACAGGAATTTGATGAAAGAACGTGAGTAGCCTCTCACTATGCTCTAGTTGCCCTTGGGAGGTGGTGATCTTTGGAGGTGAAATACTCCAAAAAGTACCATCTCTTTTAAAGGTCTGAGCTGTGGTGCAGTGGGTTAAAGGTGTACCAGTTATGCCAGTTGCTGTAAGGCTTTTGTGCTTGCTAGGGTTCGAATCTCCTGGTGGGAAAGTGTTCTAAGGATGTATAATCTCTCTTGCGTGTTTAGGCAAGTTTTGCATTAAGTATAGACACAGAGTTCTCCCATATTAACAGGAATTTGATGAAAGAACGTGAGAAGCCCCTCACTATGCTCTAGTTGCTCTTGGGAGGTGGTGATCTTTGGAGGTAAAATACTCTGAAATTACCATTTCTTTTAAGGATCTGAGTTGTTGTGCAGTGGGTTAAAGGTGTACTAATTATGCCAGTTGCTGTAAGGCTTCTGTGCTGGCTAGGGTTCGAATCTCCTGGTGGGAAAGTGTTCTAAGGTTGTATAATCTCTCTTGCATGTTTAGGCAAGTTGTGCATTAAGCATAGACACAGAGTTCTCCCATATTAACAGGAATTTGATGAAAGTACGTGAATAGCCACACACTATGCTCTAGTTGCCCTTGTGAGGTGGTGATATTTGGAAGAGAAATACTCTGAAATTACCATCTCTTTTAAAGGTCTGAGCTGTGGTGCAGTGGGTTAAAGGCGTACCAGTTATGCCAGTTGCTGAAAGGCTTCTGTGCTGGCTAGGGTTCGAAGCTCCTGGTGGGAAAGTGTTCTAAGGTTGCATAATCTCTTGCGAGTTTAGGCAAGTTGTCCTTTAAGCATTCACACAGAGTTCTCATATATTAACAGGAATTTGATGAAAGAACGTGAGTAGCCCCTCACTATGCTCTAGTTGCCCTTGGGAGGTGGTGATCTTTGGTGGTGAAATACTCTGAAATTACCATTTCTTTTAAGGGTCTGAGTTGTTGTGCAGTGGGTTAAAGGTGTACCAGTTATGCCAGTTGCTGTAAGGCTTTTGTGCTGGCTAGGGTTCGAATCTCCTGGTGGGAAAGTGTTCAAAGGATGTATAATCTCTCTTGCGTGTTTAGGCAAGTTTTGCATTAAGTATAATCATGGAGTTCTCCCATATTAACAGGAATTTGATGAAAGAACATGAGTAGCCCCTCACTATGCTCTAGTTGCTCTTGGGAGGTGGTGATCTTTGGAGGTAAAATACTCTGAAATTACCATCTCTTTTAAGGGTCTGAGCTGTGGTGCATTTGTTTAAAGGCGTACCAGTTATGCCAGTTGCTGTAAGGATTCTGTGCTGGCTAGTGTTCGAATCTCCTGGTGGGAAAGTGTTCTAAGGTTGTATAATCTCTCTTGCGTGTTTAGGCAAGTTGTGCATTAAGCATAGACAAAGAGTTCTCTCATATTAACAGGAATTTGATGAAAGAACGTGAGTAGCCTCTCACTATGCTCTAGTTGCCCTTGGGAGGTGGTGATCTTTGGAGGTGAAATACTCCAAAAAGTACCATCTCTTTTAAAGGTCTGAGCTGTGGTGCAGTGGGTTAAAGGCATACCAGTTATGCCAGTTGCTGTAAGGCTTCTGTGCTGGCTAGGGTTCGAATCTCCTGGTGAGAATGTGTTCTAAGGTTGTATAATCTCTCTTGCCTATTTAGGCAAGTTGTGCATTAAGCATAGACACAGAGTTCTCCCATTTTAACAGGAATTTGATGCAAGAACGCGAGTAGCCCCTTACTATGCTCTAGTTGCTCTTGGGAGGTGGTGATCTTTGGAGGTGAAATGCTCTGTAATTACCATTTCTTTTAAGGATCTGAGTTGTTGTGCAGTGGGTTAAAGGTGTACCAGTTATGCCAGTTGCTGTAAGGCTTTTGTGCTTGCTAGGGTTCGAATCTCCTGGTGGGAAAGTGTTCTAAGGATGTATAATCTCTCTTGCGTGTTTAGGCAAGTTTTGCATTAAGTATAGACACCGAGTTCTCCCATATTAACAGGAATTTGATGAAAGAACGTGAGTAGCCCCTCACTATGCTCTAGTTGCTCTTGGGAGGTGGTGATCTTTGGAGGTAAAATACTCTGAAATTACCATTTCTTTTAAGGATCTGAGTAGTTGTGCAGTGGGTTAAAGGTGTACTAATTATGCCAGTTGCTGTAAGGCTTCTGTGCTGGCTAGGGTTCGAATCTCCTGGTGGGAAAGTGTTCTAAGGTTGTATAATCTCTCTTGCATGTTTAGGCAAGTTGTGCATTAAGCATAGACACAGAGTTCTCCCATATTAACAGGAATTTGATGAAAGAACGTGAATAGCCACACACTATGCTCTAGTTGCCCTTGTGAGGTGGTGATATTTGGAAGAGAAATACTCTGAAATTACCATCTCTTTTAAAGGTCTGAGCTGTGGTGCAGTGGGTTAAAGGCGTACCAGTTATGCCAGTTGCTGAAAGGCTTCTGTGCTGGCTAGGGTTCGAAGCTCCTGGTGGGAAAGTGTTCTAAGGTTGCATAATCTCTTGCGAGTTTAGGCAAGTTGTCCTTTAAGCATTCACACAGAGTTCTCATATATTAACAGGAATTTGATGAAAGAACGTGAGTAGCCCCTCACTATGCTCTAGTTGCCCTTGGGAGGTGGTGATCTTTGGTGGTGAAATACTCTGAAATTACCATTTCTTTTAAGGGTCTGAGTTGTTGTGCAGTGGGTTAAAGGTGTACCAGTTATGCCAGTTGCTGTAAGGCTTTTGTGCTGGCTAGGGTTCGAATCTCCTGGTGGGAAAGTGTTCAAAGGATGTATAATCTCTCTTGCGTGTTTAGGCAAGTTTTGCATTAAGTATAATCATGGAGTTCTCCCATATTAACAGGAATTTGATGAAAGAACATGAGTAGCCCCTCACTATGCTCTAGTTGCTCTTGGGAGGTGGTGATCTTTGGAGGTAAAATACTCTGAAATTACCATCTCTTTTAAGGGTCTGAGCTGTGGTGCATTTGTTTAAAGGCGTACCAGTTATGCCAGTTGCTGTAAGGATTCTGTGCTGGCTAGTGTTCGAATCTCCTGGTGGGAAAGTGTTCTAAGGTTGTATAATCTCTCTTGCGTGTTTAGGCAAGTTGTGCATTAAGCATAGACAAAGAGTTCTCTCATATTAACAGGAATTTGATGAAAGAACGTGAGTAGCCTCTCACTATGCTCTAGTTGCCCTTGGGAGGTGGTGATCTTTGGAGGTGAAATACTCCAAAAAGTACCATCTCTTTTAAAGGTCTGAGCTGTGGTGCAGTGGGTTAAAGGCGTACCAGTTATGCCAGTTGCTGTAAGGCTTCTGTGCTGGCTAGGGTTCGAATCTCCTGGTGAGAATGTGTTCTAAGGTTGTATAATCTCTCTTGCCTATTTAGGCAAGTTGTGCATTAAGCATAGACACAGAGTTCTCCCATTTTAACAGGAATTTGATGCAAGAACGCGAGTAGCCCCTTACTATGCTCTAGTTGCTCTTGGGAGGTGGTGATCTTTGGAGGTGAAATGCTCTGTAATTACCATTTCTTTTACGGGTCTGAGTTGTTGTGCAGTGAGTTAAAGGCATACCAGTTATGCCAGTTGCTGTAAGGCTTCTGTGCTGGCTAGGGTTCGAATCTCTTGGTGGGAAAGTGTTCTAAGGATGTATAATCTCTCTTGCGAGTTTAGGCAAGTTGTGCATTAAGCATACACACAGAGTTCTCATATATTAATAGGAATTTGATGAAAGAACATGAGTAGCCACTCACTATGCTCTAGTTGCCCTTGGGAGGTGGTGATCTTTGGAGGTGAAATACTCCGAAATTACCATTTCTTTTAAGGGTCTGAGTTGTTGTGCAGTGGGTTAAAGGTGTACCAGTTATGCCAGTTGCTGTAAGGCTTTTGTGCTTGCTAGGGTTCGAATCTCCTGGTGGGAAAGTGTTCTAAGGATGTATAATCTCTCTTGCGTGTTTAGGCAAGTTTTGCATTAAGTATAGACACAGAGTTCTCCCATATTAACAGGAATTTGATGAAAGAACGTGAGTAGCCCCTCACTATGCTCTAGTTGCTCTTGGGAGGTGGTGATCTTTGGAGGTAAAATACTCTGAAATTACCATTTCTTTTAAGGATCTGAGTAGTTGTGCAGTGGGTTAAAGGTGTACTAGTTATGCCAGTTGCTGTAAGGCTTCTGTGCTGGCTAGGGTTCGAATCTCCTGGTGGGAAAGTGTTCTAAGGTTGTATAATCTCTCTTGCGTGTTTAGGCAAGTTTTGCATTAAGTATAGACACAGAGTTCTCCCATATTAACAGGAATTTGATGAAAGAACATGAGTAGCCCCTCACTATGCTCTAGTTGCCCTTGGGAGGTGGTGATCTTTGGTGGTGAAATACTCCGAAATTACCATCTCTTTTAAAGGTCTGAGCTGTGATGCAGTGGGTTAAAGGCGTACCTGTTATGCGAGTTGTTGTAAGGCTTCTGTGCTGGCTAGGGTTCGAATCTCCTGGTGAGAAAGTGTTCTAAGATTGTATAATCTTTCTTGCCTGTTTAGGCAAGATGTGCATTAAGCATAGACACAGAGTTCTCCCATATTAACAGGAATTTGATGCAAGAACGTGAGTAGCCCCTAACTATTAACTAGTTTTAAATTACGTTTAAAATACGTATTTTGAGAATTTGTATAGACGACTTTAAAACGTGAGGTCAAAACGTTTTAATAAACCGTATTTTAAATGTCATGATATAACGTTTTGGAGCAAAGGTTGAATTTATTAGGTATAATTATCTTTATTGCATTTAGAAAGATGGAGAGAGAGATCAGAGAGAGACAAAAAGGAGAGAGGAAGACAGAAGGGGAAGAGAGGGAGAAAGAGAGAGAGTGTCTAGAAGATGAGAGAAAGACAGAAGCAGAAAAAGTGAGAAGAGAGGGAAAGAGAAGAAGAGAGAGATATAAGGAGAGAGAGAGAGAGGTGAGAAGAAAGAGAGGAGAGAGAAAAGAGTGAGAAGGAGAATAAGAAAGAGAGCAAAGAGAAGAAAAAGGGAGATAGAGAGAGAAAGAAGGAAAGACAGGAGAGAAAAAGGAGAGAAAAAGAGAGAAGAGACATAAAGAGGAAAGAAAAAGAGAACAAGAGAGAGAAAATGAGAGAGAAAAAAAGAGAACAGAGATAATAAGAAAAAGAGAGCAAAGCGAAGAAGAGAAAGGTAGATAATAGAGAGAGAGAGAAAGAAAGAAGAAAAGACAGAGCAGAGTGAGAAGAAGAGAGAGAAGATAGAGACAAAGGAGAGAGGGGGAGAGGGAGAGGAAGGGGGAGGAGGGAGAAGAGAGAGAGAGAGAGAGAGAGAGAGAGAGAGAGAGAGAGAGAGAGAGAGAGAGAGAGAGAGAGAGAGAGAGAGAGAGAGAGAGAGAGAGAGAGAGAGACAGAGAGAGAGAGAGAGAGAGAGAGAGAGAGAGAGAGAGAGAGAGAGAGAGAGAGAGAGAGAGAGAGAGAGAGAGAGAGAGAGAGAGAGAGAGAGAGAGAGAGAGAGAGAGAGAGAGAGAGAGAGAGAGAGAGAGAGAGAGAGAGAGAGAGAGAGAGAGAGAGAGATAGAGAGAGAGATAGAGAGAGAGAGAGAGAGAGAGAAGAGAGAAGAGAGAGAAGAAAGAGATTAGAGAGAGGATAAAGGAAAGAGAGAGAGAGAGAGAGAGAGAGAGAGAGAAGAGAGAGAAGATAGAGAGAAGAGAGAGAAAATAGAGAGAGAGAGAGAGAAGAGAAGAGAAGAGAAGAGAGAGAAGAAAGAGAAGAGAGAAAAGAGAGAGAGAGAAGAGGAGAGAGTGAGAGAGAGAAGAAGAAGAGACATGCAGATAGGTAATGTAAGAGAGAGAGAGAAGAAGAAGAGACATGCAGATAGGTAATGTAAGAGAGAGAGAGGAGGGAGAGAGAAGAGTGTGAAAAGAAGAGAGAGAGAACAAGAAAAATAGAAAGAACAAGAAGAGAGTGAGACAGAGAAGAAGAGAGGAAGGGAACGGAGAGAGGGGAGGCTGTACGGCGGAGAGTGGCGGCTGTGGCGGACAATGGCGGCGGTGGCGGCGGGCGGACAGTGGCGGCTGTGGTGGACAGTGGCGGCTGTGGCGGACAGTGGCAGCGGTGGTGGACAGTGGCGGCGGGCGGACAGTGGCGGCTGTGGTGGACAGTGGCGGCTGTGGCGGACAGTGGCAGCGGTGGTGGACAGTGGCGACGGGCGGACAGTGGCGGCTGTGGCGGACAATGGCGGCAATGGTGGACAGTGGCAGCGGTGGTGGACAGTGGCGGCGGGCGGACAGTGGTGGCGGTGGCGGACTGTGGCGGCTGTGGCGGACAGTGGCAGCGGTGGCAGATAGTGGCGGCGGGCGGACAGTGGCGGCTGTGGCGGACAGTGGCGGCGGTGGTGGACAGTGGCGGCTGTGGCGGCTGCGGCTGACAGTGGCGGTGGGCGGACAGTGGCGGCTGCGGCTGACTGTGGCGGCGGGCGGACAGTGGCGGCTGCGGCTGACAGTGGCGGTGGGCGGACAGTGGCAGCGGGTGGACAGTGGCGGCGGTGGTGGACAGTGGCGGCGGTGGTGGACAGTGGCGGCGGGCGGACAGTGGCGGCTGTGGCGGACAGTGGCGGCTGCGGCGGACAGTGGCGGTGGGCGGACAGTGGTGGCGGTGGCGGACTGTGGCGGCGGTGACGGACAGTGGCAGCGGGCGGACAGTGGTGGCGGTGGCGGACAGTGGCGGCGGGCGGACAGTGGCGGCTGTGGCAGCGGTGGCGGACAGTGGCGGCGGGCGGACAGTGGTGGCAGTGGCGGCGGTGGCGGACAGTGGCGGCTGTGTCTGGCGGTGGCGGACAGTGGCGGCGGTGGCGGACAGTGGCGGCGGTGGCGGGCGGTAGTGTGGGAACCGACCTGTGAGATTTATATTTATTTAATTTATATGAATATATATAGAATTTATATTTACGTTAATTTATATACTTCGATAGCAATTTGTATAATGTTAAGTGGACTGTATTTCTGCAATAATCTCATAATCTCACAAATCGATCCTCTACACATTAGGGGGGGTTATTAAATTAATATATATGCAGCCAATCTAACTACAGTAACTACATACATTGAAAAGGTTCCTTATCTTATAGTACAGCAGGTTAGTCCACCAGGTATAACTAGGGTGTAGACACCAAATTATCCTCTTTGAGTTAGCTTCCATCACCCAGTAACTGGTGCACAAAATCTTGCATCCTCGTCATGACCTGTCAAAAGTGCGCTAGCTGTGAAGCCAGATACCTATATATGACAAGCTATATCAGAGAAAACTGTACAGTACATGGAACAATAAAGACCTGGCTTAATTACCTTTAGTATGAGGCGATTTCGCGTTCTAACCGGCTAACCCTACCCAATGACATTAATGGCCACTAATGATAGATAATGGGTTTCGGAAAGAACACTTAACTTGATATGTAGACAGCGTGTTGAAAAATGGTACACCTTTGGTTTCCATAACACTACGTCCAAGTAAATTTAACAGGAGCCGAATTTGCTCCCGTGTGAGCCTCTGGTCTAGTATAAACAATGGCTGCCCTCCTTCCTCACTCTGACGCCTGGCTTACATTGTCCACATTTCAGAAAGTGATAGAAGGGTCACATTTACTCTACTTTAATATTGATAATTAAGTTAATTTATATAAGATGTTTTTATGATGGTAAAGTCCAAAGACTAATGTATTTAAGAATAATTCCCACCATAATAGGTGGAGAATATAATAGTATGTGGTGATGATATCCCGTTTTCTATAGACGGTAATTCCACTACAAGTTACGTTTTCTATGGGTAACTTGTTGGTAATACAGCTCTTATCTGTCTGTATGAAATAAAATGGTGTCGGATTTTCCGACATAATTCCCCAGGGGCTGCTCACGGGTCGAAGTCCTCTTTAGAACAGACGAACACCGATACTCCTCCTTCGAATTATTAGATTAATTTGATGTTAGTAGTTAGTAATCACACATTTGTGTGTCTGTTCGTACAGGACGGATGTCCCGTACTAGAGTTGCAGGGGTTAGAAGTCTAATGCGATTTCATTTCCCTGTCAACTCTTGAAAGGCTAATATTCAAGCCTTATTACATATTATTTAACCCAGAAGACTGGATGTGATCAAGTACTACAGTCAAGTATGATTCAGGGACTGCAGTGAGATCAGTGACATTAGATATAACTTGAAGTTTCTTCAGGTAACTGGTCACTGATATATAAACACTGAGGCCCATGGAATACATCTTGATTAAATAATAAATGTATCAAATCAGTCATCAGATTTATTGGGGTTTAATTTAGTCAATTGATTCAGAAGATTGAATAGCTCATCATTAAAGTAAAGTATGGTTCTGAGACTGCAGTGGGTTCAGTGACATTGGTCGCAGTGACTTGTAGCTGTTTTAGGCTACTGTTCACTGATTTGCCACTGAAGCCTCATGAACTCATCTCCAGCTTTAAATGATGATACTAACATCAACCTCTGTTGGTATAGTCAGCTGTAATCTCCTTAGTATAATGCTACTGGAGAAATATAATCAGCTGACAAATTTAGATTTCTACTGGTATTGTTTATCTGCAGTCATAGGTCTCCTCAGGCTTGATACTGGGCCTGAGAGTAATTTACCTCCTGCAGAGTTTAACATGGTTATACCCTGATATTTAGTAGGGCTACCGATGAATCGATGACAATAGTCTGTCCCTACAAGGAGACCGAAGTCAGTGAGGTGATCAGACTTAATATTATCTGCCAATTTTATTCCTCTATTCCTCAGGAATTTGGCTGTTGCTCTCAGACCTTGAACTTGTAGGTCTACTGGTATTTTGTCCACCACAATGGCTTGTACTCTACAGACGTACCTGCCTAAACGTACTGATGGTTGTACCACCTGGTAGACTTGAGGTCCTGCATCTGTTACAAACCCTGAGATGTTGAATGACGTCTGGGCTACAGGCCTTAATTGTAATTCATCTGCCAGCTTTTTAGTAATATATGTTCTCTGGGAACCTTGGTCAAACAACCCACGGGTATGGACCTTGGCCCTCTTATTCAGGATGGTAATTTGGGCAGTAGGCAAAGTCGTATTACCTTTAGACTTTGCCGATTGGACACTCTTTGTTTGTTGCACCTTGCAGTACTGTACTGTGGTGGGAATGCTATCTTCCACCTTGGGTCTTGAATACGTTAATTTCGTATATTTGCACAGTGCTGCATGGTGCCTACCCCTTCTACACCTGTTGCAGGTGTTGAATTGGGTATCACAATAGTCTATGTTGTGTGACTTGAGACACCTTGCACATCTCCCTAATTCCTGGAGTCGCTCAATACGAGTGTCTCTGGTTGGATAATTAGCACAACGGTATGTTGAATGTTTCTTTTTGCAGAACATACATGTCCCCCAGCCTACTGCACGTTTGGAAGTTACCGGTTTGGGTGAACTAGTAACAGTAGGCTTGGAGGTTGCTGCTGCATTGTCAGATTTTCTGCAACTTGATGTTAGAGTAATTGAATGATGTTTATTTGGGGTAGTTGTTTTACCCTTTAATTGACTCTTATTTTCTATTTCTGAAGGCTTGTAAGAGGCTTTAACTTCCTCATTTGCTCGTCGTTTGTTTATGATGGAATGTAAACCTTCAGTGATGTCCTGTACTGTCAGGATGGTGTTATGTTGATGTGCATATAATTCATCTAGTATATCGCTGGACAATTTTCGTTGAAGGACTACTTTGGTCATCCATTCACTAGTAGTTATATCAACCTTAAGACTGAATATTCTTAGTAGTGACTCAAACTCCATGCTGAAGGATTGTAATGAGTCAGCAGTCTGATCAGGTTGAGGTAAATCCAGCAATTGTAGTACTAGATGTATGACAGTTTTCTCATTGCCAGCATTATTCCTAGGAAGCTGGACTGGGAAATTAGTGCTGTCGCTATTTTCATTTACATTTTCTACTACTGATTCAGCTTCACCTCTAGCTTGGAGGCATGTTAACTTAGTAGCCTCAGGTATTGGGTTTTCAGAAACCACAGAGACTGTGGATAAATTGTCTGAAAACTGCTTAATTTCTGGTGGTATAATATTAGGTGAAGCTGCTGTGGGTGAAGCTTTATCCTTGTTGATTAAAGGATCTAATCTGGCTTTACATTTATTCTCAAAAAGATCCAGATCATCCATAACATTATCTACTTTATTTGATGTACTTGCTATTTGTTCTGATTCAATTATCCTGTGTAAATGTTCCAACCTGCCTTGAGTTTCTTCTTCATATTGTGCTAGGTCAGACAGGAATGGTTCCACATCTTCAACTACTATGTCGTCGTCGTGGACTTGATTTTGGTAAGATTTCCTATTTGCTTTCAATATATGCAATTGGGTTTGAATCTGTAACAGTGGTATTTTCAACCGACGATAATTAATTACAGGCTCATATAACAACTGTTCATATTGGTTGAGATCTCTTGTTAGTTGGCGTTTGCTTGATATTAAAGCACGCTTTGCTTTCTGTGGATTAGTCATGGTGACTTGTTAATTGGGCACCACTGGCTCATAAATTGTGAGCAAGTACTAATGGTAGCCTAGGGTAAAATTTTGCACTCACTAGGCAATAATCCTACCTCTACTAGAGGTTAGCACTTAAAATTAATACACATTATATATATACAATCATCCACACTAATGATTTGAGTGATAAACCAGTGTCACTGGAAGTACCTTTAGGTTAGCTCTTCTATATCACCCTAGGATGGTAGAGACACTAATTAATCACTCAAAGGTGTAATGATCATAAGTAAATTATTATATATTACAACTCAATTCGAGTTGATAAAAATTACACCCAAAATAGGGTCTGGACCATTCATTAATGGTGTTAGGTTGTTCAATATAGTACAACTGACTATGGTAATAATGGGACTAGGATGAGCAATAATAGTTCAACTAGTCATATCCTACCCTGTTGTGGGTTGGCAATTAGTAAATATTATACTGTGATCACTAGTGCAATATATATTAAATAATTCTCTATTTTGGAGAAATAATATACACAATTATTGATAATAGCCTCTTAATTAGCCTCTATGAAACTTCTAATATTATCAAGAACTATTAAATATTATTAGTGACCTCGCGAAATAAACTCCACAAAATTCGTGGATAATCTCTCGCGAAATGTAACACCACGAAATCCGTGAACAATATCGCGAAGACACAGCCACTAATTTGGCTGGCTTCTATATTAGCGCTGTCATTTCACAGAATAACACGCCACCAAATATCTGTGGGTGTACATGAAACCGCTGATGAGGCAGATCTGAACTGAGCGGGGCTCGTGAACTCGTTCGAGGCAACGCCACCGTCTTGACTGGCTTTGTTTAAATCACACTGCACTAGTATATTTAATGAATCCACTGGTTAACTGGTTCATCCGGTACTAAGATGACCAAATGTGGGTTCATAGGATCAAATAATCCGTCATCCGGTTCGAAGATGACCAAATAATGTGGGAACCGACCTGTGAGATTTATATTTATTTAATTTATATGAATATATATAGAATTTATATTTACGTTAATTTATATACTTCGATAGCAATTTGTATAATGTTAAGTGGACTGTATTTCTGCAATAATCTCATAATCTCACAAATCGATCCTCTACACATTAGGGGGGGTTATTAAATTAATATATATGCAGCCAATCTAACTACAGTAACTACATACATTGAAAAGGTTCCTTATCTTATAGTACAGCAGGTTAGTCCACCAGGTATAACTAGGGTGTAGACACCAAATTATCCTCTTTGAGTTAGCTTCCATCACCCAGTAACTGGTGCACAAAATCTTGCATCCTCGTCTTGACCTGTCAAAAGTGCGCTAGCTGTGAAGCCAGATACCTATATATGACAAGCTATATCAGAGAAAACTGTACAGTACATGGAACAATAAAGACCTGGCTTAATTACCTTTAGTATGAGGCGATTTCGCGTTCTAACCGGCTAACCCTACCCAATGACATTAATGGCCACTAATGATAGATAATGGGTTTCGGAAAGAACACTTAACTTGATATGTAGACAGCGTGTTGAAAAATGGTACACCTTTGGTTTCCATAACACTACGTCCAAGTAAATTTAACAGGAGCCGAATTTGCTCCCGTGTGAGCCTCTGGTCTAGTATAAACAATGGCTGCCCTCCTTCCTCACTCTGACGCCTGGCTTACATTGTCCACATTTCAGAAAGTGATAGAAGGGTCACATTTACTCTACTTTAATATTGATAATTAAGTTAATTTATATAAGATGTTTTTATGATGGTAAAGTCCAAAGACTAATGTATTTAAGAATAATTCCCACCATAATAGGTGGAGAATATAATAGTATGTGGTGATGATATCCCGTTTTCTATAGACGGTAATTCCACTACAAGTTACGTTTTCTATGGGTAACTTGTTGGTAATACAGCTCTTATCTGTCTGTATGAAATAAAATGGTGTCGGATTTTCCGACAGGTAGTGGTGGGCGGCGGTGGTGGGTGGTGGCGGCTGTGATGGGTGGTGGCGGCTGTGGTGGGTGATGGCGGCGGTGGTGGGTGGTGGCGGCGGTGGTAAGTGGTGGCGGCTTGTGGCGGGTGGTGGCGGCTGGTGGTGGCGGCTGGCGGTGGTGGCAGCTGGTGGCGGGCGGTGGCAGCTGTTGGCCGCTGGTGGTGGCGGGCGGTGGCGGGTGGTGGCGGGTGGTGGCGGCTGGTGGTGGCGGCTGGCGGTGGTGGCAGCTGGTGGCGGGCGGTGGCAGCTGTTGGCGGCTGGTGGTGGCGGGCGGTGGCGGCTGGTGGCGGGCGGTGGCAGCTGGTGGCGGCTGGTGGCGGTGGTGGGTGGCGGCTGGTGGTGCCGACTGTTGTAACGGGCGATGGCGGCTGGTGGTGGCAGCTAGTGGCGGGCGATGGCGGCTGGTGGCGGGCGGTGGCAGCTGGTGGCGGCTGTGGCGGCTGGTGGTGGCGGGCGGTGGCGAGCGGTGGCGGTGGTGGCGGCTGTGGCGGCTGGTGGCGGGCGGTGGCAGCTGGTGGCGGTGGCAGCTGAGGGCGGCGATGGCTGGTGGTGGCGGCTGTGGTGGGTGGTGGCGGCTGTGGTGGGTGGTGGCGGTGGCGGGACGGTGGCGGCCAGCTGGGACACACCCTTCCCCACTGAAAGTCTGAGCCAGGGTTGCCAGATTCAAATTGCTAAAAGTAGCGAGCTGACGGTCTAAAAGTAGAGAATTTGTAATAAGAGTAGCCCAATTTTTTGTTTAGTGACTGATACGGGTTTCAAAGTAATCTATTATGATTGAGTACATTAAACGACTTTAATTGTTTTATTAACATTATCTCTGCATATATATATTTAACCAATATGATAATAGGATAACTTACCAATATTTACTGTTTGAAGCTTAATGGGTGTGAAGTTCTTCCACGTCTTTACAGTTGAAGATTACCAAGATCTTGATCTGCATCTACAACCTCGTTCTTGTATATTGCAGACTCATATTTAAGCATTGACATGAGTGGTTCAAATGACGAGCAACAAGTTACATTTTCTTCAAGATATGTTTTGATTCTCAAGACTGATATGTCAAAAGCTCAAGTCCCATTCCCATTCAAGATTTCTCAGTTTAGTTTTCACAGACGTTACTCTCTAAAATATCCGTTCAACCAGGGTATTACTGATTGGCAAGCTGTATATTTTCAACACAAACTCAGCGAGGTCAATCAGTATGGGATCGCCAGCAGTGTTCTTGACAGTTATTGTCTTGGTCTAAAATGACGATTCAGATGTCGGAATTTGTCCCTTACAAATGTTGGACTAGTCAATGGTTAACAGTAGGCCCCACTGACTTTCAATTTCACTAAGCTTAGATTGGTCAGCTAATACTAACGGAATTTCCGAAAATGGTGGCCATGTAAACTAAGGCATATGATAGGTAACAGATTTTTCACCTTTTTTTATAGTTTCAGCATTACTTAGAATACGAGAAAGAAGCTATTTGCAAGCTTTCACTAAAAAATTATCGCATCTTTCTTGAACATTTTGAAACTTTTCCTGGGTTGTAAAATTGTTTTGTCTGTTAGTGGCCAGGACCTAGATTCAGGAAGCTCTGTGTATTTCTTCGTAAGTGGGTTTGCTACGAAGGTTCCTAAGTGTGCCCTAAGAAGATGCTTAGGTGCAATTCAATAACGTCCACTTAGGAAGAAAATTGTTGGTTCACCTGCGTGCCGATAGAGGTCACTACTGTGATTCGTTTGGCCAATCAGAGAGCAGCCAACATTCTTCATATTGAAGATTTAGCGCTGGCTTATCGGAGCTCTACTGCCTCCTATTTACGACGAATTTTCTTATAAAATTAGTATATTTCGAAGTAAAACAATGTTTTTTCAACTTCTACAGCCAGCACCGACATTGTAGTAAACAAATATGTTACATTTGTTGTTTACCTACGTAATTCTAAGAGATACTGTGTAGCTGTCCTTGTTGCTCGGAAGATACGCTGACAATTATTGTATATATTTACTGAATTTACCCAAAGGCCACTAACTATCTAGTGGCCTCGAAGAGGGCAGAAAGCCGGAGGCTTGTTAAAGGGCCCGCCAATTGTCTTAATGATATTTTTTAGGTGGAATTTGGCATTTACGGCTTCAGCGGGTAGGCGGTTCCATGGGTTTATAGCCCTCTTGGTGGAAAAAAACATCTGTTTTCAGTCCTACTTGAGAGAACATACTCTCCAACACTATATCTGTGATTGTCCTGTTATCAGTGACTTCATACCAAATTGTGTGAGGTATTTTGAGCTCTGTAATTACTTCATACACTCAGGAATATTGGAAGATATTCTTGTGCTGCACCCAGATTTTGCCTGTGGGGGCTAATAGATCAGCATTAAGTATTTTGTTCTCTCCTAATTCCATGTATGACTGGCCATCCTGTGAGGTGAGGATGATGGATGAGCTTGTAGCTGGTTTTTGATCTACACTGTGTGGTCCTTTATACAGAATAGGGAAGCAGCACATTGATGTGTATACCTAAACATGTTTAAAAATACATTGTTTGAGAGGAGTCAGGTAGAAACTGGTAAGAGTAATTATAATATAATGTTTCCATGATTCAGTGCTTACCTCCTGTGAAAATTGCTTAGAGTTGTTTAGTCAGAGTTGATTTGTTTTTTGTATTGAGGCTGGTATTTTCTAAATTGATTCCATGCACAGTATGTCTAACCATCCTGTGAGATGGGAGTATTAGATAAACTTATAGCTAGTTTTTTATCTACGCTGTGTAATATTCCATATAGAATAGGGTAGTAGTACATTGCTGTGTATACCTAATCTTCTTAATAAAAAAAATCAGTAATAAAGGTTTAAATTATAGTTTGTATTATTACAAATTCAGTACTGTATTATCCTTATTAAATCATGTTGACCATGGATCATTAAGATCTCATGTTGATATGTAATAGTCATATATCTTTTGAACTGCTAATCCATGCTAATCATTCATTTAATTGTGCATTATGTCTCAATTTTTCACTTCCTTGGATATACTGTACAGTACAAAAAGATAGGATAAAAATATACCAGTAATATTTCTTTCATTATATTTTTCATTTAAATAACTGCATCAATATTTTTACAGCTGACAGGATTTGTTTTACCATACAGGTGCATTATTTGTCAAAAAAAAAAATTGGTTTATTGTTACACACAATGGTGCTACATAGCCTTCCCAGCTTGGTGCCTTCTTTTAATACTTACTGATTAAAAAATAAATAATAAATACATTTTATTCAGGAAAAGTACATACAGTTGATTTACAAACATAATGTTGGATTTATAGACAGAGCTAGTACATACAATACCTAAAGCCGCTAATACTCATAGCATTTCGGGCAAGGTGTGGGGGAAAAAACACAGGCTAAAACTTAATAGTAATCGGGATTAGGTATAAATTGTGTTGAAAGAAGGAATACAAATTACAAAAAGGGGAGTTAACATAGCATAAATCAGCAATTGCACATGTTGGTGAACAGCATTGTTTAAAAAATAGCAAGACATGGGTTGACATTTCGGAGGTAAGTTAGGTTACATGGAGTTAATTAGGCATTACTTGGTTTAACTCTTAAACTGGTAGAGAGAGGTACAGCCTTTGACATGATTCGGGAGGTCATTCCACATTCTGGGTCCCTTGATTTGTAGAGCACTTCTAGTTTGGTTACACACAGCCAAATTGAGTAACAGGAAGAGGTCTTGGACACAAATTTGTTCCATGCTAAATGTAGAGGAATCAGCTGAGTATTCCTCAAATAAAATAAGTTGCCTCAGCTTATAAGGTAAATAAAATAAGCATTTCTCAAATAAGTAGCTGCCTCACCTCACTGCCTTACTGCTACATAGCCTTCCCGGCATGGTGTCTTCTTTTGATAATTACTTGTTCCACACCCAAGTTGTGTAACAGGAAGAGGTCTTGGACCCCTACTTCCCTTCTCCTTTTTAATCATCTATATAGTCATAATTATAGCTTTAAGTATTCAATGAATAAAGTTTTTGACATTTTTACCCTTCTCCTTACCTAACAACATTTGTGCAGCATATTTTTATTTTATGTCTCACCCAGATTTAATTTCAAAATAAAACCAAACTAAATAAATTAGAAATGGGTATGTATAGCTAAGGTACACCCTTACTACTAGGTGAACAGGGGCATTTGGTGATAGTAAATGATCCCATCAGGCAGGGCTCATCACCTTCTCTCATTTTTCATGTTCACCAGTGTTTATTTACTTAATAACTACTGGTATAATATCTTGCTATTATAAAACTAATTCTACTATCATCAAACACATATCTACTTCAAGTTTCAAGCAGAGAATGCATATATAACTAACACGAAGGACTCCTCTTCACTAGATTCACCAGCTATAATATTTTGGTCATGTTCCAATATCATAAATCAATCCCAGTGTTATGTAGTAGAGAAAAAATGACTTATATCCAGTTTACGTAAAGCTACGAGTGGTCGAAACCACACTTAAATCCCGGAATGAACTTACGAAGGTTTTTTCACTTAGTGTAGCTACCTGAATACGGATGTAGCCGCCACGAAGTCGCTAAGAAGGAAAACGTTCTTAGCTAAGAGGAAAAACCTTCGTAAGTATCATCCTGAATCTGGCCCCTGGCTCTCTGCACGTATTTTCAACTTGAAATTACGTCTTTTTATACCGAAAATATGCCAATTACTGAAAGCGGAGATGGGTCACATTTTGCCCAAACCCCAATGCGGTTTTCAAAATATCTCAAACATCCCAAAATCGACGCTTGAGCGATATTTTTGACCCAAATTCTGGCTCTCTGCACGAACTTTTTGTTTGAAATTACGATATTTTATACCGAAAATACGCCAATTACTGAAAGCGGAGATGGTTCACATTTTGCCCAAACCACCCTGCAGTTTTTAATATATTTCTAACATCTCAAATTCGACGCTTCAGCGATATTTTTGAGCCAAATTCTGGCTCTCTTTACGTACTTTCAGTTTGAAATTACGACTTTTTATACCGAAAATATGCCAATTACTGATAACAGCGATTGGTCACATTTTGCGCAAACCACTCTGCAGTTTTCAAAATATCGCAAAAAATCCCAAATTCGACGCCTGAGCCATATATAGGAGCCAAATTCTGGCTCTGCACGTATTTTCAGTTTGATCTTCGATATTTTATACCGAAAATATTCCAATTACTGAAAACAGCGATTGGTCACATTTTGCCCAAACCCCCCAGCAGTTTTCAAAATATCCCAAACATCCCAAATTCGAAGCCTGGGCCATATTTTGGAGCCAAAATCTGGCTCTCTGCACGTATTTTCAGTTTGAAATTACCACTTTTTATACCGAAAATATGCCAATTACTGAAAGCGGCGATGGGTCACATTTTGCCCAAACCCCAATGCGGTTTTCAAAATATCTCAAACATCCCAAAATCGACGCTTGAGCGATATTCTGGAGCCAAATTCTGGCTCTCTGCACGTATTTTAAGTTTGAAATTAAGAATTTTTATACCGAAAATATGCCAATTACTGAGACCAGCGATGGGTCACATTTTGCCCAAACCCCCCTGCAGTTCTCAAAATACCCCAAAGATCCCAATTTCGACGCATGAGCCATACTTTGGAGACAAATTTTTTGCGCTCTGCACGTATTTTCAGTTTGAAATTACGACATTTTATACCGAAAATAAGCCAATTACTGAGAGCAGCGATGAGTCACATTTTGCCGAACCCCCCCTGCAGCTTTAAAAATGATCCAAACATCCCAAATTCGACACCTGAGCCATATTTTGGAGCCAAATTGTGGCTCTAAATACGTATTTTCAGTTTGAAATTACCACTTTTTATACCGAAAATATGCCAATTACTGAAAGCGGCGTTGGGTCATATTTTGCGAAAACCACCCTGCAGTTTTCAAAATATCCCAAACATCCCAAATTCGAAACCTGAGCTTTATTTTGGAGCCAAGTTCTTGCTCTCTGCACGTATTTTCAGTTTTAAATTACGATTTTTTTTTCGAAAGTATGCCAATTACTGAAAGCATCGATGGGTCACATTTTGGCCAAACCCCGCTGCAGTTTTCAATATATCCCAAACATCCCAAATTCGACGCCTGAGCCATTATTTGGAGCCAAATTCTGGCTCTCTGCACGTATTTTCAGTTTGAAATTAAGACTTTTTACTTGAAAATATGCCAATTACTGAAAGCAGCGATGGGTCACATTTTGCCCAAACTCCCCTGCAGTTTTCAAAATATCCCAAACATCCCAAATTCGACGCTTGAGCGATATTTTGGAGCCAAATTCTGGCTCTCTGCACCTATTTCCAGTTTGAATATAAGACTTTTTATACCGAAAATATGCCAATTACTGAGAGCGGCGATGGATCACATTTTGCCCAAACCCCCCTGCAGTTTTCAAAAAATCCCAAACATCCGAAGTTCGACGCATGAGCCATATTATGAAGCCAAATTCTGGCTCTCTGCATGAATTTTCTGTTTGAAATTACGACATTTTATACCGAATTATGCCAATTACTGAAAGCTGCGATAGGTCACATTTTGCCCAAAACCCCTTGCAGTTTTTGAAATATCCCAAACATCCCAAATTCGACACCTAAGCCATATTTTGAAGAAAATTCTGTGTCTCTGCACGTATTTTTAGTTTGAAAATACGACTTTTTATACCGAAAAAATGCCAATTACTGAGAGCAGCGATGGGTCACATTTTGCCCAAACCCCGCTGCAGTTTTCAAAATATCCAAAACATCCCAAATTGAAAGCCTGAGCTATATTTTGAAGCCAAATTCTAGCTATCTGCACGTTTTTTCAGTTTGAAATTATGACATTTTATACCGAAAATATGCCAATTACTGAAAGCGGCGATGCGTCACATTTTGCTCAACCCCCCTCCCCCCTGCAGTTTTCAAAATATCCCAAACATTCCAAATACGACACATGATCCATAATTTGGAGCCAAATTCTGGCTCTGCACGTGTTTTCAGATTAAAATTACTACTTTTTATACCGAAAATATGCCAATTACTGAAATCGGTGGTGGGTCACATTTTACCCAAACCCCCCAGCAGTTTTGAAAATATCCCAAAAATCCTAAAATAGACGCCTGAGCCATATTTTGGAGCCAAATTATGGTTCTCTGCGCGTATTTTCAGTTCTAAATTTCGACTTTTTATACCGAAAATATGCCAATTACTGAAAGCGGCGATGGATCACATTTTGCCCAAACCTCCCCTGCAGTTTTCAAAATATCCCAAACATTCCAAATTTGACGCCTGAGCCATATTTTGGAGCCAAATTATGGTTCTCTGCGCGTATTTTCAGTTTGAAATTTCGAATTTTATACCGAAAATATGCCATTTAATGAAGGCAGCGATGGGTCACATTTAGTCCAAACACCGCTGCAGTTTTCAAAATATCCAAAACATCCCAAATTCAAAGCCTGAGCTATATTTTGGAGCCATATTCTAGCTATCTGCACGTATTTTGAGTTTGAAATTACGCCTTTTTATACCGAAAATATGCCAATTACTGAAAGCAGCGATGGGTCACATTTTGACCAAACCTCCCCTGCAGTTTTGAAAACATCCCAAACATTCTAAATTTGACGCCTGAGCCATATTTTGGAGCCAAACTATGGTTCTCTGAGCGTATTTTCAGTTTGAAATTTCGAATTTTATACCGAAAATATGCCAATTATTGAGAGCAGCGATGGGTCACATTTTTCTCAAACCCCCCTGCAGCTATCAAAATATCCTAAACATCCCAAATACAACGCCTGATCTATAATTTGGAGCCAAATTCTGGCTCTTTGCACGTGTTTTCAGTTTGAAATTAAGACTTTTTATACCGAAAGTATGTCAATTACTGAAAGATGCTGTGGCTCACATTTGGCCCAAACCCCCGAGCAGTTTTCAAAATATCCCAAAAATCCCAAATTCAACGCCTGAGCTATATTTTGGAGCCAAATTCTAGCTGTCTGCACCTATTTTCAGTTTGAAATTACGACTTTTTATACCGAAACTATACCAATTACTGAAAGCAGTGATGGGTCACATTTTGATCAAACCCCCCCTGCAGTTTTCAAAATATCCAAAACATCGCAAATTCGACGCTTTAATCATATTTTAGAGCCAAATTCTGGCTCTCTGCACATATTTAAAGTTTGAAATTACGACTTTTTATACCGAAAATATGCCTAATACTGAAATCGGCGATGGATCACATTTTGTCCAAACCCCCGTGGAGTTTTCAAAATATCCCAAACATCCCAAATTCAACGTCTATATTTTGGAGCCAAATTCTGGCTCTCTGCGCGTATTTTCAATTTAAAATAACGACTTTTATACCGAAAGTATGCCAATTACTGAGAGCGGCGATGGGTCACATTTTGCCCAAACCCCCTTGCAGTTTTCAAAATATCCCAAACATCCCAAATTCGTCGCCTGAGCTATTTTCTGGAGCCAAATTCTGGCTCTCTGCACATATTTTCAGTTTGATATTACGATTTTTTATACCGAAAATATGCCAATTTCTGAAAGCGGCGATGGGTCCCATTTTGCCCAAACCCCCCTGCAGTTTTCAAAATATCACAAACATCGCAAATTCGACGCCTGAGCCATTATTTGGAGCCAAATTTTTGCTCTCTGCCCGTATTTTCAGCTTGAAATTACGACTTTTTATACCGCAAATATGCCAATTACTGAAAGCGGCGATGGGTCCCATTTTGCCCAAACCCCGCTGCAGTTTTGAAAATATCCCAAACATCCGAAATTCGACCCCTTAAGGCATATTTTGGAGACAAATTCTGGCTCTCTTCACGTATTTTCAGTTTGAAATTACGACTTTTTAAACCTAAAATATGCATATTACTGAAAGCGGCGGTGCGTCATATTTTGCTCTAACCCCCGTGCAGTTTTCAAACTATCCCAAACATCCCAAATTCGGCCCCTGAGCCATATTTTGGAGACAAATTTTCGCTCTCTGCAGGTATTTTCTTTTTGAAATTACGACTTTTTATCCCGAAAATATGCCAATTACTGTGAGCGGCGATGGGTCTTATTTTGACCAAACCCCCCTGCAGTTTTCAAATTATCTCAAACATCGCAAATTCGACGCCTGAGCCATATTTTGGAGCCAAATTCTGGCTCTCTACAGTATTTTCATTTTGAAATTATGACTTTTATTCCGAATATATGCAAATTTTTGAAAGCGGTGATAGGTCACATTTTGCCCAAACCCCCTGCTGTTTTCAAAATAACCGAAATACCGCAAATTCGCCGCTTGAGCATATTTTGGTGCCTAATTCTGGCTCTCTGCACGTATTTTCAGTCTGAAATTACGACTTTTTATACCGAAAAATGCAAATTACTGAGAGCAGCGATGGGTCACATTTTGCCCAACCTCCTCTGCAGTTTACAAAATACCCCAAACCTTCCAAATTCGACGCCTGAGTCATATTTTGGAGCCAAATTTTGGCTCTCAGCACGTATTTTCAGTTTGAAATTATGACTTTTTATAACGAAAATATGACAATTACTGAAGGCAGCGATGAGTTACATTTTGCCCAAACCCCCGTGCAGTTTTCAAAATATCCCAAGCATCCCAAATTCAACGCCTGAGTTATATTTTGGAGCCAAATTCTGGCTCTCTGCACATATTTTCAGTAGGAAATTACGACTTTTTATACCGAAAATATACTGAGAGCGGCGATGGGTCCCATTTTGCCCAAACCCCTCTGCAGTTTTCAAAATAACCCAAACATCGCAAATTCGACGCATGAGCCATATTTTGGAGCCAAATTATAGTTTTCTGTGTGTATTTTCAGTTTGAAATTTCAACTTTTTATACCGAAAATATGCCAATTACTGAAAGCGGCGATGGGTCACATTTTGCGCAAACCCCGCTGCAGTTTTCAAAATAACCAAAACATCCCAAATTCAATGCCTGAGCTATATTTTGGAGCCAAATTCTAGTTATCTGCACGTATTTTGAGTTTGAAATTACAACTTTTTATACCGAAAATATGCCAATTACTGAATGAGGCAATGGGTCACATTTTGCCCAAACCCCTCTGCAGTTTTCAAAATATCCGAAACATAGCAAATTCGACGCCTGAGCCATATTTTGGAGCCAAATTCTTGCTCTCTGCACGTATTTTCAATTTGAAATTACGAATTTTTATACCGAAAATATGCCAAATACTGAAATCGGCGGTGGGTCACATTTTGACCAAACCCCCGTGCAGTTTTCAAAATATCCTAAACATCCTAAATTCAACACCTGAGTCATATTTTGAATCCAAATTCTAGCTTTCTACACGTATTTTGAGTTTGAAATTACGACTTTTTATACCAAAAATACGCCAATTACTGAAATCTGCGTTGGGTCCCATTTTGCCCAAACCTCTCTACAATTTTCAAAATATCCCAAACACACCAAATTCGACGCTTGAGAAATATTTTGGAGCCAAATTATGGTTCTCTGCGCTTATTTTCAGTTTGAAATTTAGAATTTTATACCGAAAATATGCCAATTACTGCAAGCGGCGATGGGTCACATTTTGCCAAACCCCGCTCCAGTTTTCAAAATTTCGAAAACTTCGCAAATGCTTCTCCTGAGCTATATTTTGGAGCCAAATTCTATCTATCTGCACGTATTTTCAGTTTGAAATTACGACTTTTATTCCGAAAATATGCCAATTACTGATAGCAGCGATGGGTCAAATTTTGCCCAAACCCCCTGCAGTTTCCAAAATATCAAAATTATCGCAAATTCGACGCCTGACCCATATTTTGGAGTCAAATTTTATCTATCTGCACGTATTTTGAGTTGGAAATTACGACTTTTTATACCGAAAATACGCCAATTATTGAAATCTGCGATGGGTCACGTTTTGCCCAAAACCCTCTGCAGTTGTCAAAATATCCCAAACGTATCAAATTCGTCGCCTGAGCCATATTTTGGAGCCAAATTCTGGTTCTCTGAACGTATTTTCAGTTAGAAATTACGACTTTTATACCGAAAATATGCCAATTACTGGTAGCAGCGATTGGGTCAAATTTTGCCCATACCCCCCTGCAGTTTACAAAATATCCCAAACATCGCAAATTCGACGCCTGAGTCATATTTTGGAACCAAATTCTTGCTCTCTGCAAGTATTTACAGTTTGAAATTACGACTTTTTATACCGAAAATATGCCAAATACTGAAATCGGCGAAGGGTCACATTTTGCCCAAACCCCCCTGCAGTTTTTAAAATATCCCAAACATCGCAAATTCGACGCCTGAGTCATACTTTTGGATCCAAATTCTTGCCCTCTGCACGTATTTTCAGTTTGAGATTATGACTATTTATACCGAAAATATGCCAATTACTGAAAGCGGCGATGGGTCACATTTTGCTCAAACCCTCCCTGCAGTTTTCAAAATATCCTAAACATCCCAAATACAACGCCTGATCCATAATTTGGAGCCAAATTCTTGCTCTTTGCACGTGTTTTCAGTTTGAAATTACGAACTTTTATACCGAAAGTATGCCAATTACTAAAAGCGGTGATGGGTCACATTTTGATCAAACCCCCCTGCAGTTTTCAAAATATCCAAAACATTGCAAATTCGACGCCTGACCCATATTTTGGAGTCAAATTCTAGCATTCAACACGTATTTTCAGTTTGAAATTACGAATTTTATACCGAAAATATGCCAAATACTGAAAGAAGCGATGGGTCTCATTTTACCCAAACCCCCCTGCAGTTTTCAATATTTCCTAAACATCTCAAATTCGAAGCATCAGCCAAATTTTGCAGCCAAATTCTAGCTCACTGCGCGTATTTTAATTTTGAAATTATGACTTTCTGTACCGAATATATGCCAATTACTGAAAGCAGCGATGGGTCCTATTTTCCCCAAACCCTTCTTCAGATTTAAAATATCCCATACATCCCAAATTCGACGCCTGAGCCATATTTTGGAGGCAAATTCCTGCTCTCTGCACGTATTTTGAGTTTGAAAATACGAATTTTTATACCGAAAATGTGCCAAATACTGAAAGCAGCGATGGGTCACTTTTGCCAAAACGCCCCTGCAGTTTCCAAAATATCACAAACATCGCAAATTCGACGCCTGAGCCATATGTTAGAGCCAAATTCTGGCTCGCTGCACGTATTTTCAGTTTGAAATTACGACTTTTTATACCTAAAATATGCCAATTACTGAAAGCGGCGGTGCGTCATATTTTGCTCAAACCCACGTGCAGTTTTCAAAATATCCCAAACATCCCAAAATCCACCCCTGAGCCCTATTTTGGAGACAAATTCTCGCTCTCTGCAGGTTTTTTCTTTTTGAAATTACGACTTTTTATCCCGAAAATATGCCAATTACTGTGAGCGGCGATGGGTCTTATTTTGACCAAACCCCCCTGCAGTTTTCAAATTATCTCAAACATCGCAAATTCGACGCCTGAGCCATATTTTGGAGCCAAATTCTGGCTCTCTACAGTATTTTCATTTTGAAATTATGACTTTTATTCCGAATATATGCAAATTTTTGAAAGCGGTGATAGGTCACATTTTGCCCAAACCCCCTGCTGTTTTCAAAATAACCGAAATACCGCAAATTCGCCGCTTGAGCATATTTTGGTGCCTAATTCTGGCTCTCTGCACGTATTTTCAGTCTGAAATTACGACTTTTTATACCGAAAAATGCAAATTACTGAGAGCAGCGATGGGTCACATTTTGCCCAACCTCCTCTGCAGTTTACAAAATACCCCAAACCTTCCAAATTCGACGCCTGAGTCATATTTTGGAGCCAAATTTTGGCTCTCAGCACGTATTTTCAGTTTGAAATTATGACTTTTTATAACGAAAATATGACAATTACTGAAGGCAGCGATGAGTTACATTTTGCCCAAACCCCCGTGCAGTTTTCAAAATATCCCAAGCATCCCAAATTCAACGCCTGAGTTATATTTTGGAGCCAAATTCTGGCTCTCTGCACATATTTTCAGTAGGAAATTACGACTTTTTATACCGAAAATATACTGAGAGCGGCGATGGGTCCCATTTTGCCCAAACCCCTCTGCAGTTTTCAAAATAACCCAAACATCGCAAATTCGACGCATGAGCCATATTTTGGAGCCAAATTATAGTTTTCTGTGTGTATTTTCAGTTTGAAATTTCAACTTTTTATACCGAAAATATGCCAATTACTGAAAGCGGCGATGGGTCACATTTTGCGCAAACCCCGCTGCAGTTTTCAAAATAACCAAAACATCCCAAATTCAATGCCTGAGCTATATTTTGGAGCCAAATTCTAGTTATCTGCACGTATTTTGAGTTTGAAATTACAACTTTTTATACCGAAAATATGCCAATTACTGAATGAGGCAATGGGTCACATTTTGCCCAAACCCCTCTGCAGTTTTCAAAATATCCGAAACATAGCAAATTCGACGCCTGAGCCATATTTTGGAGCCAAATTCTTGCTCTCTGCACGTATTTTCAATTTGAAATTACGAATTTTTATACCGAAAATATGCCAAATACTGAAATCGGCGGTGGGTCACATTTTGACCAAACTCCCGTGCAGTTTTCAAAATATCCTAAACATCCTAAATTCAACACCTGAGTCATATTTTGAATCCAAATTCTAGCTTTCTACACGTATTTTGAGTTTGAAATTACGACTTTTTATACCAAAAATACGCCAATTACTGAAATCTGCGTTGGGTCCCATTTTGCCCAAACCTCTCTACAATTTTCAAAATATCCCAAACACACCAAATTCGACGCTTGAGAAATATTTTGGAGCCAAATTATGGTTCTCTGCGCTTATTTTCAGTTTGAAATTTAGAATTTTATACCGAAAATATGCCAATTACTGCAAGCGGCGATGGGTCACATTTTGCCCAAACCCCGCTCCAGTTTTCAAAATTTCGAAAACTTCGCAAATGCTTCTCCTGAGCTATATTTTGGAGCCAAATTCTATCTATCTGCACGTATTTTCAGTTTGAAATTACGACTTTTATTCCGAAAATATGCCAATTACTGATAGCAGCGATGGGTCAAATTTTGCCCAAACCCCCTGCAGTTTCCAAAATATCAAAATTATCGCAAATTCGACGCCTGACCCATATTTTGGAGTCAAATTTTATCTATCTGCACGTATTTTGAGTTGGAAATTACGACTTTTTATACCGAAAATACGCCAATTATTGAAATCTGCGATGGGTCACGTTTTGCCCAAAACCCTCTGCAGTTGTCAAAATATCCCAAACGTATCAAATTCGTCGCCTGAGCCATATTTTGGAGCCAAATTCTGGTTCTCTGAACGTATTTTCAGTTAGAAATTACGACTTTTATACCGAAAATATGCCAATTACTGGTAGCAGCGATTGGGTCAAATTTTGCCCATACCCCCCTGCAGTTTACAAAATATCCCAAACATCGCAAATTCGACGCCTGAGTCATATTTTGGAACCAAATTCTTGCTCTCTGCAAGTATTTACAGTTTGAAATTACGACTTTTTATACCGAAAATATGCCAAATACTGAAATCGGCGAAGGGTCACATTTTGCCCAAACCCCCCTGCAGTTTTTAAAATATCCCAAACATCGCAAATTCGACGCCTGAGTCATACTTTTGGATCCAAATTCTTGCCCTCTGCACGTATTTTCAGTTTGAGATTATGACTATTTATACCGAAAATATGCCAATTACTGAAAGCGGCGATGGGTCACATTTTGCTCAAACCCTCCCTGCAGTTTTCAAAATATCCTAAACATCCCAAATACAACGCCTGATCCATAATTTGGAGCCAAATTCTTGCTCTTTGCACGTGTTTTCAGTTTGAAATTACGAACTTTTATACCGAAAGTATGCCAATTACTAAAAGCGGTGATGGGTCACATTTTGATCAAACCCCCCTGCAGTTTTCAAAATATCCAAAACATTGCAAATTCGACGCCTGACCCATATTTTGGAGTCAAATTCTGGCATTCAACACGTATTTTCAGTTTGAAATTACGAATTTTATACCGAAAATATGCCAAATACTGAAAGAGGCGATGGGTCTCATTTTACCCAAACCCCCCTGCAGTTTTCAATATTTCCTAAACATCTCAAATTCGAAGCATCAGCCAAATTTTGCAGCCAAATTCTAGCTCACTGCGCGTATTTTAATTTTGAAATTATGACTTTCTGTACCGAATATATGCCAATTACTGAAAGCAGCGATGGGTCCTATTTTCCCCAAACCCTTCTTCAGATTTAAAATATCCCATACATCCCAAATTCGACGCCTGAGCCATATTTTGGAGGCAAATTCCTGCTCTCTGCACGTATTTTGAGTTTGAAAATACGAATTTTTATACCGAAAATGTGCCAAATACTGAAAGCAGCGATGGGTCACTTTTGCCAAAACGCCCCTGCAGTTTCCAAAATATCACAAACATCGCAAATTCGACGCCTGAGCCATATGTTAGAGCCAAATTCTGGCTCGCTGCACGTATTTTCAGTTTGAAATTACGACTTTTTATACCTAAAATATGCCAATTACTGAAAGCGGCGGTGCGTCATATTTTGCTCAAACCCACGTGCAGTTTTCAAAATATCCAAAACATCCCAAATTCGACCCCTGAGCCCTATTTTGGAGACAAATTCTCGCTCTCTGCAGGTTTTTTCTTTTTGAAATTACGACTTTTTAGCCCGAAAATATGCCAATTACTGAAAGCGGCGATGGGTCTCATTTTGACCAAACCCCCCTGCAGTTTTCAAATTATCTCAAACATCGCAAATTCGACGCCTGAGCCATATTTTGGAGCCAAATTCTGGCTCTCTACAGTATTTTCAGTTTGAAATTACGACTTTTTATTCCGAATATATGCTAATTTTTGAAAGCAGCGATAGGTCACAATTTGCCTAAACCCCCTGTTGTTTTCAAAATATCCGAAACACCGCAAATTCGACGCTTGAGCATATTTTGGTGCCTAATTCTGGCTCTCTGCACGTATTTTCAGTCTGAAATTACGACTTTTTATACCGAAAATATGCCAATTACTGAGAGCAGCGATGGGTCACATTTTGCCCAAACCCCGCTCCAGTTTTCAAAATTTCGAAAACTTCGCAAATGCTTCTCCTGAGCTATATTTTGGAGCCAAATTCTATCTATCTGCACGTATTTTCAGTTTGAAATTACGACTTTTATTCCGAAAATATGCCAATTACTGATAGCAGCGATGGGTCAAATTTTGCCCAAACCCCCTGCAGTTTCCAAAATATCAAAATTATCGCAAATTCGACGCCTGACCCATATTTTGGAGTCAAATTTTATCTATCTGCACGTATTTTGAGTTGGAAATTACGACTTTTTATACCGAAAATACGCCAATTATTGAAATCTGCGATGGGTCACGTTTTGCCCAAAACCCTCTGCAGTTGTCAAAATATCCCAAACGTATCAAATTCGTCGCCTGAGCCATATTTTGGAGCCAAATTCTGGTTCTCTGAACGTATTTTCAGTTAGAAATTACGACTTTTATACCGAAAATATGCCAATTACTGGTAGCAGCGATTGGGTCAAATTTTGCCCATACCCCCCTGCAGTTTACAAAATATCCCAAACATCGCAAATTCGACGCCTGAGTCATATTTTGGAACCAAATTCTTGCTCTCTGCAAGTATTTACAGTTTGAAATTACGACTTTTTATACCGAAAATATGCCAAATACTGAAATCGGCGAAGGGTCACATTTTGCCCAAACCCCCCTGCAGTTTTTAAAATATCCCAAACATCGCAAATTCGACGCCTGAGTCATACTTTTGGATCCAAATTCTTGCCCTCTGCACGTATTTTCAGTTTGAGATTATGACTATTTATACCGAAAATATGCCAATTACTGAAAGCGGCGATGGGTCACATTTTGCTCAAACCCTCCCTGCAGTTTTCAAAATATCCTAAACATCCCAAATACAACGCCTGATCCATAATTTGGAGCCAAATTCTTGCTCTTTGCACGTGTTTTCAGTTTGAAATTACGAACTTTTATACCGAAAGTATGCCAATTACTAAAAGCGGTGATGGGTCACATTTTGATCAAACCCCCCTGCAGTTTTCAAAATATCCAAAACATTGCAAATTCGACGCCTGACCCATATTTTGGAGTCAAATTCTAGCATTCAACACGTATTTTCAGTTTGAAATTACGAATTTTATACCGAAAATATGCCAAATACTGAAAGAAGCGATGGGTCTCATTTTACCCAAACCCCCCTGCAGTTTTCAATATTTCCTAAACATCTCAAATTCGAAGCATCAGCCAAATTTTGCAGCCAAATTCTAGCTCACTGCGCGTATTTTAATTTTGAAATTATGACTTTCTGTACCGAATATATGCCAATTACTGAAAGCAGCGATGGGTCCTATTTTCCCCAAACCCTTCTTCAGATTTAAAATATCCCATACATCCCAAATTCGACGCCTGAGCCATATTTTGGAGGCAAATTCCTGCTCTCTGCACGTATTTTGAGTTTGAAAATACGAATTTTTATACCGAAAATGTGCCAAATACTGAAAGCAGCGATGGGTCACTTTTGCCAAAACGCCCCTGCAGTTTCCAAAATATCACAAACATCGCAAATTCGACGCCTGAGCCATATGTTAGAGCCAAATTCTGGCTCGCTGCACGTATTTTCAGTTTGAAATTACGACTTTTTATACCTAAAATATGCCAATTACTGAAAGCGGCGGTGCGTCATATTTTGCTCAAACCCACGTGCAGTTTTCAAAATATCCCAAACATCCCAAAATCCACCCCTGAGCCCTATTTTGGAGACAAATTCTCGCTCTCTGCAGGTTTTTTCTTTTTGAAATTACGACTTTTTATCCCGAAAATATGCCAATTACTGTGAGCGGCGATGGGTCTTATTTTGACCAAACCCCCCTGCAGTTTTCAAATTATCTCAAACATCGCAAATTCGACGCCTGAGCCATATTTTGGAGCCAAATTCTGGCTCTCTACAGTATTTTCATTTTGAAATTATGACTTTTATTCCGAATATATGCAAATTTTTGAAAGCGGTGATAGGTCACATTTTGCCCAAACCCCCTGCTGTTTTCAAAATAACCGAAATACCGCAAATTCGCCGCTTGAGCATATTTTGGTGCCTAATTCTGGCTCTCTGCACGTATTTTCAGTCTGAAATTACGACTTTTTATACCGAAAAATGCAAATTACTGAGAGCAGCGATGGGTCACATTTTGCCCAACCTCCTCTGCAGTTTACAAAATACCCCAAACCTTCCAAATTCGACGCCTGAGTCATATTTTGGAGCCAAATTTTGGCTCTCAGCACGTATTTTCAGTTTGAAATTATGACTTTTTATAACGAAAATATGACAATTACTGAAGGCAGCGATGAGTTACATTTTGCCCAAACCCCCGTGCAGTTTTCAAAATATCCCAAGCATCCCAAATTCAACGCCTGAGTTATATTTTGGAGCCAAATTCTGGCTCTCTGCACATATTTTCAGTAGGAAATTACGACTTTTTATACCGAAAATATACTGAGAGCGGCGATGGGTCCCATTTTGCCCAAACCCCTCTGCAGTTTTCAAAATAACCCAAACATCGCAAATTCGACGCATGAGCCATATTTTGGAGCCAAATTATAGTTTTCTGTGTGTATTTTCAGTTTGAAATTTCAACTTTTTATACCGAAAATATGCCAATTACTGAAAGCGGCGATGGGTCACATTTTGCGCAAACCCCGCTGCAGTTTTCAAAATAACCAAAACATCCCAAATTCAATGCCTGAGCTATATTTTGGAGCCAAATTCTAGTTATCTGCACGTATTTTGAGTTTGAAATTACAACTTTTTATACCGAAAATATGCCAATTACTGAATGAGGCAATGGGTCACATTTTGCCCAAACCCCTCTGCAGTTTTCAAAATATCCGAAACATAGCAAATTCGACGCCTGAGCCATATTTTGGAGCCAAATTCTTGCTCTCTGCACGTATTTTCAATTTGAAATTACGAATTTTTATACCGAAAATATGCCAAATACTGAAATCGGCGGTGGGTCACATTTTGACCAAACTCCCGTGCAGTTTTCAAAATATCCTAAACATCCTAAATTCAACACCTGAGTCATATTTTGAATCCAAATTCTAGCTTTCTACACGTATTTTGAGTTTGAAATTACGACTTTTTATACCAAAAATACGCCAATTACTGAAATCTGCGTTGGGTCCCATTTTGCCCAAACCTCTCTACAATTTTCAAAATATCCCAAACACACCAAATTCGACGCTTGAGAAATATTTTGGAGCCAAATTATGGTTCTCTGCGCTTATTTTCAGTTTGAAATTTAGAATTTTATACCGAAAATATGCCAATTACTGCAAGCGGCGATGGGTCACATTTTGCCAAACCCCGCTCCAGTTTTCAAAATTTCGAAAACTTCGCAAATGCTTCTCCTGAGCTATATTTTGGAGCCAAATTCTATCTATCTGCACGTATTTTCAGTTTGAAATTACGACTTTTATTCCGAAAATATGCCAATTACTGATAGCAGCGATGGGTCAAATTTTGCCCAAACCCCCTGCAGTTTCCAAAATATCAAAATTATCGCAAATTCGACGCCTGACCCATATTTTGGAGTCAAATTTTATCTATCTGCACGTATTTTGAGTTGGAAATTACGACTTTTTATACCGAAAATACGCCAATTATTGAAATCTGCGATGGGTCACGTTTTGCCCAAAACCCTCTGCAGTTGTCAAAATATCCCAAACGTATCAAATTCGTCGCCTGAGCCATATTTTGGAGCCAAATTCTGGTTCTCTGAACGTATTTTCAGTTAGAAATTACGACTTTTATACCGAAAATATGCCAATTACTGGTAGCAGCGATTGGGTCAAATTTTGCCCATACCCCCCTGCAGTTTACAAAATATCCCAAACATCGCAAATTCGACGCCTGAGTCATATTTTGGAACCAAATTCTTGCTCTCTGCAAGTATTTACAGTTTGAAATTACGACTTTTTATACCGAAAATATGCCAAATACTGAAATCGGCGAAGGGTCACATTTTGCCCAAACCCCCCTGCAGTTTTTAAAATATCCCAAACATCGCAAATTCGACGCCTGAGTCATACTTTTGGATCCAAATTCTTGCCCTCTGCACGTATTTTCAGTTTGAGATTATGACTATTTATACCGAAAATATGCCAATTACTGAAAGCGGCGATGGGTCACATTTTGCTCAAACCCTCCCTGCAGTTTTCAAAATATCCTAAACATCCCAAATACAACGCCTGATCCATAATTTGGAGCCAAATTCTTGCTCTTTGCACGTGTTTTCAGTTTGAAATTACGAACTTTTATACCGAAAGTATGCCAATTACTAAAAGCGGTGATGGGTCACATTTTGATCAAACCCCCCTGCAGTTTTCAAAATATCCAAAACATTGCAAATTCGACGCCTGACCCATATTTTGGAGTCAAATTCTGGCATTCAACACGTATTTTCAGTTTGAAATTACGAATTTTATACCGAAAATATGCCAAATACTGAAAGAGGCGATGGGTCTCATTTTACCCAAACCCCCCTGCAGTTTTCAATATTTCCTAAACATCTCAAATTCGAAGCATCAGCCAAATTTTGCAGCCAAATTCTAGCTCACTGCGCGTATTTTAATTTTGAAATTATGACTTTCTGTACCGAATATATGCCAATTACTGAAAGCAGCGATGGGTCCTATTTTCCCCAAACCCTTCTTCAGATTTAAAATATCCCATACATCCCAAATTCGACGCCTGAGCCATATTTTGGAGGCAAATTCCTGCTCTCTGCACGTATTTTGAGTTTGAAAATACGAATTTTTATACCGAAAATGTGCCAAATACTGAAAGCAGCGATGGGTCACTTTTGCCAAAACGCCCCTGCAGTTTCCAAAATATCACAAACATCGCAAATTCGACGCCTGAGCCATATGTTAGAGCCAAATTCTGGCTCGCTGCACGTATTTTCAGTTTGAAATTACGACTTTTTATACCTAAAATATGCCAATTACTGAAAGCGGCGGTGCGTCATATTTTGCTCAAACCCACGTGCAGTTTTCAAAATATCCCAAACATCCCAAATTCGACCCCTGAGCCCTATTTTGGAGACAAATTCTCGCTCTCTGCAGGTTTTTTCTTTTTGAAATTACGACTTTTTAGCCCGAAAATATGCCAATTACTGAAAGCGGCGATGGGTCTCATTTTGACCAAACCCCCCTGCAGTTTTCAAATTATCTCAAACATCGCAAATTCGACGCCTGAGCCATATTTTGGAGCCAAATTCTGGCTCTCTACAGTATTTTCAGTTTGAAATTACGACTTTTTATTCCGAATATATGCTAATTTTTGAAAGCAGCGATAGGTCACAATTTGCCTAAACCCCCTGTTGTTTTCAAAATATCCGAAACACCGCAAATTCGACGCTTGAGCATATTTTGGTGCCTAATTCTGGCTCTCTGCACGTATTTTCAGTCTGAAATTACGACTTTTTATACCGAAAATATGCCAATTACTGAGAGCAGCGATGGGTCACATTTTGCCCAACTTCCCCTGCAGTTTACAAAATACCCCAAACCTCCCAAATTCGACGCCTGAGTCATATTTTGGAGCCAAATTCTGGATCTCTGCACGTATTTTCAGTTTGAAATTACGACTTATTATACCGAAAATATGCTAATTACTGAAATCGGCTGTGGTCACATTTTGATCAAACTCCCATGCAGTTTTCAAAATATCCCAAACATCACAAATTCGACGCCTGAGCCATATTTTGGAGCCAAATTCTAGCTCTCTGCACGTATTTTGAGTTTGAAATTACGTCTTCTTATACTGTAAATATTCCAATTACTGAAAGTGGCGATGGGTCACATTTTGCCCAAACCCCCCTGCAGTTTTCAAAATATCCCAAACATCCCAAATTCGACTCCTTAGCCATATTTTGGAGCCAAATTATGGTTCTCTGCGCGTATTTTCAGTTTGAAATTTCGAATTTTATACCGAAAATATGCCGATTACTGAAAGCGGCGATGGGTCACATTTTGCTCAAACTCCCGTGCAGTTTTCAAAATATCCCAAACATCACAAATTCGACGCCTGAGCAATATTTTGGAGCCAAATTCTAGCTCTCTGCACGTATTTTGAGTTTGAAATTACGACTTCTTATACTGTAAATATTCCAATTACTGAAAGCGGCGATGGGTCACATTTTGCCCAAACCCCGCTTCAGTTTTCAAAATATCCAAAACATCGCAAATACAACGCCTGAGCTATATTTTGGAGCCAAATTCTAGCTATCTGCACGTAATTTCAGTTTGAAATTACGACTTTTTATACCGAAAATATGTATATTACTGAAATCTGCGGTTGGTCACGTTTTGCCCAAAACCCTCTGCAGTTTTCAAAATATCCCATACGTACCAAATTCGACGCCTGAGCAATATTTTAGAGCCAAATTCTGGTTCTCTGAACGTATTTTCAGTTTGAAGTTAGAACTTTTATACCGAAAATATTCCAATTACTGGAAGCGGCGATGGGTCACATTTTGCCCAAACCCCCCTGCAGTTTTTAAAATATCCCAAAAATCGAAATTGGACGCCTGAGCTATATTTTGGATCCAAATTCTGGCTCTCTGCACGTATTTTCAGTTTGAAATTACGAATTTTTATACCGAAAATATGCCAGTTACTGAAAGCGGCGATGGGTCCCATTTTCCCCAAACCAAAAAATAAAATATGAAATACTCCCAGGAGTATTTCATATTTTTCCAATACTAATAGGAGGTGAAATACTCCGAAATTACCATCTCTTTTAAGGGTCTGAGCTGTGGTGCATTTGTTTTAAGGCGTACCAGTTATGCCAGTTGTTGTAAGGCTTCTGTGCTGGCTAGGGTTCGAATCTCCTGGTGAGAAAGTGTTCTAAGATTGTATAATCTCTCTTGCCTGTTTAGGCAAGTTGTGCATTAAGAATAGACACAGAGTTCTCCCATATTAACAGGAATTTGATGCAAGAACGTGAGTAGCCCCTTACTATGCTCTAGTTGCTCTTGGGTGGTGGTGATCTTTGGAGGTGAAATACTCTGAAATTCCCATTTCTTTTAAGGGTCTGAGTTGGGGTGCAGTGGGATAAAGGTGTACCAGTTATGCCAGTTGCTGTAAGGCTTTTGTGCTGGCTAGGGTTCGAATCTCCTGGTGAGAAAGTGTTCTAAGGATGTATAATCTCTCTTGCGTGTTTAGGCAAGTTTTGCATTAATTATAGACAGAGTTCTCCCGTATTAACAAGAATTTGATGAAAGAACATGAGTAGCCCTCACTATGCTCTAGTTGCTCTTGGGAGGTAGTGATCTTTGGAGGTAAAATACTCTGAAATTACCATTTCTTTTAAGGATCTGAGTTGTTGTGCAGAGGGTTAAAGGCGTACCAGTTATGCCAGTTGCTGAAAGGCTTCTGTGCTGGCTAGGGTTCGAATATCCTGGTGGGAAAGTGTTCTAAGGTTGTAAAATCTCTCTTGCGTGTTTAGGCAAGTAGTGCATTAAGCATAGACACAGAGTTCTCCCATATTAACAGGAATTTGATGAAAGAACGTGAGTAGCCCCTCACTATGCTCTAGTTGCCCTTGGGAGGTGGAGATCTTTGAAGGTGAAATACTCCGAAATTACCATCTCTTTTAAAGGTCTGAGCTGTGGTGCAGTGGGTTCAAGGCGTACCAGTTATGCCTGTTGCTGAAAGGCTTCTGTGCTGGCTAGGGTTCGAATCTCCTGGTGGGAAAGTGTTCTAAGGTTGTACAATCTCTCTTGCGTGCTTAGGCAAGTTGTGCATTAAGCATAGACACAGAGTTCTCCCATATTACCAGGAATTTGATGAAAGAACGTGAATAGCCCCTCACTATGCTCTAGTTGCCCTTGTGAGGTGGTGATATTTGGAAGAGAAACACTCTGAAATTACCATCTCTTTTAAAGGTCTGAGCTGTGGTGCAGTGGGTTAAAGGCGTACCAGTTATGCCAGTTGCTGTAAGGCTTCTGTGCTGGCTAGGGTTCGAATCTCCTGGTGAGAAAGTGTTCTAAGGTTGTATAATCTCTCTTGCCTGTTTAGGCAAGTTGTGCATTAAGCATAGACACAGAGTTCTCCCATATTAACAGGAATTTGATGCAAGAACGCGAGTAGCCCCTTACTATGCTCTAATTGCTCTTGGGAGGTCGTGATTTTTGGAGGTGAAATGCTCTGTAATTACCATTTCTTTTACGGGTCTGAGTTGTTGTGCAGTGAGTTAAAGGCGTACCAGTTATGCCAGTTGCTGTAAGGCTTCTGTGCTGGCTAGGGTTCGAATCTCTTAGTGGGAAAGTGTTCTAAGGATGTATAATATCTCTTGCGAGTTTAGGCAAGTTGTGCATTAAGCATACACACAGAGTTCTCATATATTAACAGGAATTTGATGAAAGAACGTGAGTAGCCCCTCACTATGCTCTAGTTGCCCTTGGGAGGTGGTGATCTTTGGAGGTGAAATACTCCGAAATTACCATCTCTTTTAAGGGTCTGAGTTGGGGTGCATTTGTTTAGAGGCGCACCAGTTATGCCAGTTGCTGTATGGCTTCTGTGCTGGCTAGGGTTCGAATCTCCTGGTTGGAAAGTTTTCTAAGGTTGTATAATCTCTCTTGCATGTTTATTCAAGTTGTGCATTAAGCATAGACACAGAGGTCTCCCATATTAACAGGAATTTGATGAAAGAACGTGACTAGCCCCTCACTATGGTCTAGTTGTCCTTGGGAGGTGGTGATCTTTGGAAGTGAAATACTCTGAAATTACCATTTCTTTTAAGGGTCTGAGTTGTTGTGCAGT
Organism: Procambarus clarkii; assembly: GCF_040958095.1. NCBI lineage: Eukaryota > Metazoa > Arthropoda > Malacostraca > Decapoda > Cambaridae > Procambarus > Procambarus clarkii. The sequence continues at coordinate 55,072,236 of NC_091155.1, forward strand.
GGGCTAAAGGCGTGCCAGTTGCTGTAAGGCTTCTGTGCTGGCTAGGATTCGAATCTCCTGTTGGGAAAGTGTTCTAAGGTTGTATAATCTCTTGCGAGTTTAGGCAAGTTGTCCTTTAAGCATTCACACAGAGTTCTCATATATTAACAGGAATTTCAGGAAAGAACATGAGTAGCCCCTCACCATGCTCTAGTTGCCCTTGGGATGTGGTGATCTTTGGTGGTGAAATACTCCGAAATTACCATTTCTTTTAAGGGTCTGAGTTGTTGTGCAGTGGGTTAAAGGTGTACCAGTTATGCCAGTTGCTGTAAGGCTTTTGTGCTGGCTAGGGTTCGAATCTCCTGGTGGGAAAGTGTTCTAAGGATGTATAATCTCTCTTGCGTGTTTAGGCAAGTTTTGCATTAAGTATAGACATGGAGTTCTCCCATATTAACAGGAATTTGATGAAAGAACGTGAATAGCCCCTCACTATGCTCTAGTTGCCCTTGTGAGGTGGTGATATTTGGAAGAGAAATACTCTGAAATTACCATCTCTTTTAAATGTCTGAGCTGTGGTGCAGTGGGTTAAAGGCGTACCAGTTATGCCAGTTGCTGAAAGGCTTCTATGCGGGCTAGGGTTCGAAGCTCCTGGTGGGAAAGTGTTCTAAGGTTGCATAATCTCTTGCGAGTTTAGGCAAGTTGTCCTTTAAGCATTCACACAGAGTTCTCATATATTAACAGGAATTTGATGAAAGAACGTGAGTAGCCCCTCACTATGCTCTAGTTGCCCTTGGGAGGTGGTGATCTTTGGTGGTGAAATACTCTGAAATTACCATTTCTTTTAAGGGTCTGAGTTGTTGTGCAGTGGGTTAAAGGTGTACCAGTTATGCCAGTTGCTGTAAGGCTTTTGTGCTGGCTAGGGTTCGAATCTCCTGGTGGGAAAGTGTTCTAAGGATGTATAATCTCTCTTGCGTGTTTAGGCAAGTTTTCCATTAAGTATAATCATGGAGTTCTCCCATATTAACAGGAATTTGATGAAAGAACATGAGTAGCCCCTCACTATGCTCTAGTTGCTCTTGGGAGGTGGTGATCTTTGGAGGTAAAATACTCTGAAATTATCATCTCTTTTAAAGGTCTGAGCTGTGGTGCAGTGGGTTAAAGGCGTACCAGTTATGCCAGTTGCTGTAAGGCTTCTGTGCTGGCTAGGGTTCAAAGCTCCTGGTGGGAAAGTGTTCTAAGGTTGTATAATCTCTTGCGAGTTTAGGCAAGTTGTCTTGCATTCACACAGAGTTCTCATATATTAACAGGAATTTGATGAAAGAACTTGAGTAGCCCCTCACTATGCTCTAGATGCCCTTTGGAGTTGGTGATCTTTGGAGGTGAAATACTCCGAAATTACCATCTCTTTTAAGGGTCTGAGCTGTGGTGCATTTGTTTAAAGGCGTACCAGTTTTGCCAGTTGCTGTAAGGATTCTGTGCTGGCTAGTGTTCGAATCTCCTGGTGGGAAAGTGTTCTAAGGTTGTATAATCTCTCTTGCGTGTTTAGGCAAGTTGTGCATTAAGCATAGACAAAGAGTTCTCTCATATTAACAGGAATTTGATGAAAGAACGTGAGTTGCCTCTCACTATGCTCTAGTTGCCCTTGGGAGGTGGTGATCTTTGGAGGTGAAATACTCCAAAAAGTACCATCTCTTTTAAAGGTCTGAGCTGTGGTGCAGTGGGTTAAAGGCGTACCAGTTATGCCAGTTGCTGTAAGGCTTCTGTGCTGGCTAGGGTTCGAATCTCCTGGTGAGAATGTGTTCTAAGGTTGTATAATCTCTCTTGCCTGTTTAGGCAAGATGTGCATTAAGCATAGACACAGAGTTCTCCCATTTTAACAGGAATTTGATGCAAGAACGCGAGTAGCCCCTTACTATGCTCTAGTTGCTCTTGGGAGGTGGTGATCTTTGGAGGTGAAATGCTCTGTAATTACCATTTCTTTTACGGGTCTGAGTTGTTGTGCAGTGAGTTAAAGGCATACCAGTTATGCCAGTTGCTGTAAGGCTTCTGTGCTGGCTAGGGTTCGAATCTCTTGGTGGGAAAGTGTTCTAAGGATGTATAATCTCTCTTGCGTGTTTAGGCAAGTTTTGCATTAAGTATAGACACAGAGTTCTCCCATATTAACAGGAATTTGATGAAAGAACGTGAGTAGCCCCTCACTATGCTCTAGTTGCTCTTGGGAGGTGGTGATCTTTGGAGGTAAAATACTCTGAAATTACCATTTTTTTTAAGGATCTGAGTAGTTGTGCAGTGGGTTAAAGGTGTACTAGTTATGCCAGTTGCTGTAAGGCTTCTGTGCTGGCTAGGGTTCGAATCTCCTGGTGGGAAAGTGTTCCAAGGTTGTATAATCTCTCTTGCGTGTTTAGGCAAGTTTTGCATTAAGTATAGACACAGAGTTCTCCCATATTAACAGGAATTTGATGAAAGAACATGAGTAGCCCCTCACTATGCTCTAGTTGCCCTTGGGAGGTGGTGATCTTTGGTGGTGAAATACTCCAAAATTACCATCTCTTTTAAAGGTCTGAGCTGTGATGCAGTGGGTTAAAGGCGTACCTGTTATGCGAGTTGTTGTAAGGCTTCTGTGCTGGCTAGGGTTCGAATCTCCTGGTGGGAAAGTGTTCCAAGGTTGTATAATCTCTCTTGCCTGTTTAGGCAAGATGTGCATTAAGCATAGACACAGAGTTCTCCCATATTAACAGGAATTTGATGCAAGAACGTGAGTAGCCCCTAACTATGCTCTAGTTGCTCTTGGGAAGTGGTGATCTTTGGAGGTGAAATACTCTGAAATTACCATTTCTTTTAAGGGTCTGAGTTGGGGTGCAGTGGGTTAAAGGTGTACCAGTTATGCCAGTTGCTGTAAGGCTTTTGTGCTGGCTAGGGTTCGAATCTCCTGGTGGGAAAGTGTTCTATGGATGTATAATCTCTCTTGCGTGTTTAGGCAAGTATTGCATTAATTATAGACACAGAGTTCTCCCATATTAACAAGAATTTGATGAAAGAACGTGAGGAGCCCTCACTATGCTCTAGTTGCTCTTGGGATGTGGTGATCTTTGGTGGTGAAATATTCCGAAATTACCATTTCTTTTAAGGGTCTGAGTTGTTGTGCAGTGGGTTAAAGGTGTACCAGTTATGCCAGTTGCTGTAAGGCTTTTGTGCTTGCTAGGGATCGAATCTCCTGGTGGGAAATTGTTCTAAGGTTGTATAATCTCTCTTGCGTGTTTAGGCAAGTTTTGCATTAAGTATAGACACAGAGTTCTCCCATATTAACAGGAATTTGATGAAAGAACGTGAGTAGCCCCTCACTATGCTCTAGTTGCTCTTGGGAGGTGGTGATCTTTGGAGGTAAAATACTCTGAAATTACCATTTCTTTTAAGGATCTGAGTTGTTGTGCAGTGGGTTAAAGGTGTACTAGTCATACCAGTTGCTGTAAGGCTTCTGTGCTGGCTAGGGTTCGAATCTCCTGGTGGGAAAGTGTTCTAAGGTTGTATAATCTCTCTTGCGTGTTTAGGCAAGTTGTGCATTAAGCATAGACACAGAGTTCTCCCATATTAACAGGAATTTGATGAAAGAACGTGAATAGCCCCTCACTATGCTCTAGTTGCCCTTGTGAGGTGGTGATATTTGGAAGAGAAATACTCTGAAATTACCATCTCTTTTAAAGGTCTGAGCTGTGGTGCAGTGGGTTAAAGGCGTACCAGTTATGCCAGTTGCTGAAAGGCTTCTGTGCTGGCTAGGGTTCGAAGCTCCTGGTGGGAAAGTGTTCTAAGTTTGTATAATCTCTTGTGAGTTTAGGCAAGTTGTCCTTTAAGCATTCACACAGAGTTCTCATATATTAACAGGAATTTGATGAAAGAACGTGAGTAGCCCCTCACTATGCTATAGTTGCCCTTGGGAGGTGGTGATCTTTGGTGGTGAAATACTCCGAAATTACCATCTCTTTTAAAGGTCTGAGCTGTGATACAGTGGGTTAAAGGCGTACCAGTTATGCCAGTTGTTGTAAGGCTTCTGTGCTGGCTAGGGTTCGAATCTCCTGGTGAAAAAGTGTTCTAAGATTGTATAATCTCTCTTGCCTGTTTAGGCAAGATGTGCATTAAGCATAGACACAGAGTTCTCGCATATTAACAGGAATTTGATGCAAGAACGTGAGTAGCCCCTAACTATGCTCTAGTTGCTCTTGGGAAGTGGTTATCTTTGGAGGTGAAATACTCTGAAATTACCATTTCTTTTAAGGGTCTGAGTTGGGGTGCAGTGGGTTAAAGGTGTACAAGTTATGCCAGTTGCTCTAAGGCTTTTGTGCTGGCTAGGGTTCGAATCTCCTGGTGGGAAAGTGTTCTAAGGATGTATAATCTCTCTTGCGTGTTTAGGCAAGTTTTGCATTAATTATAGACCCAGAGTTCTCCCATATTAACATGAATTTGATGAAAGAACGTGAGTAGCCCTCACTATGCTCTAGTTGCTCTTGGGAGGTAGTGATCTTTGGAGGTAAAATACTCTGAAATTACCATTTCTTTTAAGGATCTGAGTTGTTGTGCAGTGGGTTAAAGGCGTACCAGTTATGCCAGTTGCTGAAAGGCTTCTGTGCTGGCTAGGGTTCGAATATCCTGGTGGGATAGTGTTCTAAGGTTGTATAATCTCTCTTGCGTGTTTAGGCAAGTAGTGCATTAAGCATAGACACAGAGTTCTCCCTTATTAACAGGAATTTGATGAAAGAACGTGAGTAGCCCCTCACTATGCTCTAGTTGCCCTTGGGAGGTGGTGATCTTTGAAGGTGAAAGACTCCGAAATTACCATCTCTATTAAACGTCTGAGCTGCGGTGCAGTGGGTTCAAGGCGTACCTGTTATGCCTGTTGCTGAAAGGCTTCTGTGCTGGCTAGGGTTCGAATCTCCTGGTGGGAAAGTGTTCTTAGGTTGTATAATCTCTCTTGCGTGTTTAGGCAAGTTGTGCATTAAGCATAGACACAGAGTTCTCCCATATTAACAGGAATTTGATGCAAGAACGCGAGTAGCCCCTTACTATGCTCTAGTTGCTCTATTGGAGGTGGTGATTTTTGGAGGTGAAATGCTCTGTAATTACCATTTCTTTTACGGGTCTGAGTTGTTGTGCAGTGAGTTAAAGGTGTACCAGTTATGCCAGTTGCTGTAAGGCTTCTGTTCTGGCTAGGGTTCGAATCTCTTGGTGGGAAAGTGTTCTAAGGATGTATAATCTCTCTTGCGAGTTTAGGCAAGTTGTGCATTAAGCATACACACAGAGTTCTCATATATTAACAGGAATTTGATGAAAGAACGTGAGTAGCCCCTTACTATGCTCTAGTTGCCCTTGGGAGTTGGTGATCTTTGGAGGTGAAGTACTCCGAAATTACCATCTTTTTTAAGGGTCTGAGTTGAGGTGCATTTGTTTAGAGGCGCACCAGTTATGCCAGTTGCTGTAAGGCTTCTGTGCTGGCTAGGGTTCGAATCTCTTGGTGGAAAAGTGTTCTAAGGTTGTATAATCTCTCTTGCATGTTTATTCAAGTTGTGCATGAGGCATAGACACAGAGTTCTCCCATATTAACAGGAATTTGATGAAAGAACGTGAGTAGCCCCTCACTATGCTCTAGTTGCTCTTGGGAGGTGGTGATCTTTGGAGGTAAAATACTCTGAAATTACCATTTCTTTTAAGGATCTGAGTTGTTGTGCAGTGGGGTAAAGGCGTACCAGTTATGCCAGTTGCTGTAAGGCTTTTGTGTTGGCTAGGGTTCGAATCTCCTGGTGGGGAAGTGTTCTAAGGATGTATAACCTCTCTTGCGTGTTTAAGCAAGTTGTGCATTAAGCATAGACACAGAGTTCTCCCATATTAACAGGAATTTGATGAAAGAACGTGAGTAGCCCCTCACTATGCTCTAGTTGCCCTTGGGAGGTGGAGATCTTTGAAGGTGAAATACTCCGAAATTACCATCTCTTTTTAAGGTCTGAGCTGTGGTGCCGTGGGTTAAAGGCGTACCAGTTATGTCAGTTGCTGTAAGGCTTCTGTGCTGGCTAGGGTTCGAATCTCCTGGTTGGAAAGTGTTCTAAGGTTGTATAATCTCTCTTGCGTGTTTAGGCAAGTTGTGCATTAAGATTAGACACAGAGTTCTCCCATATTAACAGGAACTTAATGAAAGAACGTTAATAGCCCCCCACTGTGCTCTAGTTGCCCTTGTGAGGTGGTGATATTTGGAAGAGAAATACTCTGAAATTACTATCTCTTTTAAGGGTCTGAGCTGTGGTGCATTTGTTTTAAGGCGTACCAGTTATGCCAGTTGTTGTAAGGCTTCTGTGCTGGCTAGGGTTCGAATCTCCTGGTGAGAAAGTGTTCTAAGATTGTATAATCTCTCTTGCCTGTTTAGGCAAGTTGTGCATTAAGAATAGACACAGAGTTCTCCCATATTAACAGGAATTTGATGCAAGAACGTGAGTAGCCCCTTACTATGCTCTAGTTGCTCTTGGGTGGTGGTGATCTTTGGAGGTGAAATACTCTGAAATTCCCATTTCTTTTAAGGGTCTGATTTGGGGTGCAGTGGGATAAAGGTGTACCAGTTATGCCAGTTGCTGTAAGGCTTTTGTGCTGGCTAGGGTTCGAATCTCCTGGTGAGAAAGTGTTCTAAGGATGTATAATCTCTCTTGCGTGTTTAGGCAAGTTTTGCATTAATTATAGACAGAGTTCTCCCGTATTAACAAGAATTTGATGAAAGAACATGAGTAGCCCTCACTATGCTCTAGTTGCTCTTGGGAGGTAGTGATCTTTGGAGGTAAAATACTCTGAAATTACCATTTCTTTTAAGGATCTGAGTTGTTGTGCAGAGGGTTAAAGGGGTACCAGTTATGCCAGTTGCTGAAAGGCTTCTGTGCTGGCTAGGGTTCGAATATCCTGGTGGGAAAGTGTTCTAAGGTTGTAAAATCTCTCTTGCGTGTTTAGGCAAGTAGTGCATTAAGCATAGACACAGAGTTCTCCCATATTAACAGGAATTTGATGAAAGAACGTGAGTAGCCCCTCACTATGCTCTAGTTGCCCTTGGGAGGTGGAGATCTTTGAAGGTGAAATACTCCGAAATTACCATCTCTTTTAAAGGTCTGAGCTGTGGTGCAGTGGGTTCAAGGCGTACCAGTTATGCCTGTTGCTGAAAGGCTTCTGTGCTGGCTAGGGTTCGAATCTCCTGGTGGGAAAGTGTTCTAAGGTTGTACAATCTCTCTTGCGTGCTTAGGCAAGTTGTGCATTAAGCATAGACACAGAGTTCTCCCATATTACCAGGAATTTGATGAAAGAACGTGAATAGCCCCTCACTATGCTCTAGTTGCCCTTGTGAGGTGGTGATATTTGGAAGAGAAACACTCTGAAATTACCATCTCTTTTAAAGGTCTGAGCTGTGGTGCAGTGGGTTAAAGGCGTACCAGTTATGCCAGTTGCTGTAAGGCTTCTGTGCTGGCTAGGGTTCGAATCTCCTGGTGAGAAAGTGTTCTAAGGTTGTATAATCTCTCTTGCCTGTTTAGGCAAGTTGTGCATTAAGCATAGACACAGAGTTCTCCCATATTAACAGGAATTTGATGCAAGAACGCGAGTAGCCCCTTACTATGCTCTAATTGCTCTTGGGAGGTCGTGATTTTTGGAGGTGAAATGCTCTGTAATTACCATTTCTTTTACGGGTCTGAGTTGTTGTGCAGTGAGTTAAAGGCGTACCAGTTATGCCAGTTGCTGTAAGGCTTCTGTGCTGGCTAGGGTTCGAATCTCTTAGTGGGAAAGTGTTCTAAGGATGTATAATATCTCTTGCGAGTTTAGGCAAGTTGTGCATTAAGCATACACACAGAGTTCTCATATATTAACAGGAATTTGATGAAAGAACGTGAGTAGCCCCTCACTATGCTCTAGTTGCCCTTGGGAGGTGGTGATCTTTGGAGGTGAAATACTCCGAAATTACCATCTCTTTTAAGGGTCTGAGTTGGGGTGCATTTGTTTAGAGGCGCACCAGTTATGCCAGTTGCTGTATGGCTTCTGTGCTGGCTAGGGTTCGAATCTCCTGGTTGGAAAGTTTTCTAAGGTTGTATAATCTCTCTTGCATGTTTATTCAAGTTGTGCATTAAGCATAGACACAGAGGTCTCCCATATTAACGGGAATTTGATGAAAGAACGTGACTAGCCCCTCACTATGGTCTAGTTGTCCTTGGGAGGTGGTGATCTTTGGAAGTGAAATACTCTGAAATTACCATTTCTTTTAAGGGTCTGAGTTGTTGTGCAGTGGGCTAAAGGCGTGCCAGTTGCTGTAAGGCTTCTGTGCTGGCTAGGATTCGAATCTCCTGTTGGGAAAGTGTTCTAAGGTTGTATAATCTCTTGCGAGTTTAGGCAAGTTGTCCTTTAAGCATTCACACAGAGTTCTCATATATTAACAGGAATTTCAGGAAAGAACATGAGTAGCCCCTCACTATGCTCTAGTTGCCCTTGGGATGTGGTGATCTTTGGTGGTGAAATACTCCGAAATTACCATTTCTTTTAAGGGTCTGAGTTGTTGTGCAGTGGGTTAAAGGTGTACCAGTTATGCCAGTTGCTGTAAGGCTTTTGTGCTGGCTAGGGTTCGAATCTCCTGGTGGGAAAGTGTTCTAAGGATGTATAATCTCTCTTGCGTGTTTAGGCAAGTTTTGCATTAAGTATAGACATGGAGTTCTCCCATATTAACAGGAATTTGATGAAAGAACGTGAATAGCCCCTCACTATGCTCTAGTTGCCCTTGTGAGGTGGTGATATTTGGAAGAGAAATACTCTGAAATTACCATCTCTTTTAAATGTCTGAGCTGTGGTGCAGTGGGTTAAAGGCGTACCAGTTATGCCAGTTGCTGAAAGGCTTCTATGCGGGCTAGGGTTCGAAGCTCCTGGTGGGAAAGTGTTCTAAGGTTGTATAATCTCTTGCGAGTTTAGGCAAGTTGTCCTTTAAGCATTCACACAGAGTTCTCATATATTAACAGGAATTTGATGAAAGAACGTGAGTAGCCCCTCACTATGCTCTAGTTGCCCTTGGGAGGTGGTGATCTTTGGTGGTGAAATACTCTGAAATTACCATTTCTTTTAAGGGTCTGAGTTGTTGTGCAGTGGGTTAAAGGTGTACCAGTTATGCCAGTTGCTGTAAGGCTTTTGTGCTGGCTAGGGTTCGAATCTCCTGGTGGGAAAGTGTTCTAAGGATGTATAATCTCTCTTGCGTGTTTAGGCAAGTTTTCCATTAAGTATAATCATGGAGTTCTCCCATATTAACAGGAATTTGATGAAAGAACATGAGTAGCCCCTCACTATGCTCTAGTTGCTCTTGGGAGGTGGTGATCTTTGGAGGTAAAATACTCTGAAATTATCATCTCTTTTAAAGGTCTGAGCTGTGGTGCAGTGGGTTAAAGGCGTACCAGTTATGCCAGTTGCTGTAAGGCTTCTGTGCTGGCTAGGGTTCAAAGCTCCTGGTGGGAAAGTGTTCTAAGGTTGTATAATCTCTTGCGAGTTTAGGCAAGTTGTCTTGCATTCACACAGAGTTCTCATATATTAACAGGAATTTGATGAAAGAACTTGAGTAGCCCCTCACTATGCTCTAGATGCCCTTTGGAGTTGGTGATCTTTGGAGGTGAAATACTCCGAAATTACCATCTCTTTTAAGGGTCTGAGCTGTGGTGCATTTGTTTAAAGGCGTACCAGTTTTGCCAGTTGCTGTAAGGATTCTGTGCTGGCTAGTGTTCGAATCTCCTGGTGGGAAAGTGTTCTAAGGTTGTATAATCTCTCTTGCGTGTTTAGGCAAGTTGTGCATTAAGCATAGACAAAGAGTTCTCTCATATTAACAGGAATTTGATGAAAGAACGTGAGTTGCCTCTCACTATGCTCTAGTTGCCCTTGGGAGGTGGTGATCTTTGGAGGTGAAATACTCCAAAAAGTACCATCTCTTTTAAAGGTCTGAGCTGTGGTGCAGTGGGTTAAAGGCGTACCAGTTATGCCAGTTGCTGTAAGGCTTCTGTGCTGGCTAGGGTTCGAATCTCCTGGTGAGAATGTGTTCTAAGGTTGTATAATCTCTCTTGCCTGTTTAGGCAAGATGTGCATTAAGCATAGACACAGAGTTCTCCCATTTTAACAGGAATTTGATGCAAGAACGCGAGTAGCCCCTTACTATGCTCTAGTTGCTCTTGGGAGGTGGTGATCTTTGGAGGTGAAATGCTCTGTAATTACCATTTCTTTTACGGGTCTGAGTTGTTGTGCAGTGAGTTAAAGGCATACCAGTTATGCCAGTTGCTGTAAGGCTTCTGTGCTGGCTAGGGTTCGAATCTCTTGGTGGGAAAGTGTTCTAAGGATGTATAATCTCTATTGCGAGTTTAGGCAAGTTGTGCATTAAGCATACACACAGAGTTCTCATATATTAACAGGAATTTGATGAAAGAACATGAGTAGCCACTCACTATGCTCTAGTTGCCCTTGGGAGGTGGTGATCTTTGGAGGTGAAATACTCCGAAATTACCATTTCTTTTAAGGGTCTGAGTTGTTGTGCAGTGGGTTAAAGGTGTACCAGTTATGCCAGTTGCTGTAAGGGTTTTGTGCTTGCTAGGGTTCGAATCTCCTGGTGGGAAAGTGTTCTAAGGATGTATAATCTCTCTTGCGTGTTTAGGCAAGTTTTGCATTAAGTATAGACACAGAGTTCTCCCATATTAACAGGAATTTGATGAAAGAACGTGAGTAGCCCCTCACTATGCTCTAGTTGCTCTTGGGAGGTGGTGATCTTTGGAGGTAAAATACTCTGAAATTACCATTTTTTTTAAGGATCTGAGTAGTTGTGCAGTGGGTTAAAGGTGTACTAGTTATGCCAGTTGCTGTAAGGCTTCTGTGCTGGCTAGGGTTCGAATCTCCTGGTGGGAAAGTGTTCCAAGGTTGTATAATCTCTCTTGCGTGTTTAGGCAAGTTTTGCATTAAGTATAGACACAGAGTTCTCCCATATTAACAGGAATTTGATGAAAGAACATGAGTAGCCCCTCACTATGCTCTAGTTGCCCTTGGGAGGTGGTGATCTTTGGTGGTGAAATACTCCGAAATTACCATCTCTTTTAAAGGTCTGAGCTGTGATGCAGTGGGTTAAAGGCGTACCTGTTATGCGAGTTGTTGTAAGGCTTCTGTGCTGGCTAGGGTTCGAATCTCCTGGTGAGAAAGTGTTCTAAGATTGTATAATCTCTCTTGCCTGTTTAGGCAAGATGTGCATTAAGCATAGACACAGTGTTCTCCCATATTAACAGGAATTTGATGCAAGAACGTGAGTAGCCCCTAACTATGCTCTAGTTGCTCTTGGGAAGTGGTGATCTTTGGAGGTGAAATACTCTGAAATTACCATTTCTTTTAAGGGTCTGAGTTGGGGTGCAGTGGGTTAAAGGTGTACCAGTTATGCCAGTTGCTGTAAGGCTTTTGTGCTGGCTAGGGTTCGAATCTCCTGGTGGGAAAGTGTTCTAAGGATGTATAATCTCTCTTGCGTGTTTAGGCAAGTATTGCATTAATTATAGACACAGAGTTCTCCCATATTAACAAGAATTTGATGAAAGAACGTGAGGAGCCCCTCACTATGCTCTAGTTGCTCTTGGGATGTGGTGATCTTTGGTGGTGAAATATTCCGAAATTACCATTTCTTTTAAGGGTCTGAGTTGTTGTGCAGTGGGTTAAAGGTGTACCAGTTATGCCAGTTGCTGTAAGGCTTTTGTGCTTGCTAGGGATCGAATCTCCTGGTGGGAAATTGTTCTAAGGTTGTATAATCTCTCTTGCGTGTTTAGGCAAGTTTTGCATTAAGTATAGACACAGAGTTCTCCCATATTAACAGGAATTTGATGAAAGAACGTGAGTAGCCCCTCACTATGCTCTAGTTGCTCTTGGGAGGTGGTGATCTTTGGAGGTAAAATACTCTGAAATTACCATTTCTTTTAAGGATCTGAGTTGTTGTGCAGTGGGTTAAAGGTGTACTAGTCATACCAGTTGCTGTAAGGCTTCTGTGCTGGCTAGGGTTCGAATCTCCTGGTGGGAAAGTGTTCTAAGGTTGTATAATCTCTCTTGCGTGTTTAGGCAAGTTGTGCATTAAGCATAGACACAGAGTTCTCCCATATTAACAGGAATTTGATGAAAGAACGTGAATAGCCCCTCACTATGCTCTAGTTGCCCTTGTGAGGTGGTGATATTTGGAAGAGAAATACTCTGAAATTACCATCTCTTTTAAAGGTCTGAGCTGTGGTGCAGTGGGTTAAAGGCGTACCAGTTATGCCAGTTGCTGAAAGGCTTCTGTGCTGGCTAGGGTTCGAAGCTCCTGGTGGGAAAGTGTTCTAAGTTTGTATAATCTCTTGTGAGTTTAGGCAAGTTGTCCTTTAAGCATTCACACAGAGTTCTCATATATTAACAGGAATTTGATGAAAGAACGTGAGTAGCCCCTCACTATGCTATAGTTGCCCTTGGGAGGTGGTGATCTTTGGTGGTGAAATACTCCGAAATTACCATCTCTTTTAAAGGTCTGAGCTGTGATACAGTGGGTTAAAGGCGAACCAGTTATGCCAGTTGTTGTAAGGCTTCTGTGCTGGCTAGGGTTCGAATCTCCTGGTGAAAAAGTGTTCTAAGATTGTATAATCTCTCTTGCCTGTTTAGGCAAGATGTGCATTAAGCATAGACACAGAGTTCTCCCATATTAACAGGAATTTGATGCAAGAACGTGAGTAGCCCCTAACTATGCTCTAGTTGCTCTTGGGAAGTGGTGATCTTTGGAGGTGAAATACTCTGAAATTACCATTTCTTTTAAGGGTCTGAGTTGGGGTGCAGTGGGTTAAAGGTGTACCAGTTATGCCAGTTGCTCTAAGGCTTTTGTGCTGGCTAGGGTTCGAATCTCCTGGTGGGAAAGTGTTCTAAGGATGTATAATCTCTCTTGCGTGTTTAGGCAAGTTTTGCATTAATTATAGACCCAGAGTTCTCCCATATTAACAAGAATTTGATGAAAGAACGTGAGTAGCCCTCACTATGCTCTAGTTGCTCTTGGGAGGTAGTGATCTTTGGAGGTAAAATACTCTGAAATTACCATTTCTTTTAAGGATCTGAGTTGTTGTGCAGTGGGTTAAAGGCGTACCAGTTATGCCAGTTGCTGAAAGGCTTCTGTGCTGGCTAGGGTTCGAATATCCTGGTGGGATAGTGTTCTAAGGTTGTATAATCTCTCTTGCGTGTTTAGGCAAGTAGTGCATTAAGCATAGACACAGAGTTCTCCCTTATTAACAGGAATTTGATGAAAGAACGTGAGTAGCCCCTCACTATGCTCTAGTTGCCCTTGGGAGGTGGTGATCTTTGAAGGTGAAAGACTCCGAAATTACCATCTCTATTAAACGTCTGAGCTGCGGTGCAGTGGGTTCAAGGCGTACCTGTTATGCCTGTTGCTGAAAGGCTTCTGTGCTGGCTAGGGTTCGAATCTCCTGGTGGGAAAGTGTTCTTAGGTTGTATAATCTCTCTTGCGTGTTTAGGCAAGTTGTGCATTAAGCATAGACACAGAGTTCTCCCATATTAACAGGAATTTGATGCAAGAACGCGAGTAGCCCCTTACTATGCTCTAGTTGCTCTATTGGAGGTGGTGATTTTTGGAGGTGAAATGCTCTGTAATTACCATTTCTTTTACGGGTCTGAGTTGTTGTGCAGTGAGTTAAAGGTGTACCAGTTATGCCAGTTGCTGTAAGGCTTCTGTTCTGGCTAGGGTTCGAATCTCTTGGTGGGAAAGTGTTCTAAGGATGTATAATCTCTCTTGCGAGTTTAGGCAAGTTGTGCATTAAGCATACACACAGAGTTCTCATATATTAACAGGAATTTGATGAAAGAACGTGAGTAGCCCCTTACTATGCTCTAGTTGCCCTTGGGAGTTGGTGATCTTTGGAGGTGAAGTACTCCGAAATTACCATCTTTTTTAAGGGTCTGAGTTGAGGTGCATTTGTTTAGAGGCGCACCAGTTATGCCAGTTGCTGTAAGGCTTCTGTGCTGGCTAGGGTTCGAATCTCTTGGTGGAAAAGTGTTCTAAGGTTGTATAATCTCTCTTGCATGTTTATTCAAGTTGTGCATTAGGCATAGACACAGAGTTCTCCCATATTAACAGGAATTTGATGAAAGAACGTGAGTAGCCCCTCACTATGCTCTAGTTGCCCTTGGGAGGTGGAGATCTTTGAAGGTGAAATACTCCGAAATTACCATCTCTTTTTAAGGTCTGAGCTGTGGTGCCGTGGGTTAAAGGCGTACCAGTTATGTCAGTTGCTGTAAGGCTTCTGTGCTGGCTAGGGTTCGAATCTCCTGGTTGGAAAGTGTTCTAAGGTTGTATAATCTCTCTTGCGTGTTTAGGCAAGTTGTGCATTAAGATTAGACACAGAGTTCTCCCATATTAACAGGAACTTAATGAAAGAACGTTAATAGCCCCCCACTATGCTCTAGTTGCCCTTGTGAGGTGGTGATATTTGGAAGAGAAATACTCTGAAATTACCTTCTCTTTTAAAGGTCTGAGCTGTGGTGCAGTGGGTTAAAGGCGTACCAGTTATGCCAGTTGTTGTAAGGCTTCTGTGCTTGCTAGGGTTCAAATCTCCTGGTGGGAAAGTGTTCGAAGGTTGTATAATCTCTTGTGAGTTTAGGCAAGTTGTCCTTTAAGCATTCACACAGAGTTCTCATATATTAACAGGAATTTGATGAAAGAACACGAGTAGCCCCTCACTATGCTCTAGTTGGTCTTGGGAGGTGGTGATCTTTGGAGGAAAAATACTATGAAATTACCATTTCTTTTAAGGATCTGAGTTGTTGTGCAGTGGGTTAAATGCGTACCAGTTGCTGTAAGGCTTATGTGCTGGCTAGGGTTCGAATCTCCTGGTGAGAAAGTGTTCTAAGGTTGAATAATCTCTCTTGCCTGTTTAGGCAAGTTGTGCATTAAGCATAGACACAGAGTTCTCCCATATTAACAGGAATTTGATGCAAGAACGTGAGTAACCCCTCACTATGCTCTAGTTACTCTTGGGAGGTGGTGATCTTTGAAAGTGAAATGCTCTGTAATTACCATTTCTTTTAATGGTCTGAGTTGTTGTGCAGTGAGTTAAAGGCGTACCAGTTATGCCAGTTGCTGTAAGGCTTCTGTGCTGGCTAGGGTTCGAATCTCTTGGTGGGAAAGTGTTCTAAGGATGTTTAATCTCTCTTGCGAGTTTAGGCAAGTTGTGCATTAAGCATACACACAGAGTTCTCATATATTAACAGGAATTTGATGAAAGAACGTGAGTAGCTCCTCACTATGCTCTAGTTGCCCTTGGGAAGTGGTGATCTTTGGAGGTGAAATACTCCGAAATTACCATCTCTTTTAAGGGTCTGAGTTGGGGTGCATTTGTTTAGAGGCGTACCAGTCATGCCAGTTGCTGTAAGGCTTCTGTGCTGGCTAGGGTTCGAATCTCCTGGTGGGAAAGTGTTCTAAGGTTGTATAATCTCTCTTGCGTGTTAATTCAAGTTGTGCATTAATCATAGACACAGAGTTCTCCCATATTAACAGGAATTTGATGAAAGAACGTGATTAGCCTCTCACTATGCTCTAGTTGCCCTTGGGAGGTGGTGATCTTTGGAGGTGAAATACTCCGAAATTACCATTTCTTTTAAGGGTCTGAGCTGTGGTGCAGTGGGTTAAAGGCGTACCAGTTATGCCAGTTGCTGTAAGGCTTCTGTGCTGGCTAGGGTTCGAATCTCCTGGTGGGAAAGTGTTCTAAGGTTGTATAATCTCTGTTGCGTGTTTAGGCAAGTTGTGCATTAAGCATAGACACAGAGTTCTCCCATATTAACAGGAATTTGATGAAAGAACGTGATTAGCCTCTCACTATGCTCTAGTTGCCCTTGGGAGGTGGTGATCTTTGGAGGTGAAATACTCCAAAATTACCATCTCTTTTACAGGTCTGAGCTGTGGTGCAGTGGGTTAAAGGAGTACCAGTTATGCCAGTTGCTGTAAGGCTTCTGTGCTGGCTAGGGTTCAAATCTTCTGGTGAGCAAGTGTTCTAAGGTTGTATAATCTCTCTTGCCTGTTTAGGCAAGTTGTGCATTAAGCATAGACACAGAGTTCTCCCATATTAACAGGAATTTGATGCAAGAACGCGAGTAGCCCCTTACTATGCTCTAGTTGCTCTATTGGAGGTGGTGATTTTTGGAGGTGAAATGCTCTGTAATTACCATTTCTTTTACGGGTCTGAGTTGTTGTGCAGTGAGTTAAAGGTGTACCAGTTATGCCAGTTGCTGTAAGGCTTCTGTTCTGGCTAGGGTTCGAATCTCTTGGTGGGAAAGTGTTCTAAGGATGTATAATCTCTCTTGCGAGTTTAGGCAAGTTGTGCATTAAGCATACACACAGAGTTCTCATATATGAACAGGAATTTGATGAAAGAACGTGAGTAGCCCCTTACTATGCTCTAGTTGCCCTTGGGAGTTGGTGATCTTTGGAGGTGAAATACTCCGAAATTACCATCTCTTTTAAGGGTCTGAGTTGAGGTGCATTTGTTTAGAGGCGCACCAGTTATGGCAGTTGCTGTAAGGCTTCTGTGCTGGCTAGGGTTCGAATCTCCTGGTGGAAAAGTGTTCTAAGGTTGTATAATCTCTCTTGCATGTTTATTCAAGTTGTGCATTAGGCATAGACACAGAGTTCTCCCATATTAACAGGAATTTGATGAAAGAACGTGAGTAGCCCCTCACTATGCTCTAGTTGCTCTTGGGAGGTGGTGATCTTTGGAGGTAAAATACTCTGAAATTACCATTTCTTTTAAGGATCTGAGTTGTTGTGCAGTGGGTTAAAGGCGTACCAGTTATGCCAGTTGCTGTAAGGCTTTTGTGTTGGCTAGGGTTCGAATCTCCTGGTGGGGAAGTGTTCTAAGGATGTATAACCTCTCTTGCGTGTTTAGGCAAGTTGTGCATTAAGCATAGACACAGAGTTCTCCCATATTAACAGGAATTTGAAGAAAGAACGTGAGTAGCCCCTCACTATGCTCTAGTTGCCCTTGGGAGGTGGAGATCTTTGAAGGTGAAATACTCCGAAATTACCATCTCTTTTTAAGGTCTTAGCTGTGGTGCCGTGGGTTAAAGGCGTACCAGTTATGTCAGTTGCTGTAAGGCTTCTGTGCTGGCTAGGGTTCGAATCTCCTGGTTGGAAAGTGTTCTAAGGTTGTATAATCTCTCTTGCGTGTTTAGTCAAGTTGTGCATTAAGCATAGACACAGAGTTCTCCCATATTAACAGGAATTTAATGAAAGAACGTGAATAGCCCCTCACTATGCTCTAGTTGCCCTTGTGAGGTGGTGATATTTGGAAGAGAAATACTCTGAAATTACCATCTCTTTTAAAGGTCTGAGCTGTGGTGCAGTGGGTTAAAGGCGTACCAGTTATGCCAGTTGCTGTAAGGCTTCTGTGCTGGCTAGGGTTCGAATCTCCTGGTGGGAAAGTGTTCTAAGGTTGTATAATCTCTTGCGAGTTTAGGCAAGTTGTCCTTTAAGCATTCACACAGAGTTCTCATATATTAACAGGAATTTGATGAAAGAACACGAGTAGCCCCTCACTATGCTCTAGTTGGTCTTGGGAGGTGGTGATCTTTGGAGGAAAAATACTATGAAATTACCATTTCTTTTAAGGATCTGAGTTGTTGTGCAGTGGGTTAAATGCGTACCAGTTGCTGTAAGGCTTATGTGCTGGCTAGGGTTCGAATCTCCTGGTGAGAAAGTGTTCTAAGGTTGAATAATCTCTCTTGCCTGTTTAGGCAAGTTGTGCATTAAGCATAGACACAGAGTTCTCCCATATTAACAGGAATTTGATGCAAGAACGTGAGTAACCCCTCACTATGCTCTAGTTACTCTTGGGAGGTGGTGATCTTTGAAAGTGAAATGCTCTGTAATTACCATTTCTTTTAATGGTCTGAGTTGTTGTGCAGTGGGTTAAAGGCGTACCAGTTATGCCAGTTGCTGTAAGGCTTCTGTGCTGGCTAGGGTTCGAATCTCCTGGTGGGAAAGTGTTCTAAGGTTGTATAATCTCTTGCGAGTTTAGGCAAGTTGTCCTTTAAGCATTCACACAGAGTTCTCATATATTAACAGGAATTTGATGAAAGAATATGAGTAGCTCCTCACTATGCTCTAGTTGCCCTTGGGAGGTGGTGATCTTTGGTGGTGAAATACTCCGAAATTACCATTTCTTTTAAGGGTCTGAGTTGTTGTGCAGTGGGTTAAAGGCGTACCAGTTATGTCAGTTGCTGTAAGGCTTCTGTGCTGGCTAGGGTTCGAATCTCCTGGTTGGAAAGTGTTCTAAGGTTGTATAATCTCTCTTGCGTGTTTAGGCAAGTTGTGCATTAAGATTAGACACAGAGTTCTCCCATATTAACAGGAACTTAATGAAAGAACGTTAATAGCCCCCCACTATGCTCTAGTTGCCCTTGTGAGGTGGTGATATTTGGAAGAGAAATACTCTGAAATTACCTTCTCTTTTAAAGGTCTGAGCTGTGGTGCAGTGGGTTAAAGGCGTACCAGTTATGCCAGTTGTTGTAAGGCTTCTGTGCTGGCTAGGGTTCGAATCTCCTGGTGGGAAAGTGTTCGAAGGTTGTATAATCTCTTGTGAGTTTAGGCAAGTTGTCCTTTAAGCATTCACACAGAGTTCTCATATATTAACAGGAATTTGATGAAAGAACACGAGTAGCCCCTCACTATGCTCTAGTTGGTCTTGGGAGGTGGTGATCTTTGGAGGAAAAATACTATGAAATTACCATTTCTTTTAAGGATCTGAGTTGTTGTGCAGTGGGTTAAATTCGTACCAGTTGCTGTAAGGCTTATGTGCTGGCTAGGGTTCGAATCTCCTGGTGAGAAAGTGTTCTAAGGTTGTATAATCTCTCTTGCCTGTTTATGCAAGTTGTGCATTAAGCATAGACACAGAGTTCTCCCATATTAACAGGAATTTGATGCAAGAACGTGAGTAACCCCTCACTATGCTCTAGTTACTCTTGGGAGGTGGTGATCTTTGGAAGTGAAATGCTCTGTAATTACCATTTCTCTTAATGGTCTGAGTTGTTGTGCAGTGAGTTAAAGGCGTACCAGTTATGCCAGTTGCTGTAAGGCTTCTGTGCTGGCTAGGGTTCGAATCTCTTGGTGGGAAAGTGTTCTAAGGATGTTTAATCTCTCTTGGGAGTTTAGGCAAGTTGTGCATTAAGCATACACACAGAGTTCTCATATATTAACAGGAATTTGATGAAAGAACGTGAGTAGCCCCTCACTATGCTCTAGTTGCCCTTGGGAAGGGGTGATCTTTGGAGGTGAAATACTCCGAAAGTACCATCTCTTTTAAAGGTCTGAGCTGTGGTGCAGTGGGTTAAAGGCGTACCAGTTATGCCAGATGCTGTAAGGCTTCTGTGCTGGCTAGGGTTCGAATCTCCTGGTGGGAAAGTGTTCTAAGGTTGTATAATCTCTCTTGCGTGTTTAGGCAAGTTTTGCATTAAGTATAGACGCAGAGTTCTCCCATATTAACAAGAATTTGATGAAAGAACGTGAGTAGCCCCTCACTATGCTCTAGTTGCCCCTTGGAGGTGGTGATCTTTGGAGGTGAAATACTCCGAAATTACCATCTCTTTTAAGGGTCTGAGCTGTGGTGCATTTGTTTAAAGGCGTACCAGTTATGCGAGTTGCTGTAAGGCTTCTGTGCTGGCTAGGGTTCGAATCTCTTGGTGGGAAAGTGTTCTAAGGATGTTTAATCTCTCTTGCGAGTTTAGGCAAGTTGTGCATTAAGCATACACACAGAGTTCTCATATATTAACAGGAATTTGATGAAAGAACGTGAGTAGCATCTCACTATGCTCTAGTTGCCATTGGGAGGAGGTGATCTTTGGAGGTGAAATACTCCAAAATTACCATCTCTTTTAAAGATCTGAGCTGTGGTGCAGTGGGTTAAAGGCGTACCAGTTATGCGAGTTGCTGTAAGGCTTCTGTGCTGGCTAGGGTTCGAATCTCCTGGTGAGAAAGTGTTCTAAGGTTGTATAATCTCTCTTGCCCTTTTAGGCAAGTTGTGCATTAAGTATAGACACAGAGTTCTCCCATATTAACAGGAATTTGATGCAAGAACGTGAGTAGCCCCTTACTATGCACTAGTTGCCCTTGGGAGATGGTGATCTTTGGAGGTGAAATGCTCTGTAATTACCATTTCTTTTAAGGGTCTGAGTGGTTGTGCAGTGAGTTAAAGGCGTACCAGTTATGCCAGTTGCTGTAAGGCTTCTGTGCTGGCTAGGGTTCGAATCTCTTGGTGGGAAAGTGTTCTATGGATGTATAATCTCTCTTGCGAGTTTAGGCAAGTTGTGCATTAAGCATAAACACAAAGTTCTCATATATTAACAGGAATTTGATGAAAGAACGTGAGTAGCTCCTCACTATGCTCTAGTTGCCCTTGGGAGGTGGTGATCTTTGGAGGTGAAATACTCCGAAATTACCATCTCTTTTAAGGGTCTGAGTTGGGGTGCATTTGTTTAGAGGCGTACCAGTTATGCCAGTTGCTGTAAGGCTTCTGTGCTGGCTAGGGTTCGAATCTCCTGGTGGGAAAGTGTTCTAAGGTTGTATAATCTCTCTTGCGTGTTAATTCAAGTTGTGCATTAATCATAGACACAGAGTTCTCCCATATTAACAGGAATTTGATGAAAGAACGTGACTAGCCTCTCACTATGCTCTAGTTGCCCTTGGGAGGTGGTGATCTTTGGAGGTGAAATACTCCGAAATTACCATTTCTTTTAAGGGTCTGAGTTGTTGTGCAATGGGTTAAAGGTGAACCTGTTATGCCAGTTGCTGTAAGGCTTTTGTGTTGGCAAGGGTTCGAATCTCCTGGTGGGAAAGTGTTCTAAGGATGTGTAATCTCTCTTGCGTGTTTAGGCAAGTTTTGCATTAAGTATAGACACAAGAGTTCGCCCATAATAACAGGAATTTGATGAAAGAACGTGAGTAGCCCTCACTATACTCTACTTGCCCTTGGGAGGTGGTTATCTTTGGAGGTGAAATACTCAAAAATTACCATCACTTTTAAGGGTCTGAGCTGTGGTGCAGTGGGTTAACGGCGTACCAGTTGTGCCAGTTGCTGTAAGGTTTCTGGGCTGGCTAGGGTTCGAATCTCCTGGTGGGAAAGTGTTCTAAGGTTGTGTAATCTCTTGCGAGTTTAGGCAAGATGTGCTTTAAGCATACACACAGAGTTCTCATATATTAACAGGAATTTGATGAAAGAACGTGAGTAGCCCCTCATTATGCTCTAGTTGCCCATGGGAGGTGGTGATCTTTGGAGGTGAAATACTCCAAAATTGCCATTTCTTTTAAGGGTCTGAGTTGTTGTGCAGTGGGTTAAAGGCGTACCAGTTATGCCAGTTGCTGTAAGGCTTCTGTGTTGACTAGGGTTTGAATCTCCTGGTGAGAAAGTGTTCTAAGGATGTATAATCTCTCTTGCGTGTTTAGACAAGTTTTGCATTAAGCATAGACACAGAGTTCTCCCATATTACCAGGAATTTGATGAAAGAACGTGAGTAGCCCCTCATTATGCACTAGTTGCCCTTGGGAGATGGTGATCTTTGGAGGTGAAATACTCCGAAATTACCATCTCTTTTAAGGGTTTCAGCTGTGGTGCATTTGTTTAAAGGCGTACCAGTTATGCCAGTTGCTGTAAGGCTTCTGTGCTGGCTAGGGTTCGAATCTGGTGGGAAAGTGTTCTAAGGAAGTATAATCTCTCTTGCGTGTTTAGGCAAGTTTTGCATTAAGTATAGACACAGAGTTCTCCCATATTAACAGGAATTTGATGAAAAAACGAGAGTAGCCCTTCACTATGCTCTAGTTCCTCTTGGGAGGTGGTGATCTTTGGAGGTGAAATACTCCGAAATTACCATCTCTTTTAAGGGTTTAATACTCCGAAATTACCATCTCTTTTAAGGGTTTAAGCTGTGGTGCATTTGTTTAAAGGCGTACCAGTTATGTCAGTTGCTGTAAGGCTTCTGTGCTGGCTAGGGTTCGAATCACCTGGTGGTAAAGTGTTCTAACGTTATATAATCTCTCTTGCGTGTTTAGGCAAGTTGTGCATTAAGCATAGACACAGAGTTCTCCCATATTAACATAAATTTGATTAAAGAATGTGAGTAGCCCCTCACTATGCTCTACTTGCCCTTGGGAGGTGGTGATCTTTTGAGGTGAAATTCTCCGAAATTAGCATTTCTTTTAAGGGTATGAGCTGTTGTGCAGTGGGTTAAAGGCGTACCAGTTATGACATTTGCTGTAAGGCTTCTGTGCTGGCTAGGGTTCGAATCTCCTGGTGGGAAAGTATTCTAAGGATGTATAATATCTCTTGCGTGTTTAGGCAAGTTTTGCATAAAGTATAGACACAGAGTTCTCCCATATTAACAGGAATTTGATGAAAGAACGTGAGTAGCCCTCACTATACTCTAGTTGCCTTTGGGAGGTGGTGATCTTTGGAGGTGAAATACTCCGAAATTACCATCTCTTTTGGGGGTCTGAGCTGTGGTGCAGTGGGTTTAAGGCGTACCAGTTATGCCAGTTGCTGTAAGGCTTCGGGGCTGGCTAGGGTTCGAATCTCCTGGTGAGAAAGTGTTCTAAGGTTGTATAATCTCTCTAGCATCTTTAGGCAAGTTGTGCATTTAGCATAGACACAAAGTTCTCCCATATTAGCAGGAATTTGATGAAAGAACGTGAGTAGGCCCTCACTATGGTCTAGTTGCCCTTGGGAGGTGGTGATCTTTGGAGGAGAAATACTCCAAAATTACCATCTCTTTTAAGTGTCTGAGCTGTGGTGCACTGGGTTAAAGGCTTATCAGTTATGCCAGTTGCTGTAAGGCTTCTGTGTTGGCTACGGTTCGAATATCTTGGTGGGAAAGTGTTCTAAGGTTGTATAATCTCTCTTGCGTGCTTAGGCAAGTAGTGCATTAAGCATAGACACAGATGTCTCCCATATTAACAGAAATTTGATGAAAGAACGTGAGTAGCCCCTCACTATGCTCTAGTTGCCCTTGGGAGGTGGTAATCTTTGGAGGTGAAATACTCCGAAATTACCATCTCTTTTAAAGATCTGAGCTGTGGTGCAGTGGAATAAAGGAGTACTAGTTATGCCAGTTGCTGTAAGGCTTCTGTGCTGGCTGGGGTTCGAATCTCCTGATGAGAAAGTGTTCTAAGGTTTTATAATCTCTCTTGCGAGTTTAGGCAAGTTGTGCATTAAGCATACACACAGAGTTCTCATATATTAACAGGAATTTGATGAAAGAACGTGAGTTGCCCCTCAATATGCTCTAGTTGCCCTTGGGAGGTGGTGATCTTTGGAGGTGAAATACTCCAAAATTACCATCTTTTTTAAGGGTCTGAGTTGAGGTGCATTTGTTTAGAGGCGCACCAGTTATGCCAGTTGCTGTAAGGCTTCTGTGCTGGCTAGGGTTCGAATCTCCTGGTGGAAAAGTGTTCTAAGGTTGTATAATCTCTCTTGCATGTTTATTCAAGTTGTGCATTAGGCATAGACACAGAGTTCTCCCATATTAACAGGAATTTGATGAAAGAACGTGAGTAGCCCCTCACTATGCTCTAGTTGCTCTTGGGAGGTGGTGATCTTTGGAGGTAAAATACTCTGAAATTACCATTTCTTTTAAGGATCTGAGTTGTTGTGCAGTGGGGTAAAGGCGTACCAGTTATGCCAGTTGCTGTAAGGCTTTTGTGTTGGCTAGGGTTCGAATCTCCTGGTGGGGAAGTGTTCTAAGGATGTATAACCTCTCTTGCGTGTTTAGGCAAGTTGTGCATTAAGCATAGACACAGAGTTCTCCCATATTAACAGGAATTTGATGAAAGAACGTGAGTAGCCCCTCACTATGCTCTAGTTGCCCTTGGGAGGTGGAGATCTTTGAAGGTGAAATACTCCGAAATTACCATCTCTTTTTAAGGTCTGAGCTGTGGTGCCGTGGGTTAAAGGCGTACCAGTTATGTCAGTTGCTGTAAGGCTTCTGTGCTGGCTAGGGTTCGAATCTCCTGGTTGGAAAGTGTTCTAAGGTTGTATAATCTCTCTTGCGTGTTTAGGCAAGTTGTGCATTAAGATTAGACACAGAGTTCTCCCATATTAACAGGAACTTAATGAAAGAACGTTAATAGCCCCCCACTATGCTCTAGTTGCCCTTGTGAGGTGGTGATATTTGGAAGAGAAATACTCTGAAATTACCTTCTCTTTTAAAGGTCTGAGCTGTGGTGCAGTGGGTTAAAGGCGTACCAGTTATGCCAGTTGTTGTAAGGCTTCTGTGCTTGCTAGGGTTCAAATCTCCTGGTGGGAAAGTGTTCGAAGGTTGTATAATCTCTTGTGAGTTTAGGCAAGTTGTCCTTTAAGCATTCACACAGAGTTCTCATATATTAACAGGAATTTGATGAAAGAACACGAGTAGCCCCTCACTATGCTCTAGTTGGTCTTGGGAGGTGGTGATCTTTGGAGGAAAAATACTATGAAATTACCATTTCTTTTAAGGATCTGAGTTGTTGTGCAGTGGGTTAAATGCGTACCAGTTGCTGTAAGGCTTATGTGCTGGCTAGGGTTCGAATCTCCTGGTGAGAAAGTGTTCTAAGGTTGTATAATCTCTCTTGCCTGTTTAGGCAAGTTGTGCATTAAGCATAGACACAGAGTTCTCCCATATTAACAGGAATTTGATGCAAGAACGTGAGTAATCCCTCACTATGCTCTAGTTACTCTTGGGAGGTGGTGATCTTTGAAAGTGAAATGCTCTGTAATTACCATTTCTTTTAATGGTCTGAGTTGTTGTGCAGTGAGTTAAAAGCGTACCAGTTATGCCAGTTGCTGTAAGGCTTCTGTGCTGGCTAGGGTTCGAATCTCTTGGTGGGAAAGTGTTCTAAGGATGTTTAATCTCTCTTGCGAGTTTAGGCAAGTTGTGCATTAAGGATACACACAGAGTTCTCATATATTAACAGGAATTTGATGAAAGAACGTGAGTAGCCCCTCACTATGCTCTAGTTGCCCTTGGGAAGGGGTGATCTTTGGAGGTGAAATACTCCGAAATTACCATCTCTTTTAAAGGTCTGAGCTGTGGTGCAGTGGGTTAAAGGCGTGCCAGTTGCTGTAAGGCTTCTGTGCTGGCTAGGGTTCGAATCTCCTGGTGGGAAAGTGTTCTAAGGTTGTATAATCTCTCTTGCGTGTTTAGGCAAGTTTTGTATTAAGTATACACGCAGAGTTCTCCCTTATTAACAAGAAGTTGATGAAAGAACGTGAGTAGCCCCTCACTATGCTCTAGTTGCCCCTTGGAGGTGGTGATCTTTGGAGGTGAAATACTTCGAAATTACCATCTCTTTTAAGGGTCTGAGCTGTGGTGCATTTGTTTAAAGGCGTACCAGTTATGCGAGTTGCTGTAAGGCTTCTGTGCTGGCTAGGGTTCGAATCTCTTGGTGGGAAAGTGTTCTAAGGATGTTTAATCTCTCTTGCGAGTTTAGGCAAGTTGTGCATTAAGCATACACAAAGAGTTCTCATATATTAACAGGAATTTGATGAAAGAACGTGAGTAGCATCTCACTATGCTCTAGTTGCCCTTGGGAGGAGGTGATCTTTGGAGGTGAAATACTCCAAAATTACCATCTCTTTTAAAGATCTGAGCTGTGGTGCAGTGGGTTAAAAGCGTACCAGTTATGCGAGTTGCTGTAAGGCTTCTGTGCTGGCTAGGGTTCGAATCTCCTGGTGAGAAAGTGTTCTAAGGTTGTATAATCTCTCTTGCCCTTTTAGGCAAGTTGTGCATTAAGTATAGACACAGAGTTCTTCCATATTAACAGGAATTTGATGCAAGAACGTGAGTAGCCCCTTACTATGCACTAGTTGCCCTTGGGAGATGGTGATCTTTTGAGGTGAAATGCTCTGTAATTACCATTTCTTTTAAGGGTCTGAGTGGTTGTGCAGTGAGTTAAAGGCGTACCAGTTATGCCAGTTGCTGTAAGGCTTCTGTGCTGGCTATGGTTCGAATCTCTTGGTGGGAAAGTGTTCTATGGATGTATAATCTCTCTTGCGAGTTTAGGCAAGTTGTGCATTAAGCATACACACAGAGTTCTCATATATTAACAGGAATTTGATGAAAGAACGTGAGTAGCTCCTCACTATGCTCTAGTTGCCCTTGGGAGGTGGTGATCTTTGGAGGTGAAATATTCCGAAATTACCATCTCTTTTAAGGGTCTGAGTTGGGGTGCATTTGTTTAGAGGCGTACCAGTCATGCCAGTTGCTGTAAGGCTTCTGTGCTGGCTAGGGTTCGAATCTCCTGGTGGGAAAGTGTTCTAAGGTTGTATAATCTCTCTTGCGTGTTAATTCAAGTTGTGCATTAATCATAGACACAGAGTTCTCCCATATTAACAGGAATTTGATGAAAGAACGTGATTAGCCTCTCACTATGCTCTAGTTGCCCTTGGGAGGTGGTGATCTTTGGAGGTGAAATACTCCGAAATTACCATTTCTTTTAAGGGTCTGAGCTGTGGTGCAGTGGGTTAAAGGCGTACCAGTTATGCCAGTTGCTGTAAGGCTTCTGTGCTTGCTAGGGTTCGAATCTCCTGGTGGGAAAGTGTTCTAAGGTTGTATAATCTCTGTTGCGTGTTTAGGCAAGTTGTGCATTAAGCATAGACACAGAGTTCTCCCATATTAACAGGAATTTGATGAAAGAACGTGATTAGCCTCTCACTATGCTCTAGTTGCCCTTGGGAGGTGGTGATCTTTGGAGGTGAAATACTCCAAAATTACCATCTCTTTTACAGGTCTGAGCTGTGGTGCAGGGGGTTAAAGGAGTACCAGTTATGCCAGTTGCTGTAAGGCTTCTGTGCTGGCTAGGGTTCAAATCTTCTGGTGAGCAAGTGTTCTAAGGTTGTATAATCTCTCTTGCCTGTTTAGGCAAGTTGTGCATTAAGCATAGACACAGAGTTCTCCCATATTAACAGGAATTTGATGCAAGAACGCGAGTAGCCCCTTACTATGCTCTAGTTGCTCTATTGGAGGTGGTGATTTTTGGAGGTGAAATGCTCTGTAATTACCATTTCTTTTACGGGTCTGAGTTGTTGTGCAGTGAGTTAAAGGTGTACCAGTTATGCCAGTTGCTGTAAGGCTTCTGTTCTGGCTAGGGTTCGAATCTCTTGGTGGGAAAGTGTTCTAAGGATGTATAATCTCTCTTGCGAGTTTAGGCAAGTTGTGCATTAAGCATACACACAGAGTTCTCATATATTAACAGGAATTTGATGAAAGAACGTGAGTAGCCCCTTACTATGCTCTAGTTGCCCTTGGGAGTTGGTGATCTTTGGAGGTGAAATACTCCGAAATTACCATCTCTTTTAAGGGTCTGAGTTGAGGTGCATTTGTTTAGAGGCGCACCAGTTATGGCAGTTGCTGTAAGGCTTCTGTGCTGGCTAGGGTTCGAATCTCCTGGTGGAAAAGTGTTCTAAGGTTGTATAATCTCTCTTGCATGTTTATTCAAGTTGTGCATTAGGCATAGACACAGAGTTCTCCCATATTAACAGGAATTTGATGAAAGAACGTGAGTAGCCCCTCACTATGCTCTAGTTGCTCTTGGGAGGTGGTGATCTTTGGAGGTAAAATACTCTGAAATTACCATTTCTTTTAAGGATCTGAGTTGTTGTGCAGTGGGTTAAAGGCGTACCAGTTATGCCAGTTGCTGTAAGGCTTTTGTGTTGGCTAGGGTTCGAATCTCCTGGTGGGGAAGTGTTCTAAGGATGTATAACCTCTCTTGCGTGTTTAGGCAAGTTGTGCATTAAGCATAGACACAGAGTTCTCCCATATTAACAGGAATATGAAGAAAGAACGTGAATAGCCCCTCACTATGCTCTAGTTGCCCTTGTGAGGTGGTGATATTTGGAAGAGAAATACTCTGAAATTACCATCTCTTTTAAAGGTCTGAGCTGTGGTGCAATGGGTTAAAGGCGTACCAGTTATGCCAGTTGCTGTAAGGCTTCTGTGCTGGCTAGGGTTCGAATCTCCTGGTGGGAAAGTGTTCTAAGGTTGTATAATCTCTTGCGAGTTTAGGCAAGTTGTCCTTTAAGCATTCACACAGAGTTCTCATATATTAACAGGAATTTGATGAAAGAATATGAGTAGCTCCTCACTATGCTCTAGTTGCCCTTGGGAGGTGGTGATCTTTGGTGGTGAAATACTCCGAAATTACCATTTCTTTTAAGGGTCTGAGTTGTTGTGCAGTGGGTTAAAGGCGTACCAGTTATGTCAGTTGCTGTAAGGCTTCTGTGCTGGCTAGGGTTCGAATCTCCTGGTTGGAAAGTGTTCTAAGGTTGTATAATCTCTCTTGCGTGTTTAGGCAAGTTGTGCATTAAGATTAGACACAGAGTTCTCCCATATTAACAGGAACTTAATGAAAGAACGTTAATAGCCCCCCACTATGCTCTAGTTGCCCTTGTGAGGTGGTGATATTTGGAAGAGAAATACTCTGAAATTACCTTCTCTTTTAAAGGTCTGAGCTGTGGTGCAGTGGGTTAAAGGCGTACCAGTTATGCCAGTTGTTGTAAGGCTTCTGTGCTGGCTAGGGTTCGAATCTCCTGGTGGGAAAGTGTTCGAAGGTTGTATAATCTCTTGTGAGTTTAGGCAAGTTGTCCTTTAAGCATTCACACAGAGTTCTCATATATTAACAGGAATTTGATGAAAGAACACGAGTAGCCCCTCACTATGCTCTAGTTGGTCTTGGGAGGTGGTGATCTTTGGAGGAAAAATACTATGAAATTACCATTTCTTTTAAGGATCTGAGTTGTTGTGCAGTGGGTTAAATTCGTACCAGTTGCTGTAAGGCTTATGTGCTGGCTAGGGTTCGAATCTCCTGGTGAGAAAGTGTTCTAAGGTTGTATAATCTCTCTTGCCTGTTTATGCAAGTTGTGCATTAAGCATAGACACAGAGTTCTCCCATATTAACAGGAATTTGATG
The DNA here is from genome assembly GCF_040958095.1 of Procambarus clarkii. Classification (NCBI taxonomy): domain Eukaryota; kingdom Metazoa; phylum Arthropoda; class Malacostraca; order Decapoda; family Cambaridae; genus Procambarus; species Procambarus clarkii. The sequence goes on from NC_091155.1 coordinate 55,101,211, forward strand.
CAAGAACGTGAGTAACCCCTCACTATGCTCTAGTTACTCTTGGGAGGTGGTGATCTTTGGAAGTGAAATGCTCTGTAATTACCATTTCTCTTAATGGTCTGAGTTGTTGTGCAGTGAGTTAAAGGCGTACCAGTTATGCCAGTTGCTGTAAGGCTTCTGTGCTGGCTAGGGTTCGAATCTCTTGGTGGGAAAGTGTTCTAAGGATGTTTAATCTCTCTTGGGAGTTTAGGCAAGTTGTGCATTAAGCATACACACAGAGTTCTCATATATTAACAGGAATTTGATGAAAGAACGTGAGTAGCCCCTCACTATGCTCTAGTTGCCCTTGGGAAGGGGTGATCTTTGGAGGTGAAATACTCCGAAAGTACCATCTCTTTTAAAGGTCTGAGCTGTGGTGCAGTGGGTTAAAGGCGTACCAGTTATGCCAGATGCTATAAGGCTTCTGTGCTGGCTAGGGTTCGAATCTCCTGGTGGGAAAGTGTTCTAAGGTTGTATAATCTCTCTTGCGTGTTTAGGCAAGTTTTGCATTAAGTATAGACGTAGAGTTCTCCCATATTAACAAGAATTTGATGAAAGAACGTGAGTAGCCCCTCACTATGCTCTAGTTGCCCCTTGGAGGTGGTGATCTTTGGAGGTGAAATACTCCGAAATTACCATCTCTTTTAAGGGTCTGAGCTGTGGTGCATTTGTTTAAAGGCGTACCAGTTATGCGAGTTGCTGTAAGGCTTCTGTGCTGGCTAGGGTTCGAATCTCTTGGTGGGAAAGTGTTCTAAGGATGTTTAATCTCTCTTGCGAGTTTAGGCAAGTTGTGCATTAAGCATACACACAGAGTTCTCATATATTAACAGGAATTTGATGAAAGAACGTGAGTAGCATCTCACTATGCTCTAGTTGCCATTGGGAGGAGGTGATCTTTGGAGGTGAAATACTCCAAAATTACCATCTTTTTTAAAGATCTGAGCTGTGGTGCAGTGGGTTAAAGGCGTACCAGTTATGCGAGTTGCTGTAAGGCTTCTGTGCTGGCTAGGGTTCGAATCTCCTGGTGAGAAAGTGTTCTAAGGTTGTATAATATCTCTTGCCCTTTTAGGCAAGTTGTGCATTAAGTATAGACACAGAGTTCTCCCATATTAACAGGAATTTGATGCAAGAACGTGAGTAGCCCCTTACTATGCACTAGTTGCCCTTGGGAGATGGTGATCTTTGGAGGTGAAATGCTCTGTAATTACCATTTCTTTTAAGGGTCTGAGTGGTTGTGCAGTGAGTTAAAGGCGTACCAGTTATGCCAGTTGCTGTAAGGCTTCTGTGCTGGCTAGGGTTCGAATCTCTTGGTGGGAAAGTGTTCTATGGATGTATAATCTCTCTTGCGAGTTTAGGCAAGTTGTGCATTAAGCAAAACACAGAGTTCTCATATATTAACAGGAATTTGATGAAAGAACGTGAGTAGCTCCTCACTATGCTCTAGTTGCCCTTGGGAGGTGGTGATCTTTGGAGGTGAAATACTCCGAAATTACCATCTCTTTTAAGGGTCTGAATTGGGGTGCATTTGTTTAGAGGCGTACCAGTTATGCCAGTTGCTGTAAGGCTTCTGTGCTGGCTAGGGTTCGAATCTCCTGGTGGGAAAGTGTTCTAAGGTTGTATAATCTCTCTTGCGTGTTAATTCAAGTTGTGCATTAATCATAGACACAGAGTTCTCCCATATTAACAGGAATTTGATGAAAGAACGTGACTAGCCTCTCACTATGCTCTAGTTGCCCTTGGGAGGTGGTGATCTTTGGAGGTGAAATACTCCGAAATTACCATTTCTTTTAAGGGTCTGAGTTGTTGTGCAATGGGTTAAAGGTGAACCTGTTATGCCAGTTGCTGTAAGGCTTTTGTGTTGGCAAGGGTTCGAATCTCCTGGTGGGAAAGTGTTCTAAGGATGTGTAATCTCTCTTGCGTGTTTAGGCAAGTTTTGCATTAAGTATAGACACAAGAGTTCGCCCATATTAACCGGAATTTGATGAAAGAACGTGAGTAGCCCTCACTATACTCTACTTGCCCTTGGGAGGTGGTTATCTTTGGAGGTGAAATACTCAAAAATTACCATCACTTTTAAGGGTCTGAGCTGTGGTGCAGTGGGTTAACGGCGTACCAGTTGTGCCAGTTGCTGTAAGGCTTCTGGGCTGGCTAGGGTTCGAATCTCCTGGTGGGAAAGTGTTCTAAGGTTGTGTAATCTCTTGCGAGTTTAGGCAAGATGTGCTTTAAGCATACACACAGAGTTCTCATATATTAACAGGAATTTGATGAAAGAACGTGAGTAGCCCCTCATTATGCTCTAGTTGCCCTTGGGAGGTGGTGATCTTTGGAGGTGAAATACTCCAAAATTGCCATTTCTTTTAAGGGTCTGAGTTGTTGTGCAGTGGGTTAAAGGCGTACCAGTTATGCCAGTTGCTGTAAGGCTTCTGTGTTGACTAGGGTTTGAATCTCCTGGTGAGAAAGTGTTCTAAGGATGTATAATCTCTCTTGCGTGTTTAGACAAGTTTTGCATTAAGCATAGACACAGAGTTCTCCCATATTACCAGGAATTTGATGAAAGAACGTGAGTAGCCCCTCACTATGCATTAGTTGCCCTTGGGAGATGGTGATCTTTGGAGGTGAAATACTCCGAAATTACCATCTCTTTTAAGGGTTTCAGCTGTGGTGCATTTGTTTAAAGGCGTACCAGTTATGCCAGTTGCTGTAAGGCTTCTGTGCTGGCTAGGGTTCGAATCTGGTGGGAAAGTGTTCTAAGGAAGTATAATCTCTCTTGCGTGTTTAGGCAAGTTTTGCATTAAGTATAGACACAGAGTTCTCCCATATTAACAGGAATTTGATGAAAAAACGAGAGTAGCCCTTCACTATGCTCTAGTTCCTCTTGGGAGGTGGTGATCTTTGGAGGTGAAATACTCCGAAATTACCATCTCTTTTAAGGGTTTAAGCTGTGGTGCATTTGTTTAAAGGCGTACCAGTTATGTCAGTTGCTGTAAGGCTTCTGTGCTGGCTAGGGTTCGAATCACCTGGTGGTAAAGTGTTGTAACGTTATATAATCTCTCTTGCGTGTTTAGGCAAGTTGTGCATTAAGCATAGACACAGAGTTCTCCCATATTAACATAAATTTGATTAAAGAATGTGAGTAGCCCCTCACTATGCTCTACTTGCCCTTGGGAGGTGGTGATCTTTTGAGGTGAAATTCTCCGAAATTAGCATTTCTTTTAAGGGTATGAGCTGTTGTGCAGTGGGTTAAAGGCGTACCAGTTATGCCAGTTGCTGTAAGGCTTCGGGGCTGGCTAGGGTTCGAATCTCCTGGTGAGAAAGTGTTCTAAGGTTGTATAATCTCTCTAGCATCTTTAGGCAAGTTGTGCATTTAGCATAGACACAAAGTTCTCCCATATTAGCAGGAATTTGATGAAAGAACGTGAGTAGCCCCTCACTATGGTCTAGTTGCCCTTGGGAGCTGGTGATCTTTGGAGGAGAAATACTCCAAAATTACCATCTCTTTTAAGTGTCTGAGCTGTGGTGCACTGGGTTAAAGGCTTATCAGTTATGCCAGTTGCTGTAAGGCTTCTGTGTTGGCTACGGTTCGAATATCTTGGTGGGAAAGTGTTCTAAGGTTGTATAATCTCTCTTGCGTGCTTAGGCAAGTAGTGCATTAAGCATAGACACAGATGTCTCCCATATTAACAGAAATTTGATGAAAGAACGTGAGTAGCCCCTCACTATGCTCTAGTTGCCCTTGGGAGGTGGTAATATTTGGAGGTGAAATACTCCGAAATTACCATCTCTTTTAAAGATCTGAGCTGTGGTGCAGTGGAATAAAGGAGTACTAGTTATGCCAGTTGCTGTAAGGCTTCTGTGCTGGCTGGGGTTCGAATCTCCTGATGAGAAAGTGTTCTAAGGTTTTATAATCTCTCTTGCGAGTTTAGGCAAGTTGTGCATTAAGCATACACACAGAGTTCTCATATATTAACAGGAATTTGATGAAAGAACGTGAGTTGCCCCTCAATATGCTCTAGTTGCCCTTGGGAGGTGATGATCTTTGGAGGTGAAATACTCCAAAATTACCATTTCTTTTAAGGGTCTGAGTTGTTGTGCAGTGGGTTAAAGGCGTACCAGTTATGCTAGTTGCTGTAAGGCTTCTGTGCTGGCTAGGGTTCGAATCTCCTGGTGGGAAAGTGTTCTAAGGATGTATAATCTCTCTTGCGTGTTTAGGCAAGTTTTGAATTACGTATAGACACAGAGTTCTCCCATATTAACAGGAATTTGATGAAAGAACGAGAGTAGCCCCTCACTATGCTCTAGTTGCTCTTGGGAGGTGGTGATCTTTGGAGGTGAAATACTCCGAAATTACCATCTCTTCTAATGGTCTGAGCTGTGGTGCAGTGGGTTAAAGGCGTACCAGTTATGCCAGTTGTTGTAAGGCTACTGTGCTGGCTAGGGTTCGAATGTCCTGGAGGGAAAGTGTTCTAAGGTTGTATGATATCTCTTGCGTGTTTAGGCAAGTTGTGCATTAAGCATAGACACAGAGTTCTCCCATATTAACAGAAATTTGATGAAACAACGTGAGTAGCCCTCACTATACTCTAGTTGCCCTTGGGAGGTGGTGATCTTTGGAGGTGAAATACTCCGAAATTTCCATCTCTTTTAAGGGTCTGAGCTGTGGTGCAGTGGGTTAAGGGCGTACCAGTTATGCTAGTGTCTGTAAGGCTTCGGGGTTGGCTAGGGTTCGAATCTCCATGTGAGAAAGTGTCCTAAGGTTGTATAATCTCTCTTGCGTCTTTAGACAAGTTTTGCATTTAGCATAGACACAAAGGTCTCCCATATTAACAGGAATTTGATGAAAGAACGTGAGTAGCTCCTCACTATGCTCTAGTTGCCCTTGGAAGGTGGTGATCATTGAAGGTGAAATACTCCGAAATAACCATCTCTTATAAAGGTTTTAGCTGCTGTGGTGCAGTAGGTTAAAGGCGTACCAGTTATGCCAGTTTCTGTAAGGCTTCTGTGCTGGCTAGGGTTCAAATCTCTTGGTGGGAAAGTGTTCTAAGGTTGTATAATCTCTCTTGCGTGTTTATTCAAGTTGTGCATTAAGCATAGACACAGAGTTCTCCTATATTAACAGGAATTTGATGAAAGAACGTGAGTAGCCCCTCACTATGCTCTAGTTGCCTTTGGGAGGTGGTGATCTTTGGAGGTGAAATACTCCGAAATTACCATTTCTTTAAAGGGTCTGAGTTGTTGTGCAGTGGGTTAAAGGCGTACCAGTTATGCCAGTTGCTGTAAGGCTTCTATGTTGGCTAGGGTTCGAATCTCTTGGTGGGAAAGTGTTCTAAGGATGTATAATCTCTCATGCGAGTTTAGGCAAGGTGTGCATTAAGCATAGACACAGAGTTCTCCCATATTAACAGGAATTTGATGAAAGAACGTGAGTAGCCTCTCACTATGCACTAGTTGCACTTGGGTGGTCGTGATCTTTGGAGGTGAAATACTCCAAAATTATCATCTCTTTTAAGGGTTTGAGCTGTGGTGCGTTTGTTTAAAGGCGTACCAGTTATGCCAGTTGCTGTAAGGCTTCTGTACTGACTAGGGTTCGAATGTCCTGGTGGGAAAGTCTTCTTAGGATGTATAATCTCTCTTGCGTGTTTAGGCAAGTTTTGCATTAAGTATAGACACAGAGTTCTCCCATATTAACAGGAATTTGATGAAAGAACGAGAGTAGCCCCTCACTATGCTCTAGTTGCTCTTGGGAGGTGGTGATCTTTGGAGGTGAAATACTCCAAAATTACCATCTCTTTTAAGGGTTTGAGCTGTGGTTCAGTTGGTTAAAGGCGTACCAGTTATGCCAGTTGCTGTAAGGCTTCTGTGCTGGCTAGGGTTCGAATCTCTTGGTGGTAAAGTGTTCAAAGGTTGTATAATCTCTCTTGCGAGTTTAGGCAAGTTGTGCATTAGGCATATACACAGAGTTCTCATATATTACCAGGAATTTGATGAAAGATCGTGAGTAGCCCCTCACTATGCTCTACTTGCCCTTCGGAGGTGGTGATCTTCGGAGGTGAAATACTAAGAAGTTAGCATTTCTTTTAAGGGTCCGAGCTGTTGTGCAGTGGGTTAAAGGCGTACCAGTTATGCCAGTTGCTGTATGGCTTCTGTGCTGGCTAGGGTTCGAATCTCCTGGTGGGAAAGTGTTCTAAGGTTGTATAATCTCTCTAGCGTCTTTAGGCAAGTTGTGCATTAACATAGACACAAAGTTCTCCCATATTAACAGGAATTTGATGAAAGAACGTGAGTAGCCCCTCACTATGCTCTAGTTGCCCTTGGGAGGTGAAATACTCCGAAATTACCATCTCTTTTAAAGGTTTGAGCTGTGGTGCAGTAGGTTAAATGCGTACCAGTTATGCCAGTTGCTGTAAGTCTTCTGTGCTGGTTAGGGTTCGAATCTCCTGGTGAGAAAGTGTTCTAAGGTTGTATAATCTCTCTAGCGTCTTTAGGCAAGTTGTGCATTAACATAGACACAAAGTTCTCCCATATTAACAGGAATTTGATGAAAGAACGTGAGTAGCCCATCACTATGCTCATGTTGCCCTTGGGAGGTGGTGATCTTTGGAGGTGAAATTCTCCAAAATTACCATCTCTTTTAAGGGTCTGAGCTGTGGTGCAGTGGGTTAAAGGCGTACCAGTTATGCTAGGTCTGTAAGGCTTCTGTGCTGGCTAGGATTCGAATCTCCCGGTGGGAAAGTGTTCTAAGGTTGTATAATCTCTCTTGCATGTTTAGGCAAGTTGTGCATTAAGCATAGACACAGAGTTCTCCCATATTAACAGGAATTTGATGAAAGAACGTGAGTAGCCCCTCACTATGCTCTAGTTGCCCTTTGGAGGTGGTGATCTTTGGAGGTGAAATACTCCGAAATTACCATCTCTTTTAAGGGTCTGACCTGTGGTGCATTTGTTTAAAGGCGTACCAGTTATGCCAGTTGTGCCGTGACGCTCAACCCCGGTTCATTCCGAACACAGCGATTACACAACACATAACACCTTGCCTCAGCAACCGTTACTACCACCTATACTCCTACACATACCAGACCCTTGAGGCGTACCACTAGGTTTGTACTGGAACACAATGAATGAACATATGGAAGGTATATAAAGGCCGTCGGGTTTTGTCATTTAATTACAAAGAATAGACTCTGACAAATAATACTATATTAATTAACATACTCTATTAGGTCAATAAACTTCCAATACCCATAGACTACTTGACCTCCGCGATCACCACCCACAGTCGTAACTTCCGCCTAAGTCCCTAATACGGAATGATTACTACAGTGGTACCTCGGAATGCGATTGTCCCTGTATGCGAGGTTTTCGGAAGGCGAGCAGTATTTACTCCAAAAACTCCAAAAATTTGTCTCGGAAGGCGATGGTTACTTCGGGACGCGAGTTTGTTGATACGCGTACAGGCCGACCTAGCGCGTGGTGGTTCGGCGATCGTCGCCCCTCTGCCCCTCAATTTACCATTGTCTCGCGCTCAGTGACTACCCCCACATCAATTCTTCTCGCGGATTTCAGTGTTTTGTTGGATTTTTGGTGATTTGTCTATACAATTTGTTATTATATATCTCATCATGAGTCCCAAGAAAGCCAGTGGTAAGGATAAAGGCCAGAAAGCTCATGTGAGGATGACAATAGAGGAGAAACAAGAGATCATTCGGAAGCATGAGAACGGTACACGTATTGTTGAACTTTGTAGGCAGTACAACAAATCCACATCAACAATATGCACTATACTTAAGAAGAAAAATAAGATTATGAGTGCTAATGTGGCAAAAGGAGTAAGAACATTAACGGCACAAAGACCACAAATACTTGAAGAAGTTGAAAAGTTGTTATTAATTTGGATACACGACAAGGAGTTGAGGGGTGATAGTGTTTCGGAGGCCATTATTTGTGAGAAAGCCAGGGTGTTGCACGAAGACCTTCTAAAGAAGACCCCTGCAACGAGTGATGCAGATAAGAAAGAGTTTAAGGCAAGCAGGGGCTGGTTTGAAAAATTTAGAAAGAGAAGTGGTATCCATAATGTTACAAGGCATGGGGAGGCAGCCAGCTCAGACAAACCAGCCGCTGGACGATTTATTGACGAATTTAAAGAGTTTGCACAGGCTGAGGGATACCTACCGCAACAAGTGTTTAATTGTGACGAAACAGGACTGTTTTGGAAAAGAATGCCTAAGAGGACATACATTACCAAGGAGGAAAAATCCTTGCCTGGACACAAGCCTATGAAAGATAGGTTTACGCTTGTGCTGTGTTCAAATGCGAGTGGCGATTTGAAAATTAAACCCTTGCTAGTGTATCATTCTGAAAATCCAAGGGTTTTCAAACAGTATAATGTGCAGAAAACCCGTTTGTGTGTGATGTGGAAGTCTAATAAAAAAGCATGGGACACTAGGCTTATTTTTTCGGAGTGGGTGAATGAAGTGCTGTGCCCTGCCATAGAAAAATATCTGCAGGAGAAACAATTGCCACTCAAAGCCGTGCTTCTCCTTGACAATGCTCCTGCTCATCCTCCAGGCTTGGAAGATGATTTGATGCCTCAATACAATAAATTCCTCACAGTTAAATTCCTTCCTCCTAACACCACTCCTCTAATTCAGCCTATGGACCAGAAAATCATAGAGAATTTTAAGAAACTGTATGAAAGGGCACTTTTCCGGAAATGTTTTGAAGTGACTGAAGCCACAAACCTCACCCTCAAAGAGTTCTGGAGAGAGCATTTTAACATTTGTAGTGCTTTAAAACTCGTTGACAAAGCCTGGCAAGAAGTGACTCAAAGAACCCTGATCTCTGGCTGGAGAAAATTGTGGCCTGAAGGTGTGAGAGAACTAGACTTTGAGGGGTTTGAGCCTATAAATGATGCGCCTATTGTTGAGGAAATTGTTAGTCTAGGCCAGCAATTGGGCTTGGAATTGGATGGTGATGATGTGGAGGAGTTGGTGGAAGAACACAACGAAGAACTGACCACCGAAGAACTCCTAGCCCTTCAACAGGAACAGCAAGCCAACGCAGCAGCGAATGATTCTGCAGTGGAGCAGGAGGTGGCAGCAGCACCAACAGCACCAGCGAATGTCCCTTCTGCAGTAATTAAGAAGGTGTGTCAGATGTGGGAAGAGATTCAAACAACTATTGAACAGACTCACCCAGTGAAAGCTGTAGTAGGCCGTTGTCTTAATCTTTTCAATGACAATGTGATGCCTTACTACAGAGAGAGCTTGCGAAGAAGGGAAAAGCAAGCTTCCGTGGACAGATTTGTGGTGAGGAAATCGAGCAGTGAGCCTCAACCAGGACCTAGTGGCACTCAGGTTAAACGTCCCAGGGAGAGCACACCAGAAAGGTCCTCACTGCCTGATGTGATTATGGAAGGGGACTCCCCTTCCAAACAGTAACTCCTCTCCTCCTCCCCCCTCCTCACCATCTTCCATACGCCTACAGCACTCGACAGCAAGGTAAGTAATAACTGGAACATAGTTTTGTAGGTTTATTTAGATGAATTAGGTAAATTAGGTATAAAAATTTAGTTTGATGTGGGGTTTTTGGGGTAGTCAGGAACGAATTAATTCATTTCCCTTTATTTCTTATGGGGAAATTAACTTCGGAATGCGAGTTTTCGGAAGGCGAGGCGTCTCCAGGAACGGATTAAACTCGCATTCTGAGGTATGCCTGTACAACGCTCCACACCCGGTTAGTCTTTCATTCAATACTCACATACTGCAGACTTAACTTCGTCACTAAGATCACATCAGGTTCTCGCATAGCTGTCTGCTACACTTTGCTGCTGCCACAAACGGAGACCTCGGAGGACTTGCCAGTTCAACTCCCACAACAAGACTGACTTTATCCAACCATATCCTCAAACAATTCACCACGCCTCTCAAGGAAGGTATAATCCGATTAACCTTATCCCTAGAGAGGTAATCTTGTTCCTAGATGCGTGACGAAGAATAATTCCTCTTTCCAGGAATTATTAATTTAGCTAAACAGCTTCGGTCTTAATCCATTGACCTTTCTTAGATATGTGATCCATAGTCTGTCTACTTACATGTACTTCCAATCATCATTCGTTAAGTGTTGTAGTAATGATCCTCTAGCTAATAATTCCTACTAACTTGTGGATTACAACAGTTGCTGTAAGGCTTCTGTGCTGGCTAGGGTTCGAATCTCCTGGTGAGAAAGTGTTCTAAGGTTGTATAATCTCTCTAGCCTGTTTAGGCAAGTTGTGCTTTAAGCATAGACACAGAGTTCTCCCATATTAACAGGAATTTGATGAAAGAACGTGAGTAGCCCCTTACTATGCTCTAGTTGCTCATGGGAGGTGGTGATCTTTGGAGGTGAAATGCTCTGAAATTACCATCTTTTTTAAGGGTCTGAGCTGTGGTGCAGTGGGTTAAAGGCATACCAGTTATGTCAGTTGCTGTAAGGCTACTGTGCTGGCTAGGGTTCGAATGTCCTGGTGAGAAAGTGTTCTAATGTTGTATAATCTCTCTTGCGTGTTTAAGCAATTTGTGCATTAAGCATAGACACAGAGTTCTCCCATATTAACAGAAATTTGATGAAAGAATGTTGGTAGCCCCTCACTATGCTCTAGTTGCTCTTGGGAGGTGGTGATCTTTAGAGGTTAAATACTCCGAAATTGCCATTTCTTTTAAGGGTCTGGGTTGTTGTGCAGTGGGTTAAAGGCGTACCAGTTATGCAAGTTGCTGTAAGGCTTCTGTGCTAGCTAGGGTTCGAATCTCCTGGTGGGAAAGTGTTCTAAGGTTGTATAATCTCTTGCGAGTTTAGGCAAGTTGTACTCTGAGCATACACACAGAGTTCTCATATATTAACAGGAATTTGATGAAAGAACGTGAGTAGGCCCTCACTATGCTCTAGTTGCCCTTGGGAGGTGGTGATCTTTGGAGGTGAAATACTCCAAAATTACCATTTCTTTTAAGGGTGTGAGTTGTTGCGCAAAGGTTAAAGGCGTACCAGTTATGCCAGTTGCTGTAAGGCTTCTGTGTTGGCTAGGGTTCGAATCCCCTGGTGAGAAAGTGTTCTAAGGTTGTATAATCTCTCTAGCGTCTTTTGGCAAGTTGTGCATTTAGCATAGACACAAAGTTCTCCCATATTAACAGGAATTTCATGAAAGAACGTGAGTATCCCCTCACTATGCTCTAGTTGCCCTTGGGAGGTGGTGATCTTTGGAGGTGAAATACCCGAAATTACCATCTCTCTTAAGGGTCTGAGCTGTGGTGCAGTGGGTTAAAGGCTTACCAGTTATGGCAGTTGCTGTAAAGCTTCTGTGTTGGCTACGGTTCGAATATCTTGGAGGGAAAGTGTTCTAAGGTTGTATAATCTTTCTTGCATGTTTAGGCAAGTAGTGCATTAAAAATACACACAGAGTTCTCCCATATTAACAGGAATTTGATGAAAGAACGTGAGTAGCCCCTCACTATGCTCTAGTTGCCCTTGGGAAGTGGTGATCTTTGGAGGTTAAATACTCCGAAATTACCATCTTTTTTAAGGGTCTGAGCTGTGGTGCAGTGGGTTAAAGGTGTACCAGTTATGCCAGTTGCTGTAAGGCTTCTGTGCTGGCTACGGTTCAAATCTCCCGGTGAGAAAGTGTTCTAAGGTTGTATAATCTCTCTTGCGTGTTTAGGCAAGTTATGCATTAAGCATAGACACAGAGTTCTCCCATATTAACAGGAATTTGATGAGAGAACGTGAGTAGCCTTTCACTATGCTCTAGTTGAACTTGGGAGGTGGTGAACTTTGGAGGTAAAATACTCCGAAATTACCATCTCTTTTAAGGGTCTGAGCTGTGGTGCATTTGTTTATAGGCGTACCAGTTATGCCAGTTGCTGTAAGGCTTCTGTGCTGGCTTGGGTTCGAGTCTCCTGGTGAGAAAGTGTTCTAAGGTTGTATAATCTCTCTTGCCTGTTTAGGCAAGTTGTGCATTAAGCATAGACACAGAGTTCTCCCATATTAACAGGAATTTGATGAAAGAACGTGAGTAGCCCCTTACAATGCTCTAGTTGCTCTTGGGAGGTGTTGATCTTTGGAGGTGAAATACTCTGTAATTATTATCTCTTTTAAGGGTCTGAGCTGTGGTGCAGTGGGTTAAAGGCATACCAGTTATGCCAGTTGCTGTAAGGCTTCTGAGCTGGCTAGGGTTCGAATCTCCTGGTGGGAAAGTGTTCTAAGGTTGTATAATCTCTCTTGCGAGTTTAGGCAAGTTGTGCATTAAGCATACACACAGAGTTCTCATATATTAACAGGAATTTGATGAAAGAACGTGAGTAGCCCCTCAATATGCTCTAGTTGCCCTTGAGAGGTGGTGATCTTTGGAGGTGAAATACTCCGAAATTACCATTTCTTTAAAGGGTCTGAGTTGTTGTGCAGTGGGATAAAGGCGTACCAGTTAGGCCAGTTGCTGTAAGGCTTCTGTGCTGGCTAGGGTTCGAATCTCTTGCTGAGAAAGTGTTCTATGGTTGTATAATCTCTCTTGCGAGTTTAGGCAAGTTGTGCATTAAGCATAGACACAGAGTTCTCCCATATTAACAGGAATTTGATGAAAGAACGTGAGTAGCCCCTTACAATGCTCTAGTTGCTCTTGGGAGGTGTTGATCTTTGGAGGTGAAATACTCTGTAATTACCATCTATTTTAAGGGTCTGAGCTGTGGTGCAGTGGGTTAAAGGCATACCAGTTATGCCAGTTGCTGTAAGGCTTCTGTGCTGGCTAGGGTTCGAATCTCTTGGTGAGAAAGTGTTCTATGGTTGTATAATCTCTCTTGCGAGTTTAGGCAAGTTGTGCATTAAGCATACACACAGAGTTCTCATATATTAACAGGAATTTGATGAAAGAACGTGAGTAGGCCCTCACTATGCTCTAGTTGCCCTTGGGAGGTGGTGATCTTTGGAGGTTAAATACTCCGAAATTGCCATTTCTTTTAAGGGTCTGGGTTGTTGTGCAGTGGGTTAAAGGCGTACCAGTTAATCAAGTTGCTGTAAGGCTTCTGTGCTAGCTAGGGTTCGAATCTCCTGGTGGGAAAGTGTTCTAAGGTTGTATAATCTCTTGCGAGTTTAGGCAAGTTGTACGTTGAGCATACACACAGAGTTCTCATATATTAACAGGAATTTGATGAAAGAACGTGAGTAGGCCCTCACTATGCTCTAGTTGCCCTTGGGAGGTGGTGATCTTTGGAGGTGAAATACTCCAAAATTACCATTTCTTTTAAGGGTGTGAGTTGTTGCACAGTAGGTTAAAGGCGTACCAGTTATGCCAGTTGCTGTAAGGCTTCTGTGTTGGCTAGGGTTCGAATCTCCTGGTGAGAAAGTGTTCTAAGGTTGTATAATCTCTCTAACGTCTTTTGGCAAGTTGTGCATTTAGCATAGACACAAAGTTTTCCCATATTAACAGGAATTTCATGAAAGAACGTGAGTATCCCCTCACTATGCTCTAGTGGCCCTTGGGAGGTGGTGATCTTTGGAGGTGAAATACTCCGAAATTACCATCTCTTTTAAGGGTCTGAGCTGTGGTGCAGTGGGTTAAAGGCTTACCAGTTATGCCAGTTGCTGTAAAGCTTCTGTGTTGGCTACTGTTCGAATATCTTGGAGGGAAAGTGTTCTAAGGTTGTATAATCTCTCCTGCGTGTTTAGGCAAGTAGTGCATTAAAAATAGACACAGAGTTCTCCCATATTAACAGGAATTTGATGAAAGAACATGAGTAGCCCTTCACTATGCTCTAGTTGCCCTTGGGAAGTGGTGATCTTTGGAGGTTAAATACTCCGAAATTACCATCTCTTTTAAGGGTCTGAGCTGTGGTGCAGTGGGTTAAAGGTGTACCAGTTATGCCAGTTAATGTAAGGCTTCTGTGCTGGCTAGGGTTCGAATCTCCTGGTGAGAAAGTGTTCTAAGGTTGTATAATCTCTCTAGCATCTTTAGGGAAGTTGTGCATTAAGCATAGACACAGAGTTCTCCCATATTAACAGGAATTTGATGAGAGAACGTGAGTAGCCTTTCACTATGCTCTAGTTGCCCTTGGAAGGTGGTGAACTTTTGAGGTAAAATACTCCAAAATTACCATCTCTTTTAAGGGTCTGAGCTGTGGGGCAGTAGGATAAAGGCGTGCCAGTTATGCCAGTTGCTGTAAGGCTTCTGTGCTGGCTAGGGTTCGAATCTCTTGGTGAGAAAGTGTTCTATGGTTGTATAATCTCTCTTGCCTGTTTAGGCAAGTTGTGCATTAAGCATAGACACAGAGTTCTCCCATATTAAAGGAATTTGATGAAAGAACGTGAGTTGCCCCTCACGTCCCTCTAGTTGCCCTTGGGAGGTGGTGATCTTTGGAGGTGAAATACTCCGAAATTACCATTTCTTTTAAGGGTCCGAGTTGTTGTGCAGTGGGTTAAAGGCGTACCAGTTATGCAAGTTGCTGTAAGGCTTCTGTGCTGGCTAGGGTTTGAATCTCCTGGTGGGAAAGTGTTCTAAGGATGTATAATCTCTCTTGCGTGTTTAGGCAAGTTTTGCATTAAGTATAGACACAGAGTTCTCCCATATTAACTGGAATTTGTTGAAAGAACGTGAGTAGCCCCTCACTATGCTCTAGTTGCTCTTGGGAGGTGGTGATCTTTGGAGGTGAAATACTCCGAAATTACCATCTATTTTAAGGGTTTGAGCTGTGGTGCAGTAGGTTAAAGGCGTACCAGTTATGCCAGTTGCTGTAAGGCTTCTGTGCTGGCTAGGGTTCAAATCTCCTGGTGGTAAAGTGTTCTTAGGTTGTATAACCTCTTTTGCGAGTTTAGGCAAGTTGTGCATTAAGCATACACACAGAGCTCTCATATATTAACAGGAATTTGATGAAAGAACGTGAGTAGGCCCTCACTATGCTCTAGTTGCCCTTGGGAGGTAGTGATCTTTGGAGGTTAAATACTCCGAAATTGCCATTTCTTTTAAGGGTCTGGGTTGTTGTGCAGTGGGTTAAAGGCGTACCAGTTAATCAAGTTGCTGTAAGGCTTCTGTGCTAGCTAGGGTTCGAATCTCCACGTGGGAAAGTGTTCTAAGGATGTATAATCTCTCTTGCGTGTTTAGGCAAGTTTTGCATTAAGTATAGACACAGAGTTCTCCTATATTAACAGGAATTTGATGAAAGAATGTGAGTAGCCCCTCACTATGCTCTAGTTGCCCTTGGGAGGTGGTGAACTTTGGAGGGTGAAATACTCCGAAATTACCATTTCTTTTATGGGTCTGAGCTGTGGTGCAGTGGATTAAAGGCGTGCCAGTTATGCAAGTTGCTGTAAGGCTTCTGTGCTGGCTAGGGTTCGAATCTCCTGGTGAGAAAGTGTTCTAAGGTTGTATAATCTCTCTAGCATCTTTAGGGAAGTTGTGCATTAAGCATAGACACAGAGTTCTCCCATATTAACAGTAATTTGATGAGAGAACGTGAGTAGCCTTTCACTATGCTCTAGTTGCCCTAGGGAGGTGGTGAACTTTGGAGGTAAAATACTCCGAAATTACCATTTCTTTTATGGGTCTGAGCTGTGGTGCAGTGGATTAAAGGAGTACCAGTTATGCAAGTTGCTGTAAGGCTTCTGTGCTAGCTAGGGTTCGAATCTCCTGGTGGGAAAGTGTTCTAAGGTTGTATAATCTCTTGCGAGTTTAGGCAAGTTGGGCTTTAAGCATACACACAGAGTTCTCATATATTAACAGGAATTTGATGAAAGAACGTGAGTAGGCCCTTACTATGCTCTTATTGCCCTTGGGAGGTGGTGATCTTTGGAGGTGAAATACTACAAAATTACCATTTCTTTTAAGGGTGTGAGTTGTTGTGCAGTAGGTTAAAGGCGTACCAGTTATGCCAGTTGCTGTAAAGCTTTTGTGATGGCTAGGGTTAGAATTTCCTGGTGAGAAAGTGTTCTAAGGATGTATAATCTCTCTTGCGAGTTTAGGCAAGTTGTGCATTAAGCATAGACACAGAGTTCTCCCATATTAACAAGAATTTGATGAAAGAACGTGAGTAGCCCCTCACTATGCTCTAGTTGCCCTTGGGAGGTGAAATACTCCAAAAGTACCATCTCTTTTAAAGGTTTGAGCTGTGGTGCAGTAGGTTAAACGCGTACCAGTTATGCCAGTTGCTGTAAATCTTCTGTGCTGGCTAGGGTTCGAATCTCCTGGTGGGAAAGTGTTCTAAGGTTGTATAATCTCTCTAGCGTCTTTTGGCAAGTTGTGTATTTAGTATAGACACAAAGTTCTCCCATATTAACAGGAATTTCATGAAAGAACGTGTGTATCCCCTCACTATGATCTAGTTGCCCTTGGGAGGTGGTGATCTTTGGAGGTTAAATACTCCGAAATTTCCATCTCTTTTAAGGATTTGAGCTGTGGTGCAGTAGGTTAAAGGCGTACCAGTTATGCCAGTGGCTGTAAGGCTTGTGTGCTGGCTAGGGTTCGAATCTCCTGGTGGTAAAGTGTTCTAAGGTTGTATAACCTTTTTTGCGAGTTTAGGCAAGTTGTGCATTAAGCATACACACAGAGCTCTCATATATTAACAGGAATTTAATGAAAGAACGTGAGTAGCCCCTCACTATGCTCTAGTTGCCCTTGGGAGGTGATGATCTTTGGAGGTAAAATACTCCGAAATTACCATCTCTTTTAAGGGTCTGAGCTGTTGTGCAGTGGGTTAAAGGCGTACCAGTTATTCCAGTTGATGTAAGGCTTCTGTGCTGGCTAGGGTTCGATTCTCATTGTGGGAAAGTGTTCTAAGGATGTATAATCTCTCTTGCGTGTTTAGGCAAGTTGTGCATTAAGCATACACACAGAGTTCTCATATATTAACAGGAATTTGATGAAAGAACGTGAGTAGGCCCTCAGTATGCTCTAGTTGCCCTTGGGAGGTGGTGATCTTTGGAGGTGAAATACTCTGAAATTACCATTTCTTTTAAGGGTGTGAGTTGTTGTGCAGTGGGTTAAAGGCGTACCAGTTATGCCAGTTGCTGTAAGGCTTCTGTGTTGTCTAGGGTTTGAATTTCCTGGTGAGAAAGTGTTCTAAGGATGTATAATCTCTCTTGCGAGTTTAGGCAAGTTGTGCATTAAGTATAGACACAGAGTTCTCCCATATTAACAGGAATTTGATGAAAGAACGTGAGTAGCCCCTCACTATACTCTAGTTGCCTTTGGGAGGTGGTGATCTTTGGAGATAAAATACTCAGAAATTACCATCACTTTTAAGGGTCTGAGCTGTGGTGCAGTGGGTTAAAGGCGTACCAGTTATGCCAGTTGCTGTAAGGCTTTGGGGCTGGCTAGGGTTCGAATCTCCTGGTGAGAAAGTTTTCTAAGGTTGTATAATCTCTCTAGCATCTTTAGGCAAGTTGTGCATTTAGCATAGACACAAAGTTCTCCCATATTAACAGGAATTTGATGAAAGAACGTGAGTAGCCCCTCACTATGGTCTAGTTGCCCTTGGGAGCTGGTGATCTTTGGAGGTGAAATACTCCAAAATTACCATCTCTTTTGGGGGTCTGAGCTGTGGTGCAGTGGGTTAAAGGCGTACCAGTTATGCCAGTTGCTGTAAGGCTTTGGGGCTGGCTAGGGTTTGAATCTCCTGGTGAGAAAGTTTTCTAAGGTTGTATAATCTCTCTAGCATCTTTAGGCAAGTTGTGCATTTAGCATAGACACAAAGTTCTCCCATATTAACAGGAATTTGATGAAAGAACGTAAGTAGCCCCTCAATATGGTCTAGTTGCCCTTGGGAGCTGGTGATCTTTGGAGGTGAAATACTAAAAAATTACCATCTCTTTTAAGGGTCTGAGCTGTGGTGCAGTGGGTTAAAGGTGTACCAGTTATGCCAGTTGCTGTAAGGCTTCTGTGCTGGCTAGAATTCGAATCTCCTGGTGGGAAAGTGTTCTAAAGTTGTATAATCTCTCTTGCGTGTTTAGGCAAGTTTTGCATTAAGTATAGACACAGAGTTCTCCTATATTAACAGGAATTTGATGAAAGAAAGTGAGTAGCCCCTCACTATGCTCTAGTTGCCCTTGGGAGGTGGTGAACTTTGCAGGTGAAATACTCCGCAATTACCATTTCTTTTATGGGTCTGAGCTGTGGTGCAGTGGATTAAAGGCATGCCAGTTATGCCAGTTGCTGTTAGGCTTCTGTGCTGGATAGGGTTCGAATCTCCTGGTGGGAAAGTGTTCTAAGGTTGTATAATCTCTCTAGCGAGTTTAGGCAAGTTGTGCATTAAGCATAGACACAGAGTTCTCTCATAATAACGCTAATTTGATGAAAGAACGTGAGTAGCCCCTCACTATGCTCTAGTTGCCCTTTGGAGGTGGTGATCTTTGGAGGTGAAATACTCTGAAATTGCCATCTCTTTTAAGGGTCAGAGCTGTGGTGCATTTGTTTAAAGGCGTACCAGTTATGCCAGTTGCTGTAAGGCTTCTGTGCTGGCTAGGGTTCGAATCTCCTGGTGGGAAAGTGTTCTAAGGTTTTACAATCTCTCTTGCGTGTTTAGGCAAGGTGTGCATTAAGCATAGACACAGAGTTCTCCCATATTAACAGAAATTTGATGAAAGAATGTGAGTAGCCCCTCACTATGCTCTAGTTGCCCTTGGGAGGTGGTTATCTTTGGAGGTGAAATACTCCGAAATTACCATCTCTTTTAAAGGTCTGAGCTGTGGTGCAGAGGGATAACGGTGTACTAGTTATGCCAGTTGCTATAAGGTTTCTGTGCTGGCTGGGGTTCGAATCTCCTGGTGAGAAAGTGTTCTAAGGTTGTATAATCTCTCTTGCCTGTTTAGGCAAGTTGTGCATTAAGCGTAGACACAGAGTTCTCCCATATTAACAGGAATTTGATGAAAGACCGTGAGTAGCCCCTTACTATGCTCTAGATGCTCTCGGGAGGTGGTGATCTTTGGAGGTGAAATACTCTGAAATTACCATCTCTTTTAAGGGTCTGAGCTGTGGTGCAGTGGGTTAAAGGCGTACCAGTTATGCCAGTTGCTGTAAGGCTTCTGTGCTGGCTATGGTTCGAATCTCCTGGTGGGAAAGTGACCTAAGGTTGTATAATCTCTCTTGCGAGTTTAGGCAAGTTGTGCATTAAGCATACACACAGAGTTCTCATATATTAACAGGAATTTGATGAAAGAACGTGAGTAGGCCCTCAGTATGCTCTAGTTGCCCTTGGGAGGTGGTGATCTTTGGAGGTGAAATACTCTGAAATTACCATTTCTTTTAAGGGTGTGAGTTGTTGTGCAGTGGGTTAAAGGCGTACCAGTTATGCCAGTTGCTGTAAGGCTTCTGTGTTGTCTAGGGTTTGAATTTCCTGGTGAGAAAGTGTTCTAAGGATGTATAATCTCTCTTGCGAGTTTAGGCAAGTTGTGCATTAAGTATAGACACAGAGTTCTCCCATATTAACAGGAATTAGATGAAAGAACGAGAGTAGCCCCTCACTATGCTCTAGTTGCTTTTGGGAGGTGGTGATCTTTGGAGGTGAAATACTACGAAATTACCATCTCTTTTAAGGGTTTGAGCTGTGGTTCAGTTGGTTAAAGGCGTACCAGTTATGCAAGTTGCTGTAAGGCTTCTGTGCTGGCTAGGGTTCGAATCTCTTGGTGGTAAAGTGTTCTAAGGTTGTATAATCTCTCTTGCGAGTTTAGGCAAGTTGTGCATTAAGCATATACACAGAGTTCTCATATATTAACAGGAATTTGATGAAATAACGTGAGTAGCCCCTCACTATGCTCTACTTGCCCTTGGGAGGTGGTGATCTTTGGAGGTGAAATACTCCGAAGTTAGTATTTCTTTTAAGGGTCTGAGCTGTTGTGCAGTGGGTTAAAGGCGTACCAGTCATGCCAGTTGCTGTATGGCTTCTGTGCTGGCTAGGGTTCGAATCTCCTGGTGGGAGAGTGTTCTAAGAATGTATAATCTCTCTTGCGTGTTTAAGCAAGTTGTGCATTAAGCATAGACACAGAGTTCTCCCATATTAACAGGAATTTGATGAAAGAACGTGAGTAGCCCCTCACTATGCTCTAGGTGCCCTTGGGAGGTGAAATACTCCGAAATTACCATATCATTTAAAGGTTTGAGCTGTGGTGCAGTAGGTTAAACGCGTACCAGTTATGCCAGTTGCTGTAAGTCTTCTGAGCTGGCTAGGGTTCGAATCTCCTGGTGAGAAAGTACTCTAAGGTTGTATAATCTCTCTAGCGTCTTTAGGCAAGTTGTGCATTTAGCATAGACACAGAGTTCTCATATATTAACAGGAATTTGATGAAAGAACGTGAGTAGCCCCTCACTATGCTCTAGTTGCCCTTGGGAGGTGGTGATCTTTGGAGGTGAAATACTCCGAAATTACCATCTCTTTTAGGGGTCTGAGCTGTGGTGCAGTGGGTTAAAGGCTTTCCAGATTATTATGCCAGTTGCTGTAAGGCTTCTGTGTTGGCTACGGTTCGAATATCTTGGTGGGAAAGTGTTCTAATGTTGTATAATCTCTCTTGCGTGTTTAGGCAAGTAGTGCATTAAGCATAGACACAGAGTTCTCCCATATTAACAGGAATTTGATGAAAGAACGTAAGTAGCCCCTCACTATGCTCTAGTTGCCCTTGGGAGGTGGTGATTTTTGGAGGTGAAACTCTCTGAAATTACCATCTCTTTTAAGGGTCTGAGCTGTGGTGCAGTGGGTTAAAGGCGTACCAGTTATGCTAGTTGCTGTAAGGCTTCTGTGCTGGCTAGGATTCGAATCTCCCGGTGGGAAAGTGTTCTAAGGTTGTATAATCTCTCTTGCGTGTTTAGGCAAGTTGTGCATTAAGCATAGACACAGAGTTCTCCCATAATAACAGGAATTTGATGAAAGAATGTGAGTAGCCCCTCACTATGCTCTAGTTGCCCTTGGGAGGTGGTGAACTTTGGAGGTGAAATACTCCGAAATTACCATCTCTTTTAAGGGTCTGAGCTGTGGTGCATTTGTTTAAAGGCGTACCAGTTATGCCAGTTGTGTCGTGACGCTGAACCCCGGTTCATTCCGAACACAGCGATTACACAACACATAACACCTTGCCTCAGCAACCGTTACTACCACCTATACTCCTACACACACCAGACACTTGAGGCGTACCACTAGGTTTGTACTGGAGCACAATGAATGAACATATGGAAGGTATTTAAAGGCCGTCGGGTTTTGTCATTTAATTACAAAGAATAGACTCTGACAAATAATACTATATTAATTAACATACTCTATTAGGTCAATACACTTCCAATACCCATAGACTACTTGACCTCCGCGATCACCACCCACACTCGTAACTTCCGCCTAAGTCCCTAATACGGAATGATTACTACAACTCTCCACACCCGGTTAGTCTTTCATTCAATACTCACATACTGCAGACTTAACTTCGTCACTAAGGTCTTATCAGGTTTTCGCTTAGCTGTCTGCTACACTTCGCTGCTGCCACAAACGGAGACCTCGGAGGACTTGCCAGTTCAACTCCCACAACAAGACTGACTTTAGCCAACCATGGCCTCAAACATTTCACCAAGCCTCTCAAGGAAGGTATAATCCGATTAACCTTATCCCTGGAGCGGTAATCTTGTTCCTAGAAGCCTGACGAAGAAAAATTCCTCTTTCCAGGAATTATTAATTTGGCTAAACAGCTTCGGTCTTAATCCATTGACTTTTCTTAGATATGTGATCCATAGTCTGTCTACTTACATGTACTTCCAATCATCATTCGTTAAGTGTTGTAGTAATGATCCTCTAGCTAATAATTCCTACTAACTTGTGGATTACAACAGTTGCTGTAAGGCTTCTGTGCTGGCTAGGGTTCGAATCTCCTGGTGAGAAAGTGTTCTAAGGTTGTATAATCTCTCTTGCCTGTTTAGGCAAGTTGTGCATTAAGCATAGACACAGAGTTCTCCCATATTAACAGGAATTTGATGAAAGAACGTGAGTAGCCCCTTACTAGGCTCTAGTTGCTCTTGGGGGGTGGTGATCTTTGGAGGTGAAATACTCTGAAATTACCATCTTCTTTAAGGGTCTGAGCTGTGGTGCAGTGGGTTAAAGGCGTACCAGTTATGCCAGTTGCTGTAAGGCTTCTGAGCTGGCTAGGGTTCGAATCTCCTGGTGGGAAAATGTTCTAAGGTTGTATAATCTCTCTTGCGAGTTTAGGCAAGTTGTGCATTAAGCATACACACAGAGTTCTCATATATTAACAGGAATTTGATGAAAGAACGTGAGTAGCCCCTCACTATGTTCTAGTTGCCCTTGGGAGCTGGTGATCTTTGGAGGTGAAATACTCCAAAATTACCATCTCTTTTGGGGGTCTGAGCTGTGGTGCAGTGGGTTAAAGGCGTACCAGTTACGCCAGTTGCTGTAAGGCTTCGGGGCTGGCTAGGGTTCGAATCTCCTGGTGAGAAAGTTTTCTAAGGTTGTATAATCTCTCTAGCATCTTTAGGCAAGTTG
The DNA here is from genome assembly GCF_040958095.1 of Procambarus clarkii. Classification (NCBI taxonomy): domain Eukaryota; kingdom Metazoa; phylum Arthropoda; class Malacostraca; order Decapoda; family Cambaridae; genus Procambarus; species Procambarus clarkii. The sequence goes on from NC_091155.1 coordinate 55,123,704, forward strand.
TGCATTTAGCATAGACACAAAGTTCTCCCATATTAACAGGAATTTGATGAAAGAACGTGAGTAGCCCCTCACTATGGTCTAGTTGCCCTTGGGAGCTGGTGATCTTTGGAGGTGAAATACTCCAAAATTACCATCTCTTTTAAGGGTCTGAGCTGTGGTGCAGTGGGTTAAAGGTGTACCAGTTATGCCAGTTGCTGTAAGGCTTCTGTGCTGGCTAGAGTTCGAATCTCCTGGTGGGAAAGTGTTCTAAAGTTGTATAATCTCTCTTGCGTGTTTAGGCAAGTTTTGCATTAAGTATAGACACAGAGTTCTCCTATATTAACAGGAATTTGATGAAAGAAAGTGAGTAGCCCCTCACTATGCTCTAGTTGCCCTTGGGAGGTGGTGAACTTTGGAGGTGAAATACTCCGAAATTACCATTTCTTTTATGGGTCTGAGCTGTGGTGCAGTGGATTAAAGGCGTGCCAGTTACGCCAGTTGCTGTTAGGCTTCTGTGCTGGCTAGGGTTCGAATCTCCTGGTGGGAAAGTGTTCTAAGGTTGTATAATCTCTCTAGCGAGTTTAGGCAAGTTGTGCATTAAGCATAGACACAGAGTTCTCTCATATTAACGCTAATTTGATGAAAGAACGTGAGTAGCCCCTCACTATGCTCTAGTTGCCCTTTGGAGGTGGTGATCTTTGGAGGTGAAATACTCTGAAATTACCATCTCTTTTAAGGGTCAGAGCTGTGGTGCATTTGTTTAAAGGCGTACCAGTTATGCCAGTTGCTGTAAGATTTCTGTGCTGGCTAGGGTTCGAATCTCCTGGTGGGAAAGTGTTCTAAGGTTTTACAATCTCTCTTGCGTGTTTAGGCAAGGTGTGCATTAAGCATAGACACAGAGTTCTCCCGTATTAACAGAAATTTGATGAAAGAATGTGAGTAGCCCCTCACTATGCTCTAGTTGCCCTTGGGAGGTGGTTATCTTTGGAGGTGAAATACTCCGAAATTACCATCTCTTTTAAAGGTCTGAGCTGTGGTGCAGTGGGATAACGGCGTACTAGTTATGCCAGTTGCTGTAAGGCTTCTGTGCTGGCTGGGGTTCGAATCTCCTGGTGAGAAAGTGTTCTAAGGTTGTATAATCTCTCTTGCCTGTTTAGGCAAGTTGTACATTAAGCATAGACATAGAGTTCTCCCATATTAACAGGAATTTGATGAAAGAACGTGAGTAGCCCCTTACTATGCTCTAGTTGCTCTTGGGAGGTGGTGATCTTTGGAGGTGAAATACTCTGAAATTACCATCTCTTTTAAGGGTCTGAGCTGTGGTGTAGTGGGTTAAAGGCGTACCAGTTATGCCAGTTGCTGTAAGGCTTCTGTGCTGGCTATGGTTCGAATCTCCTGGTGGGAAAGTGTTCTAAGGTTGTATAATCTCTCTTGCGAGTTTAGGCAAGTTGTGCATTAAGCATACACACAGAGTTCTCATATATTAACAGGAATTTGATGAAAGAACGTGAATAGGCCATCACTATGCTCTAGTTGCCCTTGGGAGGTGGTGATCTTTGGAGGTGAAATACTCCGAAATTACCATTTCTTTTAAGGGTGTGAGTTGTTGTGCAGTGGGTTAAAGGCGTACCAGTTATGCCAGTTGCTGTAAGGCTTCTGTGTTGTCTAGGGATTGAATTTCCTGGTGAGAAAGTGCTCTAACGATGTATAATCTCTCTTGCGAGTTTAGGCAAGTTGTGCATTAAGCATACACACAAAGTTCTCCCATATGAACAGGAATTTCATGAAAGAACGTGAGTATCCCCTCACTATGATCTAGTTGCCCTTGGGAGGTGGTGATCTTTGGAGGTTAAATACTCCGAAATTACCATCTCTTTTAAGGGTTTGAGCTGTGGTGCAGTAGGTTAAAGGCGTACCAGTTATGCCAGTTGCTGTAAGGCTTCTGTGCTGGCTAGGGTTCGAATCTCCTGGTGGTAAAGTGTTCTAAGGTTGTATAACCTCTTTTGCGAGTTTAGGCAAGTTGTGCATTAAGCATACACACAGAGCTCTCATATATTACCAGGAATTTGATGAAAGAACGTGAGTAGCCCCTCACTATTCTCTAGTTGCCCTTGGGAGGTGGTGATCTTTGGGGGTAAAATACTCCGAAATTACCATCTCTTTTAAGGGTCTGAGCTGTTGTGCAGTGGGTTAAAGGCGTACCAGTTATGCCAGTTGATGTAAGGCTTCTGTGCTGGCTAGGGTTCGAATCTCATGGTGGGAAAGTGTTCTAAGCATGTATAATCTCTCTTGCGTGTTTAGGCAAGTTTTGCATAAATTATAGACACAGAGTTCTCCCATATTAACAGGAATTTGATGAAAGAACGTGAGTAGCCCCTCACTATACTCTAGTTGCCTTTGGGAGGTGGTGATCTTTGAAGGTGAAATACTCCGAAATTACCATCACTTTTAAGGGTCTGAGCATTGGTGCAGTGGATTAAAGGCATACCAGTTGTGCCAGTTGCTGTAAGGCTTCTGTGCTGGCTAGGGTTCGAATCTCCTGGTGAGAAAGTGTTCTAAGGTTGTATAATCTCTCTTGCCTGTTTAGGCAAGTTGTGCATTAAGCATAGACACAGAGTTCTCCCATATTAACAGGAATTTGATGAAAGAACGTGAGTAGCCCCTTACTATGCTCTAGTTGCTCTTGGGAGGTGGTGATCTTTGGAGGTGAAATACTCTGAAATTACCATTTCTTTTATGGGTCTGAGCTGTGGTGCAGTGGATTAAAGGCGTGCCAGTTATGCCAGTTGCTGTTAGGCTTCTGTGCTGGCTAGGGTTCGAATCTCCTGGTGGGAAAGTGTTCTAATGTTGTATAATCTCTCTAGCGAGTTTAGGCAAGTTGTGCATTAAGCATAGACACAGAGTTCTCTCATATTAACGCTAATTTGATGAAAAAACGTGAGTAGCCCCTCACTATGCTCTAGTTGCCCTTTGGAGGTGGTGATCTTTGGAGGTGAAATACTCTGAAATTGCCATCTCTTTCAAGGGTCAGAGCTGTGGTGCATTTGTTTAAAGGCGTACCAGTTATGCCAGTTGCTGTAAGGCTTCTGTGCTGGCTAGGGTTCGAATCTCCTGGTGGGAAAGTGTTCTAAGGTTTTACAATCTCTCTTGCGTGTTTAGGCAAGGTGTGCATTAAGCATAGACACAGAGTTCTCCCATATTAACAGAAATTTGATGAAAGAATGTGAGTAGCCCCTCACTAAGCTCTAGTTGTCCTTGGGAGGTGGTTATCTTTGGAGGTGAAATACTCCGAAATTACCATCTCTTTTAAAGGTCTGAGCTGTGGTGCAGTGGGATAACGGTGTACTAGTTATGCCAGTTGCTGTAAGGTTTCTGTGCTGGCTATGGTTCGAATCTCCTGGTGGGAAAGTGTTCTAAGGTTGTATAATCTCTCTTGCGAGTTTAGGCAAGTTGTGCATTAAGCATACACACAGAGTTCTCATATATTAACAGGAATTTGATGAAAGAACGTGAGTAGGCCCTCAGTATGCTCTAGTTGCCCTTGGGAGGTGGTGATCTTTGGAGGTTAAATACTCTGAAATTACCATTTCTTTTAAGGGTGTGAGTTGTTGTGCAGTGGGTTAAAGGCGTACCAGTTATGCCAGTTGCTGTAAGGCTTCTGTGTTGTCTAGGGTTTGAATTTCCTGGTGAGAAAGTGTTCTAAGGATGTGTAATCTCTCTTGCGAGTTTAGGCAAGTTGTGCATTAAGCATAGACACAGTGTTCTCCCATATTAACAGGAATTTGATGAAAGAACGTGAGTAGCCTCTCCCTATGCACTAGTTGCCCTTGGGTGGTTGTGATCTTTGGAGGTGAAATACTCCGAAATTATCATCTCTTTTAAGGGTTTGAGCTGTGGTGCATTTGTTTAAAGGCGTACCAGTTATGCCAGTTGCTGTAAGGCTTCTGTGCTGACTAGGGTTCGAATGTCCTGGTGGGAAAGTCTTCTAAGGATGTATAATCTCTCTTGCGTGTTTAGGCAAGTTGTGCATTAAGCATAGACACAGAGTTCTCCCATATTAACAGGAATTTGATGAAAGAACGTGAGTAGCCCCTCACTATGCTCTAGTTGCCCTTGGGAGGTGGTGAACTTTGGAGGTGAAATACTCCGAAATTACCATCTCTTTTAAGGGTCTGAGCTGTGGTGCAGTGGGTTAAAGGCGTGCCAGTTATGCCAGTTGCTGTAAGGCTTCTGAGCTGGCTAGGATTCGAATCTCCTGGTTGGAAAGTGTTCTAAGGTTGTATAATCTCTCTTGCGAGTTTAGGCAAGTTGTGCATTAAGCATAGACACAGAGTTCTCGCATATTAACAGGAATTTGATGAAAGAACGTGAGTAGCCCCTCACTATGCTCTAGTTGCTCTTTGTAGGTGGTGATCTTTGGAGGTGAAATACTCCGAAATTACCATCTCCTTTAAGGGTCTGAGCTGTGTTGCATTTGTTTAAAGGCGTACCAGTTATGCCAGTTGTGTCATGACGCTCAACCCCGGTTCATTCCGAACACAGCGATTACACAACACATAACACCTTGCCTCAGCAACCGTTACTACCACCTATACTCCTACACACACCAGACCCTTGAGGCGTACCACTAGGTTTGTACTGGAACACAATGAATGAACATATGGAAGGTATTTAAAGGCCGTCGGGTTTTGTCATTTAATTACAAAGAATAGACTCTGACAAATAAAACTATATTAATTAACATACTCTATTAGGTCAATACACTTCCAATACCCATAGACTACTTGACCTCCGTGATCACCACCCACACTCGTAACTTCCGCCTAAGTCCCTAATATGGAATGATTACTACAACTCTCAACACCCGGTTAGTCTTTCATTCAATACTCACATACTGCAGACTTAACTTCGTCACTAAGGTCACATCAGGTTCTCGCATAGCTGTCTGCTACACTTCGCTGCTGCCACAAATGGAGACCTCGGAGGACTTGCCAGTTCAACTCCCACAACAAGACTGACTTTAGCCAACCATCGCCTCAAACATTTCACCACGCCTCTCAAGGAAGGTATAATCCGATTAACCTTATCCCTAGAGCGGTAATCTTGTTCCTAGAAGCCTGACGAAGAATAATTCCTCTTTCCAGGAATTATTAATTTGGCTAAACAGATTCGGTCTTAATCCATTGACCTTTCTTAGATATGTGATCCATAGTCTGTCTACTTACATGTACTTCCAATCATCATTCGTTAAGTGTTGTAGTAATGATCCTCTAGCTAATTATTCCTACTAACTTGTGGATTACAACAGTTGCTGTAAGGCTTCTGTGCTGGCTAGGGTTCGAATCTCCTGGTGAGAAAGTGTTCTAAGGTTGTATAATCTCTCTTGCCTGTTTAGGCAAGTTGTGCATTAAGCATAGACACAGAGTTCTCATATATTAACAGGAATTTGATGAAAGAACGTGAGTAGCCCCTCAATATGCTCTAGTTGCCCTTGGGAGGTGGTGATCTTTGGAGGTGATATACTCCGAAATTACCATTTCTTTTAAGGGTCTGAGTTGTTGTGCAGTGGGTTAAAGGCGTGCCAGTTATGCCAGTTATGCCAGTTGCTGTAAGGCTTCTGTGCTGGCTAGGGTTCAAATCTCCTGGTGGGAAAGTGTTGTAAGGATGTATAATCTCTCTTGCGTGTTTAGGCAAGTTTTGCATTAAGTATAGACACAGCGTTTTCATATATTAACAGGAATTTGATGTAAAAACGTGGGTAGCCTTCACTATGCTCTAGTTGCCCTTGGGAGGTGGTGATCTTTGGAGGTGAAATACTCCGAAATTACCATCTCTTTTAAGGGTCTGAGCTGTGGTGCAGTGGGTTAAAGGCGTACCAGTTATGCCAGTTACTGTAAGACTACTGTGCTGGCTAGGGTTCGAATGTCCTGGTGGGAAAGTGTTCTAAGGTTGTATAATCTCTCTTGCGTGTTTAGGCAAGTTGTGCATTAAGCATAGACACAGAGTTCTCCCATATTAACAGAAATTTGATGAAAGAATGTGGGTAGCCCCTCACTATGCTCAAGTTGCCCTTGGGAGGTGGTGATATTTGGAAGTTAAATACTCCGAAATTACCATTTCTTTTAAGGGTCTGAGTTGTTTTGCAGTGGGTTAAAGGCGTACCAGTTATGTAAGTTGCTGTAAGGCTTCTGTGCTAGCTAGGGTTCGAATCTCCTGGTGGGAAAGTGTTCTAAGGTTGTATAATCTCTTGCGAGTTTACGCAAGTTGTGCTTTAAGCATACACACAGAGTTCTCATATATTAACAGGAATTTGATGAAAGAACGTGAGTAGGCCCTTACTATGCTCTAATTGCCCTTGGGAGGTGGTGATCTTTTGAGGTGAAATACTCCAAAATTACCATTTCTTTTAAGGGTGTGAGTTGTTGTGCAGTAGGTTAAAGGCGTACCAGTTATGCCAGTTGCTGTAAGGCTTCTGTGTTGGCTAGGGTTTGAATTTCCTGGTGAGAAAGTGTTCTAAGGATGTATAATCTCTCTTGCGAGTTTAGGCAAGTTGTGCATTAAGCATAGACACAGAGTTCTCCCATATTAACAGGAATTTTGATGAAAGAACGTGAGTTGCCCCTCACTATGCACTAGTTGCCCTTGGGTAGTGGTGATCTTTGGAGGTGAAATACTCCGAAATTACCATCTCTTTTAAGGGTTTGAGCTGTGGTTCAGTTGGTTAAAGGCGTACCAGTTATGCCAGATGCTGTAAGGCTTCTGTGCTGGCAAGGGTTCGAATCTCTTGGTGGTAAAGTGTTCAAAGGTTGTATAATCTCTCTTGCGAGTTTAGGCAAGTTGTACATTAAGCATACACACAGAGTTCTCCCATATTAACAGGAATTTGATGAAAGAACGTGAGTAGCCCCTCACTATGCTCTAGTTGCCCTTGGGAGGTGAAATACTCCAAAAGTACCATCTCTTTTAAAGGTTTGAGCTGTGGTGCAGTAGGTTAAACGCGTACCAGTTATGCCAGTTGCTGTAAGTTTTCTCTGCTGGCTAGGGATCGAATCTCCTGGTGAGAAAGTGTTCTAAGGTTGTATAATCTCTCTAGCGTCTTTTGGCAAGTTGTGCATTTAGCATAGATACAAAGTTCTCCTATATTAATTGGAATTTCATGAAAGAACGTGATTATCCCCTCACTATGCTCTAGTTGCCCTTGGGAGGTGGTGATCTTTGGAGGTGAAATACTCCGAAATTACCATCTCTTTTAAGGGTTTGAGCTGTGGTTCAGTTGGTTAAAGGCGTGCCAGTTATGCCAGTTGCTGTAAGGCTTCTGTGCTGGCTAGGGTTCAAATCTCTTGGTGGTAAAGTGTTCAAAGGTTGTATAATCTCTCTTGCGAGTTTAGGCAAGTTGTGCATTAAGCATACACACAGAGTTCTCCCATATTAACAGGAATTTAATGAAAGAACGTGAGTAGCCCCTCACTATGCTCTAGTTGCTCTTGGGAGGTGAAATACTCCAAAAGTACCATCTTTTTTAAGGGTCTGAGCTGTGGTGCAGTAGGTTAAAGGCGTTCCAGTTATGCTAGTTGCTGTAAAGCTTCTGTGCTGGCTAGGGTTCGAATCTCCCGGTGAGAAAGTGTTCTAAGGTTGTATAATCTCTCTTGCGTGTTTAGGCAAGTTGTGCATTAAGCATAGACACAGAGTTCTCCCATATTAACAGGAATTTGATGAAAGAACGTGAGTAGCCTTTCACTATGCTCTAGTTGCCCTTGGGAGGTGGTGAACTTTGGAGGTGAAATACTCCGAAATTACCATCTCTTTTAAGGGTCTGAGCTGTGGTGCAGTAGGTTAAAGACGTGCCAGTTATGCCAGTTGCTGTAAGGCTTCTGTGCTGGCTAGGGTTCGAATCTCCTGGTGGGAAAGTGTTCTAAGGTTGTATAATCTATCTTGCATGTTTAGGTAAGTTGTGCATAAAGTATAGACACAGAGTTCTCCCATATTAACAGGAATTTGATAAAAGAACGTGAGTAGCCCTCACTATACTCTAGTTGCCCTTGGGAGGTGGTGATCTTTGGAGGTGAAATTCTCCGAAATTACCATTTTTTTTAAGCGTCTGAGCTGTGGTGCAGTGGGTTAAAGGCGTACCAGTTATACCAGTTGCTGTAAGGCTTCGGGGTAGCTAGGGTTCGAATCTCCTGGTGAGAAAGTTTTCTAAGGTTGTATAATCTCTCTTGCGAGTTTAGGCAAGTTGTGCATTAAGCATACACACTTAGTTCTCCCATATTAACAGAAATTTGATGAAAGAATGTGAGTAGCCCCTCACTATGCTCTAGTTGCCCTTGGGAGGTGGTGATCTTTGGAGGTGAAATACTCTGAAATTAGCATTACTTTTAAGGGTCTGAGCTGTTGTGTAGTGGGTTAAAGGTGTACCAGTTATGCCAGTTGCTGTAAGGCTTTTGTGCTGGCTAGGGTTCGAATCTCCTGGTGGGAAAGTGTTCTAAGGATGTATAATCTCTCTTACGTGTTAAGGCAAGTTTTGAATAAAGTATAGACACATAGTTCTCCCATATTAACAGAAATTTGATGAAAGAACGTGAGTAGCTCTCACTATACTCTAATTGCCCTTGGGAAGTGGTGATCTTTGGAGGTGAAATAATCCGAAATTAATATTTCTTTTAAGGGTCTGAGCTGTTGTGCAGTGGGTTAAAGGCGTACCAGTTATGCCAGTTGCTGTAAGGCTTCTGTGCTGGCTAGGGTTCGAATCTCCTGGTGGGAAAGTGTTCTAAGGATGTATAATCTCTCTTGCGTGTTAAGGCAAGTTTTGCATAAGGTATAGACACAGAGTTCTCCCATATTAACAGGAATTTGATGAAAGAACGTGAGTAGCTCTCACTATACTCCAGTTGCCCTTGGGAGGTGGTAATCTTTCAAGGTGAAATAATCCGAAATTAACATTTCTTTTGGGTCTGAGCTGTTGTGCAGTGGGTTAAAAGCGTACCAGTTATGCCAGTTGCTGTAAGGCTTCTGTGCTGGCAAGGGTTCGAATCTCCTGGTGGGAAAGTGTTCTAAGGTTGTATAATCTCTCTTGTGTGTTTAGGCAAGTTGTGCATTAAGCATAGACACAGAGTTCTCCCACATTAACAGGAATTTGATGAAAGAACGTGAGTAGCCCCTCACTATGCTCTAGTTGCCCTTGGGAGGTGGTGATCTTTGGAGGTGAAATACTCAGAAATTACCATCTCTTTTAAAGGTTTGAGCTGTGGTGCAGTAGGTTAAGGGCGTACCAGTTATTCCAGTTGCTGTAAGGCTTCTGTGCTGGCTAGGGTTCGAATCTCCTGGTGGGAAATTGTTCTAAGGTTGTATAATCTCTCTTGCGAGTTTAGGCAAATTGTGCTTTAAGCATACACACAGAGTTCTCATATATTAACAGTTTTTTGATGAAAGAACGTGAGTAGCCCCTAACTATGCTCTAGTTGCCCTTGGGAGGTAGTGATCTTTGGAGGTTAAATACTCTGAAATTATCATTTTTTTTAAGGGTTAGAGTTGTTGTGCAGTGGGTTAAAGGCGTTCCAGTTATGCCAGTTGCTGTAAGGCTTCTGTGCTGGCTAGGGTTCGAATCTCCTGGTGGGAAAGTGTTCTAAGGATGTATAATCTCTCTTGCGTGTTAAGGCAAGTTTTGCATAAAGTATAGACACAGAGTTCTCCCATATTAACAGGAATTTGATGAAAGAACGTGAGTAGCTCTCACTATACTCAAGTTGCCCTTGGGAGGTGGTAATCTTTGGAGGTGAAATAATCCGAAATTAACATTTCTTTTAAGGGTCTAAGCTGTTGTGTAGTGGGTTAAAAGCGTACCAGTTATGCCAGTTGCTGTAAGGCTTCTGTGCTGGCTAGAGTTCGAATCTCCTGGTGGGAAAGTGTTCTAAGTTTGTATAATCTCTCTTGAGTGTTTAGGCAAGTTGTGCATTAAGCATAGACACAGAGTTCTCCCACATTAACAGGAATTTGATGAAAGAACGTGAGTAGCCCCTCACTATGCTCTAGTTGCCCTTGGGAGGTGGTGATCTTTGGAGGTGAAATACTCCGAAATTACAATCTCTTTTAAGAGTCTGAGCTGTGGTGCAGTGGGTTAAAGGCGTACCTGTTATGCCACTTGCTGTAAGTCTTCTGTGCTGGATAGGGTTCGAATCTCCTGGTGGAAAAGTGTTCTAAGGTTGTATAATCTTTCTTGCGAGTTTAGGCAAGTTGTGCAATAAGCATAGACACAGAATTCTCCCATATTAAAAATAATTTGATGAAAGAACGTGAGTAGCACCTCACTATGCTCTAGTTGCCCTTGGGAGGTGGTGATCTTTGGAGGTGAAATACTCCTAAATTATTATCTCTTTTAAGGGTTTGAGCTGTGGTGCATTTGTTAAAAGGCGTACCAGTTATGCCAGTTGCTGTAAGGCTTCTGTGCTGGCTAGGGTTCGAATCTCCTGGTGAGAAAGTGTTCTAAGGTTGTATAATCTCTCTAGCGTCTTTAGGCAAGTTGTGCATTTAGCATAGACACAAAGTTCTCCCATATTAACAGGAATTTGATGAAAGAACGTGAGTAGCCCCTCACTATGCTCTAGTTGCCCTTGGTAGGTGGTGATCTTTGGAGGTGAAATACTCTGAAATTACCATCTCTTTTAAGGGTCTGAGCTGTGGTGCAGTGAGTTAAAGGCATACCAGTTATGCCACTTGCTGTAAGGCTTCTGTGCTGGCTAGGGTTCGAATGTCCTGGTGGGAAAGTGTTCTAGGGTTGTATAATCTCTCTTGCGAGTTTAGGCAAGTTGTGCATTAAGCATAGACACAGAGTTTTCCCATATTAACAGGAATTTGATGAAAGAACGTGAGTAGCACCTCACTATGCTCTAGTTGCCCTTGGGAGGAGGTGATCTTTGGAGGTGAAGTACTACGAAATTACCATCTCTTTTAAAGGTCTGAGCTGTGGTGCATTTGTTTAAAGGCGTACCAGTTATGCCAGATGCTGTAAGGCTTCTGTGCTGACTAGGGTTCGAATCTCCTGGTGGGAAAGTGTTCTAAGGTTGTATAATCTCTCTTGCATGTTTAGGCAAGTTGTGCAATAAGCATAGACACAGAGTTCTCCCATATTAACAGGAATTTGATGAAAGAACGTGAATAGCCCCTCACTATGCTCTAGTTGTCCTTGGGAGGTGGTGATCTTTGGAGGTGAAATACTCCGAAATAACCATCTGTTTTAAGGGTCTGAGCTGTGGTGCAGTGGGTTAAACGTGTACCAGTTATGTCAGTAGCTGTAAGGCTACTTGGCTGGCTAGGGTTCGAATCTCCTGGTGAGAAAGTGTTCTAAGGTTGTATAATCTCTCTAGCGTTTTTAGGCAAGTTGTGCATTTAGCATCTCATCATCTAGCATCGTCTAGATGCATTTACCATCTCATCATCTAGCATCATCAGCATTTAGCATCGCATCATCAACAGAGTTCTCCCATTTTAACAGGAATTTGAGGAAAGAACATGAGTAGCCTCTCACTATGCTCTAGTTGCACTTGGGAGGTGGTGATCTTTGGAGGTGAAATACTCTGAAATTACCATCTCTTTCAAGGGTCTGAGCTGTGGTGCAGTGGGATAAAGGCATACCAGTTATGCCAGTTGCTGTAAGGCTTCTGTGTTGGCTAGGGTTCGAATCTCCTGGTGGGAAAGTGTCCTAAGGTTGTATAATCTCTCTTGCATGTTTAGGCTGGTAGTGCATTTAGAATAGACACAGAGTTCTCCCATATTACCAGGAATTTGATGAAAGAACGTGAGTAGCCCCTCACTATGCTCTAGTTGCCCTTGGGAGGTGGTGATCTTTGTTGGTGAAATACTCTGAAATTTCCATCTCTTTTAAGCTGTGGTGCAGTGGGTTAAAGGCGTACCAGTTATGCCACTTGCTGTAAGGCTTCTGTGCTGGCTAGGGTTCGAATCTCCTGGTGGGAAAGTGTTCTAAGGTTGTACAATCTCTCTTGTGAGTTTAGGCAAGTTGTGCAATAAGCATAGACACAGAGTTCTCCCATATCCCATATTAAAAGGAATTTGGTGAAAGAACGTGAGTAGCACCTCACTATGCTCTAGTTGCCCTTGGGAGGTGGTGATCTTTGGACTTGAAATACTCCTAAATAATTATCTCTTTTAAGGGTTTGAGCTGTGGTGCATTTGTTAAAAGGCGTACCAGTTATGCCAGTTGCTGTAAGGCTTCTGTGCTGGCTAGGGTTCGAATCTCCTGGTGGGAAAGTGTTCTAAGGATGTATAATATCTCTTGCGTGTTTAGGCAAGTTTTGCATTAAGTATAGACACAGAGTTCTCCCATATTAACAGGAATTTGATGAAAAAACGTGAGTAGCCCCTTACTATGCTCTAGAGGCCCTTGAGAGGTGGTGATCTTTGGAGGTGAAATACTCTGAAATAACCATCTCTTTTAAGGGTCTGAGCTGTGGTGCAGTGTGTTAAAGGTGTACCAGTTATGCCAGTTGCTGTAAGGCTACTGAGCTGGCTAGGGTTCGAATCTCCTGGTGAGAAAGTGTTCTAAGGTTGTATAATCCCTCTAGCTTCTTTAGGCAAGTTGTGCATTTAGCATAGACACAAAGTTCTCCCATATTAACAGGAATTTGATGAAAGAACGTGAGTAGCCCCTCACTATGCTCTAGTTGCCCTTAGGAGGTGGTGGTCTTTGGAGGTGAAATACTCCGACATTACCATCTCTTTTAAGGGTCTGAGCTGTGGTGCAGTGGGATAAAGGCATACCAGTTATGCCAGTTGCTGTAAGGCTTCTGTGCTGGCTAGGGTTCGAATCTCCTGGTGGCAAAGTGTTCTAGGGTTGTATAATCTTTCTTGCGAGTTTAGGCAAGTTGTGCATTAAGCAAAGACACAGAGTTCTCCCATATTAACAGGAATTTGATGAAAGAACGTGAGTAGCACCTCACTATGCTCTAGTTGCCCTTGGGAGGTGGTGATCTTTGGAGGTGAAATACTCCTTAATTATTATCTCTTTTAAGGGTCTGAGCTGTGGTGCATTTGTTTAAAGGTGTACCAGTTATGCCAGTTGCTTTAAGGTTTCTGTGGAGGCTAGGGTTCGAATCTCCTGGTGGGAAAGTGTTCTAAGGTTGTATAATCTCTCTTGCATGTTTAGGCAAGTTGTGCATTAAACATAGACACAGAGTTCTACCACATTAACAGGAATTTGATGAAAAAACGTGAGTACCCCCTCACTATGCTCTAGTTGCCCTTGGGAGGTGGTGATCTTTGGAGGTGAAATACTCAGAAATTACCATCTCTTTTAAAGGTTTGAGCTGTGGTGCAGTAGGTTAAAGGCGTACCAGTTATGCCAGTTGCTGTAAGGCTTCTGTGCTGGCTAGGGTTCGAATCTCCTGGTGGGAAAATGTTCTAAGGATGTATAATCTCTCTTGCGTGTTTAGGCAAGTTTTGCATTATGTATAGACACAGAGTTCTCCCATATTAACAGGAATTTGATGAAAGAACGGGAGTAGCCGCTAACTATGCTCTAGTTGCTCTTGGAAGGTGGTGATCTTTGGAGTTGAAATACTCCAAAATTACCATCTCTTTTAAGGGTCTGAGCTGTGGTGCAGTGGGTTGAAGGAGTACCAGTTATGCCAGTTGCTGTAAGGCTTCTGTACTGGCGAGGGTTCGAATCTCCTGGTGGGAAAGTGTTCTAAGGATGTATAATCTCTCCTGCGAGTTTAGGCAAGTTGTGCATTAAGCAAAACCCAGAGTTCTCATATATTAACAGGAAATTGATGAAAGAAAGTGAGTAGCCCCTCACTATGCTCTACTTGCCCTTGGAAGGTGGTGATCTTTGGAGGTGAAATACTCTGAAATAACCATCTCTTTTAAGGGTCTGAGCTGTGGTGCAGTGGGCTAAAGGTGTACCAGTTATGTCAGTTTCTGTAAGGCTACTGGGCTAGCAAGGGTTCGAATCTCCTGGTGAGAAAGTGTTCTAAGGTTGTATAATCTCTCTAGCGTCTTTAGGCAAGTTGTGCATTTAGGATAGACACAGAGTTCTCCCATATTAACAGGAATTTGAGGAAAGAACATAAGTAGCCTCTCACTATGCTCTAGTTGCCCTTGGGAGGTGGTGATCTTTGGAGGTGAAATACTACGAAATTACCATCTCCTTTAAGATTCTGAGCTGTGGTGCATTTGTTTAAAGGCGTACCAGTTATGCCAGATGTTGTAAGGCTTCTGTGCTAGCTAGGGTTCGAATCTCATGGTGGCAAAGTGTTCTAAGGTTGTATAATCTCTCTTGCGTGTTTAGGCAAGTTCTGTATTAAGCATAGACACAGAGTTCTCCCATATTAACAGGAATGTGATGAAAGAACGTGAGTAGCCTTTCACTATGCTCTAGTTGCCCTTGGGAGGTGGTGATCTTTGGAGGTGAAATACTCCGAAATTACCATGTCTTTTAAAGGTCTGAGCTGTGGTGCAGTGGGTTAAAGGCGTACCAGTTATTCAAGTTGCTGTAAGGCTTCTGTGCTGGCTAGGGTTCGAATCTCCTGGTGGGAAAGTGTTTTAAGGTTGTATAATCTCTCTTGCGTGTTTAGGCATGTTGTGCATTAAGCATAGACACAGAGTTCTCCCATATTAACAGGAATTTGATGAAAGAACATGAATAGCCCCTCACAATGCTCTAGTTGTCCTTGGGAGGTGGTGATCTTTGTAGGTGAAATACTCTGAAATAACCATCTCTTTTAAGGGACTGAGCTGTGGTGCAGTGGGTAAAAGGTGTTCCAGTTATGTCAGTTGCTGTAAGGCTACTGGGCTGGCTAGGGTTCGAATCTCCTGGTGAGAAAGTGTTCTAAGGTTGTATAATCTCTCTAGCGTCTTTAGGCAAGTTGTGCATTTAGCATCTCATCATTTAGCATCGTCTTGATGCATTTAGCATCTCATCATCTAGCATCATCAGCATTTAGCATCACATCATCAACAGAGTTCTCCCATATTAACAGGAATTTGAGGAAAGAACATGAGTAGCCTCTCACTATGCTCTAGTTGCCCTTGGGAGGTGGTGATCTTTGGAGGTGAAATACTCCAAAATTACCATCTCTTTTAAGGGTCTGAGCTGTGGTGCATTTGCTTAAAGGCGTACCAGTTATGCCAGATGCTGTAAGGCTTCTGTGCTGGCTAGGGTTCAAATCTCCTGGTGGGAAAGTGTTCTAAGGTTGTATAATCTCTCTTGCGTGTTTAGGCAAGTTGTGTATTAAACATAGACACAGAGTTCTCCCATATTAACAGGAATTTGATGAAAGAACGTGAATAGCCCTTCACTATGCTCTAGTTGTCCTTGGGAGGTGGTGATCTTTGGAGGTGAAATACTCCGAAATTACCATCTCTTTTAAGGGTCTGAGCTGTGGTGCAGTGGGTTAAAGGCGTACCAGTTATGCCACTTGCTGTAAGGCTTCTGTGCTGGCTAGGGTTCGAATCTCCTGGTGAGAAAGTGTTCTAGGGTTGTATAATCTCTCTTGCGAGTTTAGGCAAGTTGTGCATTAAGCATAGACACAGAGTTCTCCCATATTAACAGGAATTTGATGAAAGAACGTGAGTAGCACCTCACTATGCTCTAGTTGCCCTTGGGAGGTGGTGATCTTTGGAGGTGAAATACTCCTAAATTATTATTTCTTTTAAGGGTTTTAGCTGTGGTGCATTTGTTAAAAGGCGTACCAGTTATGCCAGTTACTCTAAGGCTTCTGTGCTGGCTAGGGTTCGAATCTCCAGGTGGGAAAGTGTTCTAAGGATGTATAATCTCTTTTGCGTGTTTAGGCAAGTTGTGCATTAAGCATAGACACAGAGTTCTTCCATATTAAAAGGAATTTGATGAAAGAATGTGAGTAGCACCTCACTATGCTCTACTTGCCCTTGGGAGGTGGTGATCTTTGTAGGTGAAATACTCTGAAATTACCATCTCTTTTAAGGGTCTGAGCTGTGGTGCAGTGGGTTAAAGGCGTACCAGTTATGCCACTTGCTGTAAGGCTTCTGTGCTGGCTAGGGTTCGAATCTCCTGGTGGGAAAGTGTTCTAGGGTTGTATAATATCTCTTGCGAGTTTAGGCAAGTTGTGCATAAGGCATAGACACAGAGTTCTCCCATATTAACAGGAATTTGATGAAAGAACGTGAGTAGCACCTCACTATGCTCTAGTAGCCCTTGGGAGGTGGTGATCTTTGGAGGTGAAATACTTCTAAATTATTATCTCTTTTAAGGGTTTGAGCTGTGGTACATTTGTTAAAAGGCGTACCAGTTATGCCAGTTACTGTAAGGCTTCTGTGCTGTCTTGGGTTCGAATCCCCAGGTGGGAAAGTGTTCTAAGGATGTATAATCTCTCTTGCGTGTTTAGGCAAGTTTTGCATTAAGTATAGACACAGAGTTCTCCCATATTAACAGGAATTTGATGAAAGAACGGGAGTAGCCCCTAATTATGCTCTAGTTGCTCTTGGGAGGTGGTGATCTTTGGAGGTGAAATACTCCAAAATTACCATCTCTTTTAAGGGTCTGAGCTGTGGTGCAGTGAGTTGAAGGCGTACCAGTTATGCCAGTTGCTGTAAGGCTTCTGTGCTGGCTAGGGTTCGAATCTCCTGGTGGGAAAGTGTTCTAAGGATGTATAATCTCTCTTGCGTGTTAAGGCAAGTTTTGCATAAAGTGTAGACTCAGAGTTCTCCCATATTAACAGGAATTTGATGAAAAAACGCGAGTAGCTCTCACTATGCTCTAGTTGCTTTTGGGAGGTGGTAATCTTTGGAGGTGAAATAATCCGAAATTAACATTTCTTTTAAGGGTCTGAGCTGTTGTGCAGTGGGTTAAAAGCGTACCAGTTATGCCAGTTGCTGTAAGGCTTCTGTGCTGGCTAGGGTTCGAATCTCCCGGTGGGAAAGTGTTCTAAGGTTGTATAATCTCTCTTGCGAGTTTAGGCAAGTTGTGCATTAAGCATAGACACAGAGTTCTCCCACATTAACAGGAATTTGATGAAAGAACGTGAGTAGCCCGTCACTATGCTCTAGTTGCCCTTGGGAGGTGGTGATCTTAGGAGGTGAAATACTCAGAAATTACCATCTCTTTTAAAGGTTTGAGCTGTGGTGCAGTTGGTTAAAGGCGTATCAGTTATGCCAGTTGCTGTAATGCTTCTGTGCTGGCTAGGGTTCGAATCTCCTGGTGGGAAAGTGTTCTAAGGTTGTATAATCTCTCTTGCGTGTTTACGCAAGTTGTGCATTAAGCATAGACACAGAGTTCTCCCATATTAACAGGAATTTGATGAAAGAACGTGAATAGCCCCTCACTATGCTCTAGTTGCCCTTGGGAGGTGGTGATCTTTGGAGGTAAAATACTCAGAAATTACCATCTCTTTTAAAGGTTTGAGCTGTGGTGCAGTAGGTTAAAGGCGTACCAGTTATGCCAGTTGCTGTAAGGGTTCTGTGCTGGCTGCGGTTCGAATCTCCTGGTGGGAAAGTGTTCTAAGATTGTATAATCTCTCTTGCGTGTTTAGGCAAGTTGTGCATTAAGAATAGACACAGAGTTCTCCCATATTAACAGGAATTTGATGAAAGAACGTGAGTAGCCACTCACTATGCTGTAGTTGCCCTTGGGAGGTGGTGATCTTTGGAGGTGAAATACTCCAAAATAACCATCTCTTTTAAGGGTCTGAGCTGTGGTGCAATAGGTTAAAGGCGTACCAGTTATTCAAGTTGCTGTAAGGCTTCTGTGCTGGCTAGGGTTCGAATCTCCTGGTGGGAAAGTGTTTTAAGGTTGTATAATCTCTCTTGCGTGTTTAGGCATGTTGTGCATTAAGCATAGACACAGAGTTCTCCCATATTAACAGGAATTTGATGAAAGAACATGAATAGCCCCTCACAATAATCTAGTTGTCCTTGGGAGGTGGTGATCTTTGTAGGTGAAATACTCCGAAATAACCATCTCTTTTAAGGGACTGAGCTGTGGTGCAGTGGGTAAAAGGTGTTCCAGTTATGTCAGTTGCTGTAAGGCTACTGGGCTGGCTAGGGTTCGAATCTCCTGGTGAGAAAGTGTTCTAAGGTTGTATAATCTCTCTAGCGTCTTTAAGCAAGTTGTGCATTTAGCATCTCATCATTTTGCATCGTCTTGATGCATTTAGCATCTCATCATCTAGCATCATCAGCATTTAGCATCACATCATCAACAGAGTTCTCCCATATTAACAGGAATTTGAGGAAAGAACATGAGTAGCCTCTCACTATGCTCTAGTTGCCATTGGGAGGTGGTGATCTTTGGAGGTGAAATACTCCAAAAGTACCATCTCTTTTAAGGGTCTGAGCTGTGGTGCATTTGCTTAAAGGCGTACCAGTTATGCCAGATGCTGTAAGGCTTCTGTGCTGGCTAGGGTTCAAATCTCCTGGTGGGAAAGTGTTCTAAGGTTGTATAATCTCTCTTGCGTGTTTAGGCAAGTTGTGTATTAAACATAGACACAGAGTTCTCCCATATTAACAGGAATTTGATGAAAGAACGTGAATAGCCCCTCACTATGCTCTAGTTGTCCTTGGGAGGTGGTGATCTTTGGAGGTGAAATACTCCGAAATTACCATCTCTTTTAAGGGTCTGAGCTGTGGTGCAGTGGGTTAAAAGCGTACCAGTTATGCCACTTGCTGTAAGGCTTCTGTGCTGGCTAGGGTTCGAATCTCCTGGTGAGAAAGTGTTCTAGGGTTGTATAATCTCTCTTGCGAGTTTAGGCAAGTTGTGCATTAAGCATAGACACAGAGTTCTCCCATATTAACAGGAATTTGATGAAAGAACGTGAGTAGCACCTCACTATGCTCTAGTTGCCCTTGGGAGGTGGTGATCTTTGGAGGTGAAATACTCCTAAATTATTATTTCTTTTAAGGGTTTTAGCTGTGGTGCATTTGTTAAAAGGCGTACCAGTTATGCCAGTTACTCTAAGGCTTCTGTGCTGGCTAGGGTTCGAATCTCCAGGTGGGAAAGTGTTCTAAGGATGTATAATCTCTTTTGCGTGTTTAGGCAAGTTGTGCATTAAGCATAGACACAGAGTTCTCCCATATTAACAGGAATTTGATGAAAGAATGTGAGTAGCACCTCACTATGCTCTACTTGCCCTTGGGAGGTGGTGATCTTTGTAGGTGAAATACTCTGAAATTACCATCTCTTTTAAGGGTCTGAGCTGTGGTGCAGTGTATTATAGACTGTGGGTTGGTTGGTGTAGTCGTCGTTGATCCTCCTCTACGGACAACCCAACCCACAACTCGGTAGAGTGCTTATACTAGGAGATCACCCTTGGCTCTTCTGGCTCTTGGAGAGGGGCTCAACGTCACACGTTCAGGGGATGCGGCTCCAACACTTAGCCTCGTCGTCACGTGCACACACCCACTCGAGCCGCTGTGACTCCCCACTCTCTCCTTATGAGATATGATCTCCTCAATCCCCCTATGACTTACTAGTATTACCTCCTACCCTGTCCACAGCAGTGGTTCATGGTTCTTCCTCTCTCTCTCTCCTTCTTTACTACCTCCTGGGAAGCCTCACTAGGACAAGGGCAAACACCAGCAAATTGTGACACATTTACTGAAGAAAGCACATACACGATACATACACACATATAATAATAATGAATCCTATACTCTATAATATCACAATCAGGTTGCACTCCAAATACCATCAGAACTCTATTATCAGCTTATCAAGTGGTATCCTACCTCCTGGTTCACCACCTGATACTATTAACTTCCTCAAGTTGGTCAAACCTACACACTGTTGCACCATCAGCAAGATAACATATATATATAGAAAACCAGCATTTGAATGCAATAACATATACCAGTATAAATGTTCATTGATACTTCAGTATAAAAAAAACTCCTTGACGCAAGAATGCCAACAGTCACTCACCTCTCACTGCGTCTTGCACGCTAATGACAACCAAACACTATCAACTCCCTACTAGTAATCCACCAGAACTTCCCCTTCCACCTCTGGAAGTTCACAACCCTAATATCCTTAGGTTCTTCCGGGCTTCACTACCAGGATCCTCTGCAGCTCCTCCAGGCTGCTATCATGAAGTTTCCTTGTGCAACTACGGTGCTTCACCCTTCTGTTAGGTTCTTCCACAGCTCTCTTGGCTGCTGCACCACCTCTACAGAAGCACGTGACACTCCTCTGCACTGCTGCTTCTCCTCACAGCTCGAGGTCCTCTGCTCCACTACCTTGGAGTCTCATTAGCTACATCATCTGCTGGCTTCGAAGTTCTCAGCAACTTCTTCCCCAAAGACAAACCTGCAACCCATCGACACTCCAATAAAATGTTCCCCTTTAACACATAAACAAAAAATATTCACACAATATGTTTGCCTCAAACCTCTATCTGTTCTCTACATACAGTGAGAGTGGACTCCCCCGTTTTGGGCGGGTCCATACTCCACCTCGCCTGGTGGCGGTCCTCACTCGCTGGGAGGGTCTTCCTCCATCCGGAGCCGGCTCCCTCAGTCGTCCGCCAGCGCTCAGAGAGGACGGACGTCGCTCCGTGTTCCTCCCTCTTCACTCTCCTATTTCAGGCCTTCTGCCTTATTAAAACATGTCTAACTTATAAATAAACATCGCTACTGTCGCTGGGCACACGACCAACTACAATGCAATCACTATGAACTGGCGTATATCGTGCTTACCACAGATTAACTGGTCGAGGGCGCTTTTCCTCTGACGGCGCCTGGTCAGGGCGCTCCACACAGCCCACAATAATGCCTCCGGGCGGCTTAATATTCACTAATTATCGTCCACGACTTGAGACCACACGTCCCCAGCTCGATTCCACAGCTGGCACGTCTGCACACTTCTCTTCTCTTAGAGATATATCACTAGGGGTTCCCTTCTGACGGGAGCTCAACGAAGCGCGGCTTCCCCCTGCGATGTCTGGCACTCAAGTGAGGTCAAGGTCCTCCAGAAGCGAGCCTCAAGCCTCCAGCAAAATGTCCACATCTCCTAGCCAGTCATTTATCTATTTTCTTCTGCATTGCCCATAATCTCAAACTGTTACACATATCCAACCAACTATTTTACATATGCGTTATCACCTCAATACTTGCTAGACCTTCTAGTTAGGTCAGGCTTGCTGAATAACTCTCAAGAAGGGAGACTCGTTTCTCCTGCAGGCTGAGATCATAACACTCCCCTCCCCTTATTTTTGAGAGTTATTCCAGTGGCAAAGCTCGGGATAATACATCCGCCACCACGCTGTCTCGTTCTTCAACCGATTGGTTCGAACGGTTGATCTGCTTACGTACTCCCTTAAGAGTCTGCAATTAGTTCGTTGCTCCTTGCAACATCTGGCTCACAACTCGCCAGAAACATGATCTTCTCATAAACGATCTGACTTATCTGGCACCTGTTGGCTAGGCTGTCCTCCTTGGACGCCTGCACTCCATCGTTCCACTCTACTTATTGTCTCCACCCTCCGTTTCCTCGTCTTCTCTTCACGTCCAGAGTCAGACATCTACTGTCTGTACCTCCTCTGTCGTCTTCACTCTTCCATCTACTGCCATTATACTTTCGTCTCCTGTCATCATACTTCACTCCATCGTCTTCACCGACGATCTTCACCCTTTCGTCTCCTCATATATCCGAGACCTCATCCTGTTTGACCTCCATCGAGTCCTCGGCTTTCTTCTATTCCTCCATGCTTGCATCATCATCCTCTTCCCACACTTCTCACCTCTATACAACTCCATTTCTTCTCCTTCAACTCTTCTTCTTTCCCTAAAAGTTTCTCCGAGCGCTGTGCTACATCCAACAGCACTCGACCGTACATGTCGCTTTACCTCTCCTTGTGTGCTCGTAAGCATCTCTCCACACATACTGTCTCTTCTCATTTCACCTTCTCGGTTACTACTCTTCTTCACTATCTTTTCTTCAGGTTTTCTGTGAAACACGTCAACTCCTGACACCTCAAACAACTTAACTCTACTATCCAGATGCCTCTGTGCTCGTGGACAACTTGACGTTCTACTTCCGTCCTCAGTCTGTCCACATCTTTCCTCATTCCCACTCAGCACAGTTGCATTCGCCTTCCGACTCTTAATTTCAGCAGTCCGGGCTCTACTCAGGTCCGCTCTCTTCACCTGATTCTTCTTCGGCTGGGCCATCTTCACTTTTGACCTCACCGAGACTTCATTTTCCTGGGCTGGACCTTCATCAAACAGCCATGATATATCTACATCGATATCTTCCACCGGTTTAATCGACACTGTCTCACCTTCTCCAGTGTCTTCCTCGTCGGCCACCTCTGTCTTCATCACTACCGAGACAGGGTACTCAATGGCTTGGCGGTCTCCTGACGCATCTCCTCGGATGTCAGTCAGGTTCACACTCTCAGGTGTCCCACCCGTGCAGTGGCCTTCTGGGCACTCCTCTGGCACAGTCTCCGCTATGACTCTTGGCAACACCTTTGTCCCACACAAGTCATTCCCCAGGATCACTTGGACTCCTGGAATAGGTATGTCGGGGCACACTCCCAACATCACCTCTGCCGACACATATTCCGACCTTAGCTGGACAGTACAAACGGGCATGTCACTCTCAGACAATAACCCATATACTTTCATCTTCCCACTGCCAGCTAACCGTCGACCATTCCCAATCAGGCTTCTCGTAATCAAGCTCTGATTAGCTCCGGTATCTCTTAAGATACCAACTTCTACCTCAGGTTGGCCTCCTATTCTGATCCAACCTTTGCTCATGAACGGCCTATACCTCTCGTTCACTAAGTTCGCTCTCTGTGGTTTGTCTTGGAACACATTAGTATATTTACCTCGGGGGTCACACATGGCCAGGGTCACAACTCTCTTGCCCTGCCGACAATCTCGCATCACGTGACCCAATCCGTTACAATTGTAACATCTCATCTGGGAAAAATCTCTTCTATATGTACCAAAGCGGCTCTGACTCTGCCCACTCGTATTGGAGTTCCTCGGGCCAGACGTACTACTCGTACTCTGTGGAGCTTTACTGGACTCTTGATTTCCCGGATACCGATCAGTTTCTCGTTTAGCTCCTCCATCTTCACTTTCAGATGAAGTGCGCGACCTACTCTTCTGAGCTTTAGGGTACTTACTTTTATCTGCCCATTTATCAAAATTTTTCTCACCCCAGACTCTTCTGGGTTTCTCATAATTTCTTCCTCCCCAGACTCCATTGGATCTGCCATTGCTGCATCTCGCCTCACTTCTCACTCTGTTCTCCCTCAAGCTCTTGTATGCTTCAGTAATCATATCCGCCCTATCTGCGGCATCTTTCACCTCCATTATCCCTGCTTCTTGGATCTTGAACTTTGTTTCGGGATGCATCATCTCCAAGAACTTCTCCATGACCATCAGTTGCTTCAGGTCAGCATAAGATCCAACTCCAGCAGCCTCAATCCACTTCTGGAATCGTCTTTCCAGATCTCTTGCTGTCTCAGCAAACGTACATGCTCCAACTTTCACCATCTCTCTGAAGCGCTTCCTATAAGCTTCTGGGGTTAACTGAAACGAGCGCAAAATGCTGCTCTTTACCGTGGCATAATCCTGGCACTCTTCCAGTGACAATTGGGTGTATGCCTCCCTGGCTGCACCGGTCAATCTTAACTGGACCAGCTGGGCCCATTCCTCCTGTGGCCACTCCTTGATGCTGGCTACTTTTTCAAAGTGCTCGAAAAAGCTCTCTGCCTCTTCGGGAACAAACAAGGGAATGTCCTTCTCCCTAACCCTAACATCTGGTGGGTGTGATACCTGGGTGGTGCTCTCTGGCAACCCATGTTCAATCCTTTGCTCAGCCAAGGTTCTGTTCGCTTCTATCTGCATTTGTTTTGTTCTCTCTTTTTCTTTTTCGACCTCTAGTCTTGCTTTCTCTTTTTCTTTCTCTTGTTCCAACTCCAGTTCCCTTACTCTGGTTTTCTCTTTTTCTACTTCCAGTTTGGTTTTCTCTTTTTCTACTTCCAGTCTGGTCTTCTCTTTTTCCTTCTCGGCTTCATTTTTCATCTGGAGTTCTAATTTCATCTTTTCCAGCTGGAACTGTCTCTCCTTGTCCTCACGCTGCATCTGGAGCTCTAACTGGAATCTCTCCAAGCTCCTATTCCGGCTACTCCTGCTACTGCGGCTACTCTTGCTGCTCCTACTCGATCCCTGGGATCTCACTTCATCCTGCCCATCATCCTCCTTTCCACTTTCAGCTCCTTTTTGGGCTCCTTGCTCTGCCGCTTCACTTTTGGCTCTTAAATGCCTCAGGATCTCATCCTTCATCCCAGCTACTTTAGATGCTTTCAACCTAATGCCACATTTTTCTGCTATTTGCTTCAATTGATCCCTCGTGCAACCTTCCAAGTCCTCAGGCTTGCCTGACTCCACAAACGTTTGCACCTTATCCATCTTTGTCCTGTGAGTCTTCCCAAGAGAGAGAATATACACCTGCGGTCACACAGTTTATTTCAGCAAGGGTGTACAAATCCACTCTTGGACAGGGTGTGGGTGTGTCAGTTCACTCTCCCGGACACAGGCCCCCAATTTATTATAGACTGTGGGTTGGTTGGTGTAGTCGTCGTTGATCCTCCTCTACGGACAACCCAACCCACAACTCGGTAGAGTGCTTATACTAGGAGATCACCCTTGGCTCTTCTGGCTCTTGGAGAGGGGCTCAACGTCACACGTTCAGGGGATGCGGCTCCAACACTTAGCCTCGTCGTCACGTGCACACACCCACTCGAGCCGCTGTGACTCCCCACTCTCTCCTTATGAGATATGATCTCCTCAATCCCCCTATGACTTACTAGTATTACCTCCTACCCTGTCCACAGCAGTGGTTCATGGTTCTTCCTCTCTCTCTCTCCTTCTTTACTACCTCCTGGGAAGCCTCACTAGGACAAGGGCAAACACCAGCAAATTGTGACACATTTACTGAAGAAAGCACATACACGATACATACACACATATAATAATAATGAATCCTATACTCTATAATATCACAATCAGGTTGCACTCCAAATACCATCAGAACTCTATTATCAGCTTATCAAGTGGTATCCTACCTCCTGGTTCACCACCTGATACTATTAACTTCCTCAAGTTGGTCAAACCTACACACTGTTGCACCATCAGCAAGATAACATATATATATAGAAAACCAGCATTTGAATGCAATAACATATACCAGTATAAATGTTCATTGATACTTCAGTATAAAAAAAACTCCTTGACGCAAGAATGCCAACAGTCACTCACCTCTCACTGCGTCTTGCACGCTAATGACAACCAAACACTATCAACTCCCTACTAGTAATCCACCAGAACTTCCCCTTCCACCTCTGGAAGTTCACAACCCTAATATCCTTAGGTTCTTCCGGGCTTCACTACCAGGATCCTCTGCAGCTCCTCCAGGCTGCTATCATGAAGTTTCCTTGTGCAACTACGGTGCTTCACCCTTCTGTTAGGTTCTTCCACAGCTCTCTTGGCTGCTGCACCACCTCTACAGAAGCACGTGACACTCCTCTGCACTGCTGCTTCTCCTCACAGCTCGAGGTCCTCTGCTCCACTACCTTGGAGTCTCATTAGCTACATCATCTGCTGGCTTCGAAGTTCTCAGCAACTTCTTCCCCAAAGACAAACCTGCAACCCATCGACACTCCAATAAAATGTTCCCCTTTAACACATAAACAAAAAATATTCACACAATATGTTTGCCTCAAACCTCTATCTGTTCTCTACATTCAGTGAGAGTGGACTCCCCCGTTTTGGGCGGGTCCATACTCCACCTCGCCTGGTGGCGGTCCTCACTCGCTGGGAGGGTCTTCCTCCATCCGGAGCCGGCTCCCTCAGTCGTCCGCCAGCGCTCAGAGAGGACGGACGTCGCTCCGTGTTCCTCCCTCTTCACTCTCCTATTTCAGGCCTTCTGCCTTATTAAAACATGTCTAACTTATAAATAAACATCGCTACTGTCGCTGGGCACACGACCAACTACAATGCAATCACTATGAACTGGCGTATATCGTGCTTACCACAGATTAACTGGTCGAGGGCGCTTTTCCTCTGACGGCGCCTGGTCAGGGCGCTCCACACAGCCCACAATAATGCCTCCGGGCGGCTTAATATTCACTAATTATCGTCCACGACTTGAGACCACACGTCCCCAGCTCGATTCCACAGCTGGCACGTCTGCACACTTCTCTTCTCTTAGAGATATATCACTAGGGGTTCCCTTCTGACGGGAGCTCAACGAAGCGCGGCTTCCCCCTGCGATGTCTGGCACTCAAGTGAGGTCAAGGTCCTCCAGAAGCGAGCCTCAAGCCTCCAGCAAAATGTCCACATCTCCTAGCCAGTCATTTATCTATTTTCTTCTGCATTGCCCATAATCTCAAACTGTTACACATATCCAACCAACTATTTTACATATGCGTTATCACCTCAATACTTGCTAGACCTTCTAGTTAGGTCAGGCTTGCTGAATAACTCTCAAGAAGGGAGACTCGTTTCTCCTGCAGGCTGAGATCATAACAAGTGGGTTAAAGGCGTACCAGTTATGCCACTTGCTGTAAGGCTTGTGTGCTGGCTAGGGTTCGAATCTCCTGGTGGGAAAGTGTTCTAGGGTTGTATAATATCTCTTGCGAGTTTAGGCAAGTTGTGCATTAAGCATAGACACAGAGTTCTCCCATATTAACAGGAATTTGATGAAAGAACGTGAGTAGCACCTCACTATGCTCTAGTAGCCCTTGGGAGGTGGTGATCTTTGGAGGTGAAATACTTCTAAATTATTATCTCTTTTAAGGGTTTGAGCTGTGGTGCATTTGTTAAAAGGCGTACCAGTTATGCCAGTTACTGTAAGGCTTCTGTGCTGTCTTGGGTTCGAATCCCCAGGTGGGAAAGTGTTCTAAGGATGTATAATCTCTCTTGCGTGTTTAGGCAAGTTTTGCATTAAGTATAGACACAGAGTTCTCCCATATTAACAGGAATTTGATGAAAGAACGGGAGTAGCCCCTAACTATGCTCTAGTTGCTCTTGGGAGGTGATGATCTTTGGAGGTGAAATACTCCAAAATTACCATCTCTTTTAAGGGTCTGAGCTGTGGTGCAGTGAGTTGAAGGCGTACCAGTTATGCCAGTTGCTGTAAGGCTTCTGTGCTGGCTAGGGTTCGAATCTCCTGGTGGGAAAGTGTTCTAAGGATGTATAATCTCTCTTGCGTGTTAAGGCAAGTTTTGCCTAAAGTGTAGACTCAGAGTTCTCCCATATTAACAGGAATTTGATGAAAAAACGCGAGTAGCTCTCACTATACTCTAGTTGCTTTTGGGAGGTGGTAATCTTTGGAGGTGAAATAATCCGAAATTAACATTTCTTTTAAGGGTCTGAGCTGTTGTGCAGTGGGTTAAAAGCGTACCAGTTATGCCAGTTGCTGTAAGGCTTCTGTGCTGGCTAGGGTTCGAATCTCCCGGTGGGAAAGTGTTCTAAGGTTGTATAATCTCTCTTGCGAGTTTAGGCAAGTTGTGCATTAAGCATAGACACAGAGTTCTCCCACATTAACAGGAATTTGATGAAAGAACGTGAGTAGCCCGTCACTATGCTCTAGTTGCCCTTGGGAGGTGGTGATCTTAGGAGGTGAAATACTCAGAAATTACCATCTCTTTTAAAGGTTTGAGCTGTGGTGCAGTTGGTTAAAGGCGTATCAGTTATGCCAGTTGCTGTAAGGCTTCTGTGCTGGCTAGGGTTCGAATCTCCTGGTGGGAAAGTGTTCTAAGGTTGTATAATCTCTCTTGCGTGTTTACGCAAGTTGTGCATTAAGCATAGACACAGAGTTCTCCCATATTAACAGGAATTTGATGAAAGAACGTGAATAGCCCCTCACTATGCTCTAGTTGCCCTTGGGAGGTGGTGATCTTTGGAGGTGAAATACTCAGAAATTACCATCTCTTTTAAAGGTTTGAGCTGTGGTGCAGTAGGTTAAAGGCGTACCAGTTATGCCAGTTGCTGTAAGGGTTCTGTGCTGGCTGGGGTTCGAATCTCCTGGTGGGAAAGTGTTCTAAGATTGTATAATCTCTCTTGCGTGTTTAGGCAAGTTGTGCATTAAGAATAGACACAGAGTTCTCCCATATTAACAGGAATTTGATGAAAGAACGTGAGTAGCCACTCACTATGCTGTAGTTGCCCTTGGGAGGTGGTGATCTTTGGAGGTGAAATACTCCAAAATAAACATCTCTTTTAAGGGTCTGAGCTGTGGTGCAATAGGTTAAAGGCGTACCAGTTATTCAAGTTGCTGTAAGGCTTCTGTGTTGGCTAGGGTTCGAATCTCCTGGTGGGAATGTGTTTTAAGGTTGTATAATCTCTCTTGCGTGTTTAGGCATGTTGTGCATTAAGCATAGACACAGAGTTCTCCCATATTAACAGGAATTTGATGAAAGAACATGAATAGCCCCTCACAATGCTCTAGTTGTCCTTGGGAGGTGGTGATCTTTGTAGGTGAAATACTCCGAAATAACCATCTCTTTTAAGGGACTGAGCTGTGGTGCAGTGGGTAAAAGGTGTTCCAGTTATGTCAGTTGCTGTAAGGCTACTGGGCTGGCTAGGGTTCGAATCTCCTGGTGAGAAAGTGTTCTAAGGTTGTATAATCTCTCTAGCATCTTTAGGCAAGATGTGCATTTAGCATCTCATCATTTAGCATCGTCTTGATGCATTTAGCATCTCATCATCTAGCATCATCAGCATTTAGCATCACATCATCAACAGAGTTCTCCCATATTAACAGGAATTTGAGGAAAGAACATGAGTAGCCTCTCACTATGCTCTAGTTGCCCTTGGGAGGTGGTGATCTTTGGAGGTGAAATACTCCAAAATTACCATCTCTTTTAAGGGTCTGAGCTGTGGTGCATTTGCTTAAAGGCGTACCAGTTATGCCAGATGCTGTAAGGCTTCTGTGCTGGCTAGGGTTCAAATCTCCTGGTGGGAAAGTGTTCTAAGGTTGTATAATCTCTCTTGCGTGTTTAGGCAAGTTTTGTATTAAACATTGACACAGAGTTCTCCCATATTAACAGGAATTTGATGAAAGAACGTGAATAGCCCTTCACTATGCTCTAGTTGTCCATGGGAGGTGGTGATCTTTGGAGGTGAAATACTCCGAAATTACCATCTCTTTTAAGGGTCTGAGCTGTGGTGCAGTGGGTTAAAGGCGTACCAGTTATGCCACTTGCTGTAAGGCTTCTGTGCTGGCTAGGGTTCGAATCTCCTGGTGGGAAAGTGTTCTAGGGTTGTATAATATCTCTTGCGAGTTTAGGCAAGTTGTGCATTAAGCATAGACACAGAGTTCTCCCATATTAACAGGAATTTGATGAAAGAACGTGAGTAGCACCTCACTATGCTCTAGTTGCCCTTGGGAGGTGGTGATCTTTGGAGGTGAAATACTCCTAAATTATTATTTCTTTTAAGGGTTTTAGCTGTGGTGCATTTGTTAAAAGGCGTACCAGTTATGCCAGTTACTCTAAGGCTTCTGTGCTGGCTAGGGTTCGAATCTCCAGGTGGGAAAGTGTTCTAAGGATGTATAATCTCTTTTGCGTGTTTAGGCAAGTTGTGCATTAAGCATAGACACAGAGTTCTCCCATATTAACAGGAATTTGATGAAAGAATGTGAGTAGCACCTCACTATGCTCTACTTGCCCTTGGGAGGTGGTGATCTTTGTAGGTGAAATACTCTGAAATTACCATCTCTTTTAAGGGTCTGAGCTGTGGTGCAGTGGGTTAAAGGCGTACCAGTTATGCCACTTGCTGTAAGGCTTCTGTGCTGGCTAGGGTTCGAATCTCCTGGTGGGAAAGTGTTCTAGGGTTGTATAATATCTCTTGCGAGTTTAGGCAAGTTGTGCATTAAGCATAGACACAGAGTTCTCCCATATTAACAGGAATTTGATGAAAGAACGTGAGTAGCCACTCACTATGCTGTAGTTGCCCTTGGGAGGTGGTGATCTTTGGAGGTGAAATACTCCAAAATAACCATCTCTTTTAAGGGTCTGAGCTGTGGTGCAATAGGTTAAAGGTGTACCAGTTATGTCAGTTGCTGTAAGGCTTCTGTGCTGGCTAGGGTTCGAATTTTCTGGTGGTAAAGTGTTCTAAGGTTGTATAATCTCTCTTGCATGTTTAGGCAAGTTGTGCATTAAGCAAAGACACAGAGTTCTCCCATATTAACAGGAATTTTATGAAAGAACGTGAGTAGCCCCTAACTATGCTCTAGTTGCCCTTGGGAGGTAGTGATCATTGGAGGTGAAATACTCCGAAATTACCATCTCTTTAAAGAGTCTGAGCTGTGGTGCATTTGTTTAAAGGCGTACCAGTTATGCCAGTTGCTGTAAGGCTTCTGTACTGGCTAGGGTTCGAATCTTTTGGTGGGAAAGTGTTCTAAGGTTGTATAATCTCTCTTGCATGTTTAGGCAAGTTGTACATTAAGCATAGACACAGAGTTCTCCCATATTAACAGGAATTTGATTAAAGAACGTGAGTTGCCCCTCACTATGCTCTAGTTGCCCTTGGAAGGTGGTGTTCTTTGGAGGTGAAACACTCAGAAATTACCATCTCTTTTAAGGGTCTGAGCTGTGGTGCATTTGTTTAAATGCGTACCAGTTATGCCTGTTGCTGTAAGGCTTCTGTACTGGCTAGGGTTCGAATCTCCTGGTGGGAAAGTGTTCTAAGGTTGTATAATCTCTCTTGCGTGTTTGGGCAAGTTGTGCATTAAGCATAGACACAGAGTTCTCCCATATTAACAGGAATTTGATGAAAGAACGTGAGTAGCACCTCACTATGCTCTAGTTGCCCTTGGGAGGTGGTGATCTTTGGAGGTGAAATACTCCTAAATTATTATTTCTTTTAAGGGTTTTAGCTGTGGTGCATTTGTTAAAAGGCGTACCAGTTATGCCAGTTACTCTAAGGCTTCTGTGCTGGCTAGGGTTCGAATCTCCAGGTGGGAAAGTGTTCTAAGGATGTATAATCTCTTTTGCGTGTTTAGGCAAGTTGTGCATTAAGCATAGACACAGAGTTCTCCCATATTAACAGGAATTTGATGAAAGAATGTGAGTAGCACCTCACTATGCTCTACTTGCCCTTGGGAGGTGGTGATCTTTGTAGGTGAAATACTCTGAAATTACCATCTCTTTTAAGGGTCTGAGCTGTGGTGCAGTGGGTTAAAGGCGTACCAGTTATGCCACTTGCTGTAAGGCTTCTGTGCTGGCTAGGGTTCGAATCTCCTGGTGGGAAAGTGTTCTAGGGTTGTATAATATCTCTTGCGAGTTTAGGCAAGTTGTGCATTAAGCATAGACACAAAGTTCTCCCATATTAACAGGAATTTGATGAAAGAACGTGAGTAGCACCTCACTATGCTCTAGTAGCCCTTGGGAGGTGGTGATCTTTGGAGGTGAAATACTTCTAAATTATTATCTCTTTTAAGGGTTTGAGCTGTGGTGCATTTGTTAAAAGGCGTACCAGTTATGCCAGTTACTGTAAGGCTTCTGTGCTGTCTTGGGTTCGAATCCCCAGGTGGGAAAGTGTTCTAAGGATGTATAATCTCTCTTGCGTGTTTAGGCAAGTTTTGCATTAAGTATAGACACAGAGTTCTCCCATATTAACAGGAATTTGATGAAAGAACGGGAGTAGCCCCTAACTATGCTCTAGTTGCTCTTGGGAGGTGGTGATCTTTGGAGAGTAAATACTCCAAAATTACCATCTCTTTTAAGGGTCTTAGCTGTGGTGCAGTGAGTTGAAGGCGTACCAGTTATGCCAGTTGCTGTAAGGCTTCTGTGCTGGCTAGGGTTCGAATCTCCTGGTGGGAAAGTGTTCTAAGGATGTATAATCTCTCTTGCGTGTTAAGGCAAGTTTTGCATAAAGTGTAGACTCAGAGTTCTCCCATAATAACAGGAATTTGATGAAAAAACGCGAGTAGCTCTCACTATACTCTAGTTGCTTTTGGGAGGTGGTAATCTTTGGAGGTGAAATAATCCGAAATTAACATTTCTTTTAAGGGTCTGAGCTGTTGTGCAGTGGGTTAAAAGCGTACCAGTTATGCCAGTTGCTGTAAGGCTTCTGTGCTGGCTAGGGTTCGAATCTCCCGTTGGGAAAGTGTTCTAAGGTTGTTTAATCTCTCTTGCGAGTTTAGGCAAGTTGTGCATTAAGCATAGACACAGAGTTCTCCCACATTAACAGGAATTTGATGAAAGAACGTGAGTAGCCCGTCACTATGCTCTAGTTGCCCTTGGGAGGTGGTGATCTTAGGAGGTGAAATACTCAGAAATTACCATCTCTTTTAAAGGTTTGAGCTGTGGTGCAGTTGGTTAAAGGCGTATCAGTTATGCCAGTTGCTGTAAGGCTTCTGTGCTGGCTAGGGTTCGAATCTCCTGGTGGGAAAGTGTTCTAAGGTTGTATAATCTCTCTTGCGTGTTTACGCAAGTTGTGCATTAAGCATAGACACAGAGTTCTCCCATATTAACAGGAATTTGATGAAAGAACGTGAATAGCCCCTCACTATGCTCTAGTTGCCCTTGGGAGGTGGTGATCTTTGGAGGTGAAATACTCAGAAATTACCATCTCTTTTAAAGGTTTGAGCTGTGGTGCAGTAGGTTAAAGGCGTACCAGTTATGCCAGTTGCTGTAAGGCTTCTGTGCTGGCTGGGGTTCGAATCTCCTGGTGGGAAAGTGTTCTAAGATTGTATAATCTCTCTTGCGTGTTTAGGCAAGTTGTGCATTAAGAATAGACACAGAGTTCTCCCATATTAACAGGAATTTGATGAAAGAACGTGAGTAGCCACTCACTATGCTGTAGTTGCCCTTGGGAGGTGGTGATCTTTGGAGGTGAAATACTCCAAAATAACCATCTCTTTTAAGGGTCTGAGCTGTGGTGCAATAGGTTAAAGGTGTACCAGTTATGTCAGTTGCTGTAAGGCTTCTGTGCTGGCTAGTGTTCGAATCTCCTGGTGGGAAAGTGTTCTAAGGATGTATAATCTCTCTTGCGTGTTAAGGCAAGTTTTGCATAAAGTGTAGACTCAGAGTTCTCCCATAATAACAGGAATTTGATGAAAAAACGCGAGTAGCTCTCACTATACTCTAGTTGCTTTTGGGAGGTGGTAATCTTTGGAGGTGAAATAATCCGAAATTAACATTTCTTTTAAGGGTCTGAGCTGTTGTGCAGTGGGTTAAAAGCGTACCAGTTATGCCAGTTGCTGTAAGGCTTCTGTGCTGGCTAGGGTTCGAATCTCCCGTTGGGAAAGTGTTCTAAGGTTGTATAATCTCTCTTGCGAGTTTAGGCAAGTTGTGCATTAAGCATAGACACAGAGTTCTCCCACATTAACAGGAATTTGATGAAAGAACGTGAGTAGCCCGTCACTATGCTCTAGTTGCCCTTGGGAGGTGGTGATCTTAGGAGGTGAAATACTCAGAAATTACCATCTCTTTTAAAGGTTTGAGCTGTGGTGCAGTTGGTTAAAGGCGTGTCAGTTATGCCAGTTGCTGTAAGGCTTCTGTGCTGGCTAGGGTTCGAATCTACTTGTAGGAAAGTGTTCTAAGGTTGTATAATCTCTCTTGCGTGTTTACGCAAGTTGTGCATTAAGCATAGACACAGAGTTCTCCCATATTAACAGGAATTTGATGAAAGAACGTGAATAGCCCCTCACTATGCTCTAGTTGCCCTTGGGAGGTGGTGATCTTTGGAGGTGAAATACTCAGAAATTACCATCTCTTTTAAAGGTTTGAGCTGTGGTGCAGTAGGTTAAAGGCGTACCAGTTATGCCAGTTGCTGTAAGGCTTCTGTGCTGGCTGGGGTTCGAATCTCCTGGTGGGAAAGTGTTCTAAGATTGTATAATCTCTCTTGCGTGTTTAGGCAAGTTGTGCATTAAGAATAGACACAGAGTTCTCCCATATTAACAGGAATTTGATGAAAGAACGTGAGTAGCCACTCACTATGCTGTAGTTACCCTTGGGAGGTGGTGATCTTTGGAGGTGAAATACTCCAAAATAACCATCTCTTTTAAGGGTCTGAGCTGTGGTGCAATAGGTTAAAGGTGTACCAGTTATGTCAGTTGCTGTAAGGCTTCTGTGCTGGCTAGGGTTCGAATTTTCTGGTGGTAAAGTGTTCTAAGGTTGTATAAACTCTCTTGCATGTTTAGGCAAGTTGTGCATTAAGCAAAGACACAGAGTTCTCCCATATTAACAGGAATTTTATGAAAGAACGTGAGTAGCCCCTAACTATGCTCTAGTTGCCCTTGGGAGGTAGTGATCATTGGAGGTGAAATACTCCGAAATTACCATCTCTTTAAAGAGTCTGAGCTGTGGTGCATTTGTTTAAAGGCGTACCAGTTATGCCAGTTGCTGTAAGGCTTCTGTACTGGCTAGGGTTCGAATCTTTTGGTGGGAAAGTGTTCTAAGGTTGTATAATCTCTCTTGCATGTTTAGGCAAGTTGTACATTAAGCATAGACACAGAGTTCTCCCATATTAACAGGAATTTGATTAAAGAACGTGAGTTGCCCCTCACTATGCTCTAGTTGCCCTTGGAAGGTGGTGTTCTTTGGAGGTGAAATACTCAGAAATTACCATCTCTTTTAAGGGTCTGAGCTGTGGTGCATTTGTTTAAATGCGTACCAGTTATGCCAGTTGCTGTAAGGCTTCTGTACTGGCTAGGGTTCGAATCTTTTGGTGGGAAAGTGTTCTAAGGTTGTATAATCTCTCTTGCATGTTTAGGCAAGTTGTACATTAAGCATAGACACAGAGTTCTCCCATATTAACAGGAATTTGATTAAAGAACGTGAGTTGCCCCTCACTATGCTCTAGTTGCCCTTGGAAGGTGGTGTTCTTTGGAGGTGAAACACTCAGAAATTACCATCTCTTTTAAGGGTCTGAGCTGTGGTGCATTTGTTTAAATGCGTACCAGTTATGCCAGTTGCTGTAAGGCTTCTGTACTGGCTAGGGTTCGAATCTCCTGGTGGGAAAGTGTTCTAAGGTTGTATAATCTCTCTTGCGTGTTTGGGCAAGTTGTGCATTAAGCATAGACACAGAGTTCTCCCATATTAACAGGAATTTGATGAAAGAACGTGAGTAGCCCCTCACTATGCTCTAGTTGCCCTTGGAAGGTGGTGATCTTTGGAGGTGAAATACTCCGAAATTACCATCTCTTTTAAGGTTCTGAGCTGTGTTGCAGTGGGTTAAAGGCGTATCAGTTATGCCAGTTGCTGTAAGGCTTCTGTGCTGGCTAGGGTTCGAATCTCCTGGTGGGAAAGTGTTCTAAGGTTGTATAATCTCTCTTGCGTGTTTGGGCAAGTTGTGCATTAAGCATAGACACAGAGTTCTCCCATATTCACAGGAATTTGATGAAAGAACGTGAGTAGCCCCTCACTATGCTCTAGTTGCCTTATGGAGGTAGTGATCTTTGGAGGTGAAATACTCCGAAATTACCATCTCTTTTAAGGGTCTGAACTGTGGTGCATTTGTTTAACAGTGTACCAGTTGTGCCAGTTGCAGTAAGTCTTCTGTGCTGGCTAGGGTTCGAATCTCCTGGTGGGAAAGTGTTCTAAGGTTGTATAATCTCTCTTGCGTGTTTAGGCATGTTGCACATTAAGCATAGACACAGAGTTCTCCCATATTAACAGGAATTTGATGAAAGACCATGAGTAGCCCCTCATTATGCTCTAGTTGCCCTTGGGAGGTGGTGATCATTGGAGGTGAAATACTCCGAAATTACCATCTCTTTTAAGGGTCTGAGCTGTGGTGCAGTGGATTAAAGGCGTACCAGTTATGCCAGTTGCTGGCTAGGGTTCGAATCTCCTGGTGGGAAAGTGTTCTAAAATTGTATAATCTCTCTTGCGTGTTTATGCAAGTTTTACATTAAGTATAGACACAGAGTTCTCCCATATTAACAGGAATTTGATGAAAGAGCGTGTGTAGCCCATCACTATGCTCTAGTTGCCCTAGGGAGGTGGTGATCTTTGGAGGTGAAATACTCCAAAAATACCATCTCTTTTTAAGGATCTGAGCTGTGGTGCAGTGGGTTAAAGGCGTATCAGTTATGCCAGTTGCTGTAAGGCTTCTGTGCTGGCTAGGGTTCGAATCTCCTGGTGGGAAAGTGTTCTAAGGTTGTATAATCTCTAATGCGAGTTTAGGCAAGT
Source organism: Procambarus clarkii (assembly GCF_040958095.1). Classification (NCBI taxonomy): domain Eukaryota; kingdom Metazoa; phylum Arthropoda; class Malacostraca; order Decapoda; family Cambaridae; genus Procambarus; species Procambarus clarkii. Next base: position 55,159,826 of record NC_091155.1, read on the forward strand.
TGTGCATTAAGCATAGACACAGAGTTCTCCAATATTAACAGGAATTTAATGAAAGAACGTGAGTAGCCCCTCACTATCCTCTAGTTTCCGTTTGGAGGTGGTGATCTTTGGAGGTGAAATACTCCGAAATTACAATCTCTTTTAAGGTTCTGAGCTGTGGTGCATTTGTTTAAATGCGTACCAGTTATGCCAGTTGCTGTAAGGCTTCTGTACTGGCTAGGATTCGAATCTTTTGGTGGGAAAGTGTTCTAAGGTTGTATAATCTCTCTTGCATGTTTAGGCAAGTTGTACATTAAGCATAGACACAGAGTTCTCCCATATTAACAGGAATTTGATTAAAGAACGTGAGTTGCCCCTCACTATGCTCTAGTTGCCCTTGGAAGGTGGTGTTCTTTGGAAGTGAAATACTCAGAAATTACCATCTCTTTTAAGGTTCTGAGCTGTGGTGCATTTGTTTAAATGCGTACCAGTTATGCCAGTTGCTGTAAGGCTTCTGTACTGGCTAGGGTTCGAATCTCCTGGTGGGAAAGTGTTCTAAGGTTGTATAATCTCTCTTGCGTGTTTGGGCAAGTTGTGCATTAAGCATAGACACAGAGTTCTCCCATATTAACAGGAATTTGATGAAAGAACGTGAATAGCCCCTCACTATGCTCTAGTTGCCCTTGGGAGGTGGTGGTCTTTGGAGGTGAAATACTCCGAAATTACCATCTCTTATAAGGGTCTGAGCTGTGGTGCAATGGGTTAAAAGCGTTCCAGTTATGCCAGTTGCTGTAAGGCTTTTGTGCTGGCTAGGGTTCGAATCTCCTGGTGGGAAAGTGTTCTAAGGTTGTATAATCTCTCTTGCGTGTTTAGGCAAGTTGTTCATTAAGCATAGACACAGAGTTCTCCCATATTAACAGAAATTTGATGAAAGAACGTGAGTAGCCCCTCACTATGCTCTAGTTGCCCTTGGAAGGTGGTGATCTTTGGAGGTGAAATACTCCGAAATTACCATCTCTTTTAAGGGTCTGAGCTGTGTTGCAGTGGGTTAAAGGCGTACCAGTTATGCCAGTTGCTTTAAGTTGCTGGCTAGGGATCGAATCTCCTTGCTGGAAAGTGTTCTAAAGTTGTATAATCTCTCTTGCGTGTTTAGGCAAGTAGTGCATTAAGCATAGACACAGAGGTCTCCCATATTAACAGGAATTTGATGAAAGACCATCAATAGCCCCTCACTATGCTCTAGTTGCCTTTGGGAGGTGGTGATCTTTGGAGGTGAAATAATCCGAAATTACCATCTCTTTTAAGGGTCTGAGCTGTGGTGCAGTGGGTTTAAGGCGTACCAGTTATGCCAGTTGCTGTAAGGCTTCTGTGCTGGCTAGGGTTCGAATCTCCTGTTGTGAAAGTGTTCTAAGGTTGTATAATCTCTCTTGCCTGTTTAGGCAAGTTGTGAATTAAGCATAGACACAGAGTTCTCCCATATTAACAGGAATTTGATGAAAGAACGTGAGTAGCCCCTCACTATGCTCTAGTTGCCCTTGGATGGTGGTGTTCTTTGGAGGTGAAATACTCCGAAATTACCATCCCTTTTAAGGGTCTGAGCTGTGTTGCAGTGGGTTAAAGGCGTATCAGTTATGCCAGTTGCTGTAAGGCTTCTGTGCTGGCTAGGGTTCGAATCTCCTGGTGGGAAAGTGTTCTAAGGTTGTATAATATCTCTTGCGAGTTTAGGCAAGTTGTGCATTAAGCATAGACACAAAGTTCTCCCATATTAACAGGAATTTGATGAAAGAACGTGAGTAGCACCTCACTATGCTCTAGTAGCCCTTGGGAGGTGGTGATCTTTGGAGGTGAAATACTTCTAAATTATTATCTCTTTTAAGGGTTTGAGCTGTGGTGCATTTGTTAAAAGGCGTACCAGTTATGCCAGTTACTGTAAGGCTTCTGTGCTGTCTTGGGTTCGAATCCCCAGGTGGGAAAGTGTTCTAAGGATGTATAATCTCTCTTGCGTGTTTAGGCAAGTTTTGCATTAAGTATAGACACAGAGTTCTCCCATATTAACAGGAATTTGATGAAAGAACGGGAGTAGCCCCTAACTATGCTCTAGTTGCTCTTGGGAGGTGGTGATCTTTGGAGAGTAAATACTCCAAAATTACCATCTCTTTTAAGGGTCTTAGCTGTGGTGCAGTGAGTTGAAGGCGTACCAGTTATGCCAGTTGCTGTAAGGCTTCTGTGCTGGCTAGGGTTCGAATCTCCTGGTGGGAAAGTGTTCTAAGGATGTATAATCTCTCTTGCGTGTTAAGGCAAGTTTTGCATAAAGTGTAGACTCAGAGTTCTCCCATAATAACAGGAATTTGATGAAAAAACGCGAGTAGCTCTCACTATACTCTAGTTGCTTTTGGGAGGTGGTAATCTTTGGAGGTGAAATAATCCGAAATTAACATTTCTTTTAAGGGTCTGAGCTGTTGTGCAGTGGGTTAAAAGCGTACCAGTTATGCCAGTTGCTGTAAGGCTTCTGTGCTGGCTAGGGTTCGAATCTCCCGTTGGGAAAGTGTTCTAAGGTTGTTTAATCTCTCTTGCGAGTTTAGGCAAGTTGTGCATTAAGCATAGACACAGAGTTCTCCCACATTAACAGGAATTTGATGAAAGAACGTGAGTAGCCCGTCACTATGCTCTAGTTGCCCTTGGGAGGTGGTGATCTTAGGAGGTGAAATACTCAGAAATTACCATCTCTTTTAAAGGTTTGAGCTGTGGTGCAGTTGGTTAAAGGCGTATCAGTTATGCCAGTTGCTGTAAGGCTTCTGTGCTGGCTAGGGTTCGAATCTCCTGGTGGGAAAGTGTTCTAAGGTTGTATAATCTCTCTTGCGTGTTTACGCAAGTTGTGCATTAAGCATAGACACAGAGTTCTCCCATATTAACAGGAATTTGATGAAAGAACGTGAATAGCCCCTCACTATGCTCTAGTTGCCCTTGGGAGGTGGTGATCTTTGGAGGTGAAATACTCAGAAATTACCATCTCTTTTAAAGGTTTGAGCTGTGGTGCAGTAGGTTAAAGGCGTACCAGTTATGCCAGTTGCTGTAAGGCTTCTGTGCTGGCTGGGGTTCGAATCTCCTGGTGGGAAAGTGTTCTAAGATTGTATAATCTCTCTTGCGTGTTTAGGCAAGTTGTGCATTAAGAATAGACACAGAGTTCTCCCATATTAACAGGAATTTGATGAAAGAACGTGAGTAGCCACTCACTATGCTGTAGTTGCCCTTGGGAGGTGGTGATCTTTGGAGGTGAAATACTCCAAAATAACCATCTCTTTTAAGGGTCTGAGCTGTGGTGCAATAGGTTAAAGGTGTACCAGTTATGTCAGTTGCTGTAAGGCTTCTGTGCTGGCTAGTGTTCGAATCTCCTGGTGGGAAAGTGTTCTAAGGATGTATAATCTCTCTTGCGTGTTAAGGCAAGTTTTGCATAAAGTGTAGACTCAGAGTTCTCCCATAATAACAGGAATTTGATGAAAAAACGCGAGTAGCTCTCACTATACTCTAGTTGCTTTTGGGAGGTGGTAATCTTTGGAGGTGAAATAATCCGAAATTAACATTTCTTTTAAGGGTCTGAGCTGTTGTGCAGTGGGTTAAAAGCGTACCAGTTATGCCAGTTGCTGTAAGGCTTCTGTGCTGGCTAGGGTTCGAATCTCCCGTTGGGAAAGTGTTCTAAGGTTGTATAATCTCTCTTGCGAGTTTAGGCAAGTTGTGCATTAAGCATAGACACAGAGTTCTCCCACATTAACAGGAATTTGATGAAAGAACGTGAGTAGCCCGTCACTATGCTCTAGTTGCCCTTGGGAGGTGGTGATCTTAGGAGGTGAAATACTCAGAAATTACCATCTCTTTTAAAGGTTTGAGCTGTGGTGCAGTTGGTTAAAGGCGTGTCAGTTATGCCAGTTGCTGTAAGGCTTCTGTGCTGGCTAGGGTTCGAATCTACTTGTAGGAAAGTGTTCTAAGGTTGTATAATCTCTCTTGCGTGTTTACGCAAGTTGTGCATTAAGCATAGACACAGAGTTCTCCCATATTAACAGGAATTTGATGAAAGAACGTGAATAGCCCCTCACTATGCTCTAGTTGCCCTTGGGAGGTGGTGATCTTTGGAGGTGAAATACTCAGAAATTACCATCTCTTTTAAAGGTTTGAGCTGTGGTGCAGTAGGTTAAAGGCGTACCAGTTATGCCAGTTGCTGTAAGGCTTCTGTGCTGGCTGGGGTTCGAATCTCCTGGTGGGAAAGTGTTCTAAGATTGTATAATCTCTCTTGCGTGTTTAGGCAAGTTGTGCATTAAGAATAGACACAGAGTTCTCCCATATTAACAGGAATTTGATGAAAGAACGTGAGTAGCCACTCACTATGCTGTAGTTACCCTTGGGAGGTGGTGATCTTTGGAGGTGAAATACTCCAAAATAACCATCTCTTTTAAGGGTCTGAGCTGTGGTGCAATAGGTTAAAGGTGTACCAGTTATGTCAGTTGCTGTAAGGCTTCTGTGCTGGCTAGGGTTCGAATTTTCTGGTGGTAAAGTGTTCTAAGGTTGTATAAACTCTCTTGCATGTTTAGGCAAGTTGTGCATTAAGCAAAGACACAGAGTTCTCCCATATTAACAGGAATTTTATGAAAGAACGTGAGTAGCCCCTAACTATGCTCTAGTTGCCCTTGGGAGGTAGTGATCATTGGAGGTGAAATACTCCGAAATTACCATCTCTTTAAAGAGTCTGAGCTGTGGTGCATTTGTTTAAAGGCGTACCAGTTATGCCAGTTGCTGTAAGGCTTCTGTACTGGCTAGGGTTCGAATCTTTTGGTGGGAAAGTGTTCTAAGGTTGTATAATCTCTCTTGCATGTTTAGGCAAGTTGTACATTAAGCATAGACACAGAGTTCTCCCATATTAACAGGAATTTGATTAAAGAACGTGAGTTGCCCCTCACTATGCTCTAGTTGCCCTTGGAAGGTGGTGTTCTTTGGAGGTGAAATACTCAGAAATTACCATCTCTTTTAAGGGTCTGAGCTGTGGTGCATTTGTTTAAATGCGTACCAGTTATGCCAGTTGCTGTAAGGCTTCTGTACTGGCTAGGGTTCGAATCTTTTGGTGGGAAAGTGTTCTAAGGTTGTATAATCTCTCTTGCATGTTTAGGCAAGTTGTACATTAAGCATAGACACAGAGTTCTCCCATATTAACAGGAATTTGATTAAAGAACGTGAGTTGCCCCTCACTATGCTCTAGTTGCCCTTGGAAGGTGGTGTTCTTTGGAGGTGAAACACTCAGAAATTACCATCTCTTTTAAGGGTCTGAGCTGTGGTGCATTTGTTTAAATGCGTACCAGTTATGCCAGTTGCTGTAAGGCTTCTGTACTGGCTAGGGTTCGAATCTCCTGGTGGGAAAGTGTTCTAAGGTTGTATAATCTCTCTTGCGTGTTTGGGCAAGTTGTGCATTAAGCATAGACACAGAGTTCTCCCATATTAACAGGAATTTGATGAAAGAACGTGAGTAGCCCCTCACTATGCTCTAGTTGCCCTTGGAAGGTGGTGATCTTTGGAGGTGAAATACTCCGAAATTACCATCTCTTTTAAGGTTCTGAGCTGTGTTGCAGTGGGTTAAAGGCGTATCAGTTATGCCAGTTGCTGTAAGGCTTCTGTGCTGGCTAGGGTTCGAATCTCCTGGTGGGAAAGTGTTCTAAGGTTGTATAATCTCTCTTGCGTGTTTGGGCAAGTTGTGCATTAAGCATAGACACAGAGTTCTCCCATATTCACAGGAATTTGATGAAAGAACGTGAGTAGCCCCTCACTATGCTCTAGTTGCCTTATGGAGGTAGTGATCTTTGGAGGTGAAATACTCCGAAATTACCATCTCTTTTAAGGGTCTGAACTGTGGTGCATTTGTTTAACAGTGTACCAGTTGTGCCAGTTGCAGTAAGTCTTCTGTGCTGGCTAGGGTTCGAATCTCCTGGTGGGAAAGTGTTCTAAGGTTGTATAATCTCTCTTGCGTGTTTAGGCATGTTGCACATTAAGCATAGACACAGAGTTCTCCCATATTAACAGGAATTTGATGAAAGACCATGAGTAGCCCCTCATTATGCTCTAGTTGCCCTTGGGAGGTGGTGATCATTGGAGGTGAAATACTCCGAAATTACCATCTCTTTTAAGGGTCTGAGCTGTGGTGCAGTGGATTAAAGGCGTACCAGTTATGCCAGTTGCTGGCTAGGGTTCGAATCTCCTGGTGGGAAAGTGTTCTAAAATTGTATAATCTCTCTTGCGTGTTTATGCAAGTTTTACATTAAGTATAGACACAGAGTTCTCCCATATTAACAGGAATTTGATGAAAGAGCGTGTGTAGCCCATCACTATGCTCTAGTTGCCCTAGGGAGGTGGTGATCTTTGGAGGTGAAATACTCCAAAAATACCATCTCTTTTTAAGGATCTGAGCTGTGGTGCAGTGGGTTAAAGGCGTATCAGTTATGCCAGTTGCTGTAAGGCTTCTGTGCTGGCTAGGGTTCGAATCTCCTGGTGGGAAAGTGTTCTAAGGTTGTATAATCTCTAATGCGAGTTTAGGCAAGTTGTGCATTAAGCATAGACACAGAGTTCTCCAATATTAACAGGAATTTAATGAAAGAACGTGAGTAGCCCCTCACTATCCTCTAGTTTCCGTTTGGAGGTGGTGATCTTTGGAGGTGAAATACTCCGAAATTACAATCTCTTTTAAGGTTCTGAGCTGTGGTGCATTTGTTTAAATGCGTACCAGTTATGCCAGTTGCTGTAAGGCTTCTGTACTGGCTAGGGTTCGAATCTTTTGGTGGGAAAGTGTTCTAAGGTTGTATAATCTCTCTTGCATGTTTAGGCAAGTTGTACATTAAGCATAGACACAGAGTTCTCCCATATTAACAGGAATTTGATTAAAGAACGTGAGTTGCCCCTCACTATGCTCTAGTTGCCCTTGGAAGGTGGTGTTCTTTGGAAGTGAAATACTCAGAAATTACCATCTCTTTTAAGGTTCTGAGCTGTGGTGCATTTGTTTAAATGCGTACCAGTTATGCCAGTTGCTGTAAGGCTTCTGTACTGGCTAGGGTTCGAATCTCCTGGTGGGAAAGTGTTCTAAGGTTGTATAATCTCTCTTGCGTGTTTGGGCAAGTTGTGCATTAAGCATAGACACAGAGTTCTCCCATATTAACAGGAATTTGATGAAAGAACGTGAATAGCCCCTCACTATGCTCTAGTTGCCCTTGGGAGGTGGTGGTCTTTGGAGGTGAAATACTCCGAAATTACCATCTCTTATAAGGGTCTGAGCTGTGGTGCAATGGGTTAAAAGCGTTCCAGTTATGCCAGTTGCTGTAAGGCTTTTGTGCTGGCTAGGGTTCGAATCTCCTGGTGGGAAAGTGTTCTAAGGTTGTATAATCTCTCTTGCGTGTTTAGGCAAGTTGTTCATTAAGCATAGACACAGAGTTCTCCCATATTAACAGAAATTTGATGAAAGAACGTGAGTAGCCCCTCACTATGCTCTAGTTGCCCTTGGAAGGTGGTGATCTTTGGAGGTGAAATACTCCGAAATTACCATCTCTTTTAAGGGTCTGAGCTGTGTTGCAGTGGGTTAAAGGCGTACCAGTTATGCCAGTTGCTTTAAGTTGCTGGCTAGGGATCGAATCTCCTTGCTGGAAAGTGTTCTAAAGTTGTATAATCTCTCTTGCGTGTTTAGGCAAGTAGTGCATTAAGCATAGACACAGAGGTCTCCCATATTAACAGGAATTTGATGAAAGACCATCAATAGCCCCTCACTATGCTCTAGTTGCCTTTGGGAGGTGGTGATCTTTGGAGGTGAAATAATCCGAAATTACCATCTCTTTTAAGGGTCTGAGCTGTGGTGCAGTGGGTTTAAGGCGTACCAGTTATGCCAGTTGCTGTAAGGCTTCTGTGCTGGCTAGGGTTCGAATCTCCTGTTGTGAAAGTGTTCTAAGGTTGTATAATCTCTCTTGCCTGTTTAGGCAAGTTGTGAATTAAGCATAGACACAGAGTTCTCCCATATTAACAGGAATTTGATGAAAGAACGTGAGTAGCCCCTCACTATGCTCTAGTTGCCCTTGGATGGTGGTGTTCTTTGGAGGTGAAATACTCCGAAATTACCATCCCTTTTAAGGGTCTGAGCTGTGTTGCAGTGGGTTAAAGGCGTATCAGTTATGCCAGTTGCTGTAAGGCTTCTGTGCTGGCTAGGGTTCGAATCTCCTGGTGGGAAAGTGTTCTAAGGTTGTATAATCTCTCTTGGGTGTTTGGGCAAGTTGTGCATTAAGCATAGACACAGAGCTCTCCCATATTAACAGGAATTTGATGAAAGAACGTGAATAGCCCCTCACTATGCTCTAGTTGCTCTTGGGAGGTGGTGATCTTTGGAGGTGAAATACTCCAAAATTACCATCTCTTTTAAGGGTCTGAGCTGTGGTGAAGTTGGTTAAAGGCGTACCAGTTATGCCACTTGCTGTAAGGTTTCTGTGCTGGCTAGGGTTCGAATCTCCTGGTTGAAAAGTGTTCTGAGGTTGTATAATCTCTCTTGCGTGTTTAGGCAAGTAGTGCATTAAGCATAGACACAGAGATCTTCCATATTAACAGGAATTTGATGAAAGAACTTGAGTAGCCTCTCACTATGCTCTAGTTGCCCTTGGGAGGTGGTGATCTTTGGAGGTGAAATACTCTGAAATTACCATCTCTTTTAAGGGTCTGAGCTGTGGTGCAGTGGGATAAAGGTGTACCAGTTATGCCAGTTAATGTACGTTGCTGGCTAGGGTTCGAATCTCTTGGTGGGAAAGTGTTCTAAAGTTGTATAATCTCTCTTGCATGTTTAGGCAAGTTTTGCATTAAGTATAAGCCCAGAGTTCTCCCATATTAAAAGGAATTTGATGAAAGAGCGTGAGTTGCCCGTCACTATGCTCTAGTTGCCCTTGGGAGGTGGTGATCTTTGGAGGTGAAATACTTCGAAATTACCATCTCTTTTAAAGGTCTGAGCTGTGGTGCAGTGGGTTAAAGGCGTACCAGTTATGCCAGTTCCTGTAAGGCTTCTGTGCTGGCTAGGGTTCGAATCTTCTGGTGGGAAAGTGTTCTAAGGTTGTATAATCTCTCTTGCGTGTTTAGGCAAGTTGTGCATTAAGCATAGACACAGAGTTCTCCCATATTCACAGGAATTTGATGAAAGAACGTGAGTAGCCCCTCACTATGCTCTAGTTGCCCTTGGGAGGTGGTGATCTTTAGAGGTGAAATACTCCGAAATTACCATCTCTTTTAAGAGTCTGAACTGTGGTGCATTTGTTTAACAGTGTACCAGTTGTGCCAGTTGCAGTAAGTCTTCTGTGCTGGTTAGGGTTTGAATCTCCTGGTGGGAAAGTGTTCTAAGGTTGAATAATCTCTCTTGCTTGGTTAGGCAAGTTGCACATTAAGCATAGACACAGAGTTCTCCCATATTAACAGGAATTTGATGAAAGACCATGAGTAGCCCCTCATTATGCTCTAGTTGCCCTTGGAAGGTGGTGATCTTTGGAGGTTAAATACTCCAAAATTACTATCTCTTTTAAGGGTCTGAGCTGTGGTGCAGTGGGTTAAAGGCGTACCACTTATGTCAGTTGCTGTAAGGCTTCTGTGTTCTGGTTAGGGTTCGAATCTCCTGGTGGGAAAGTGTTCTAAGGTTGTTTAGTCTCTTTTGCGTGTTTAGGCAAGTTGTGCATTAAGCATAGACACAGAGTTCCCCCATATTAATTTGAATTTGATCAAAGATCGTGAGTAGCCCCTCACTATGCTCTAGTTGCCCTTGGGAGGTGGTGATCTTTGGAGGTGAAATACTCCGAAATTACCATCTCTTTTAAGGATCTGAGCTGTGGTGCAGTGGGTTAAAGGCGTACCAGATATGCCAGTTGCTGTAAGTTGCTGGCTAGGGTTCGAATCTCCTGGTGGGAAAGTGTTCTAAAATTGTATAATCTCTCTTGCGTGTTTAGGCAAGTTTTGCATTATGTATAGACACATAGTTCTCCCATATTAACAGGAATTTGATGAAAGAACGTGTGTAGCCCATCACTATGCTCTAGTTGCCCTAGGGAGGTGGTGATCTTTGGAGGTGAAATTCTCCAAAATTACCATCTCTTTTAAGGGTCTGAGCTGTGGTGTATTGGGTTAAAAGGCTTACCAGTTATGCCAGTTGCTGTAAGGCTTCTGTTCTGGCTAGGGTTCGAATCTCCTGGTGGGAAAGTGTTCTAAGGTTGTATAGTCTCTTTTGCGTGTTTAGGCAAGTTGTGCATTAAGCATAGACACAGAGTTCTCCCATATTAACAGGAATTTTATGAAAGAACATGAATAGCCCTTCACTATGCTCTAGTTGCCTTTGGGAGGTGGTGATCTTTGGAGGTGAAATACTCCGAAATTACCATCTCTTTTAAGGGTCTGAGCTGTGGTGCAGTGGGTTTAAGGCGTACCAGTTATGCCAGTTGCTGTAAGGCTTCTGTGCTGGCTAGCGTTCGAATCTCCTGGTGTGAAAGTGTTCTTAGGTTGTATAATCTCTCTTGCCTGTTAAGGGAGTTGTGCATTAAGCATAGACACAGAGTTCTCCCATATTAACAGGAATTTGATGAAAGAACGTGAGTATCCCCTCACTATGCTCTAGTGCCCTTGGGAGGTGGTGATCTTTGGAGGTGAAATTCTCTGAAATTACCATCACTTTTAAGGATCTGAGCTGTGGTGCAGTGGGTTAAAGGCGTATCAGTTATGCCAGTTGCTGTAAGGCTTCTGTGCTGGCTAGGGTTCGAATCTCCTGGAGGAAAGTGTTCTAAGGTTATATAATCTCTAATGCGAGTTTAGGCAAGTTGTGCATTAAGCATAGACACAGAATTCTCCCATATTAACAGGAATTTAATGAAAGAACATGAGTAGCCCCTCACTATGCTCTAGTTGCCGTTTGGAGGTAGTGATCTTTGGAGGTGAAATACTCCGAAATTACCATCTCTTTTAAGGGTCTGAGCTGTGGTGCATTTGTTTAACAGTGTACCAGTTATGCCAGTTTCAGTAAGTCTTCTGTGCTCGCTAGGGTTCGAATCTCCTGGTGGGAAAGTGTTCTAAGGTTGTATAATCTCTCTTGCGTGTTTAGGCAAGTTGTGCATTAAGCATAGACACAGAGTTCTCCCATATTAACAAAAATTTGATGAAAGAAAGTGAATAGCCCCTCAGTATGCTCTAGTTGCCCTTGGGAGGTGGTGATCTTTGGAGGTGAAATACTCCGAAATTACCACCTCTTTTAAGGGTCTGAGCTGTGGTGACGTGGGTTAAAGGCGTATCACTTATGCCAGTTGCTGTAAGGCTTCTAAGCTGGCTAGGGTTAAAATCTCCTGCTGGGAAAGTGTTCTAAGGTTGTATAATCTCTCTTGCGTGTTTAGGCCAGTAGTGCATTAAGCATAGACACAGAATTCTCCCATATTAACAGGAATTTGATGAAAGAGCGTGCGTAGCCCATCACTATGCTCTAGTTGCCCTAGGGAGGTGGTGATCTTTGGAGGTGAAATACTCCGAAATTACAATCACTTTTAAGGATCTGAGCTGTGGTGCAGTGGGTTAAAGGCGTATCAGTTATGCCAGTTGCTGTAAGGCTTCTGTGCTGGCTAGGGTTCGAATCTCCTGGTGGGAAAGTGTTCTAAGGTTGTATAATCTCTCTAGCGTCTTTAGGCAAGTTGTGCATTTAGCATAGACACAAAGCTCTCCCATATTAACAGGAATTTGATGAAAGAAGGTGAGTAGCCCCTCACTATGCTCTAGTTGACTTTGGGAGGTGGTTATCTTTGGAGGTGAAATACTCCGAAACTACCATCTCTTTTAAGGGTCTGAGCGGTGGTACATTTGTTTAAAGGCGTACCAGTTATGCCAGTTGCTGTAAGGCTACGGTGCTGGCTAGGGTTCGAATCTCGCGGTGGGAATGGGTTGTAAGGTTGTATAATCTCTCTTTCGTATTTAGGCAAGTTGTGCATTAAGAATAGACACAGAGTTCTCCCATATTAACAGGAATCTGATGAAAGAACGTGAGTAGCCCCTCACTATGCTATAGTTGCCCTTGGGAGGTGGTGATCTTTGGAGGTGAAATACTCCGAAATTACCATCTCTTTTAAGGGTCTGAGCTGTGGTGCAGTGGATTAAAGGCGTACCAGTTATGCCAGTTGCTGTAAGTTGCTGGCTAGGGTTCGAATCTCCTGGTGGGAAAGTGTTCTAAAATTGTATAATCTCTCTTGCGTGTTTAGGCTAGTTTTGCATTAAGTATAGACACAGAGTTCTCCCATATTAACAGGAATTTGATGAAAGAGCGTGTGTAGCCCATCACTATGCTCTAGTTGCCCTATGGAGGTGGTGATCTTTGGAGGTGAAATTCTCCAAAATTACCATCTCTTTTAAGGGTCTGAGCTGTGGTGCAGTGGGTTTAAGGCGTACCAGTTATGCCAGTCGCTGTAAGGCTTCTGTGCTGGCTAGGGGTTCGAATCTCCTGGTGTGAAAGTGTTCTTAGGTTGTATAATCTCTCTTGCCTGTTTAGGCAAGTTGTGCATTAAGCATAGACACTGAGTTCTCCCATATTAACAGGAATTTGATGAAAGAACGTGAGTATCCCCTCACTATGCTCTAGTTTCCGTTTGGAGGTGGTGATCTTTGGAGGTGAAATACTCCGAAATTACCATCACTTTTAAGGATCTGAGCTGTGGTGCAGTGGGTTAAAGGCGTATCAGTTATGCCAGTTGCTGTAAGGCTTCTGTGCTGGCTAGGGTTCGAATCTCCTGGTGGGAAAGTGTTCTAAGGTTGTATAATCTCTAATGCGAGTTTAGGCAAGTTGTGCATTAAGCATAGACACAGAGTTCTCCAATATTAACAGGAATTTAATGAAAGAACGTGAGTAGCCCCTCACTATGCTCTAGTTTCCGTTTGGAGGTGGTGATCTTTGGAGGTGAAATACTCCGAAATTACCATCTCTTTAAAGAGTCTGAGCTGTGGTGCATTTGTTTAAAGGCGTACCAGTTATGCCAGTTGCTGTAAGGCTTCTGTACTGGCTAGGATTCGAATCTTTTGGTGGGAAAGTGTTGTAAGGTTGTATAATCTCTCTTGCGTGTTTGGCAAGTTGTGCATTAAGCATAGACACAGAGTTCTCCCATATTAACAGGAATTTGATGAAAGAACGTGAATAGCCCCTCACTATGCTCTAGTTGCTCTTCGGAGGTGGTGATCTTTGGAGGTGAAATACTCCGAAATTACCATCTCTTTTAAAGGTCTGAGCTGTGGTGAAGTAGGTTAAAGGCGTACCAGTTATGCCAGTTGCTGTAAGGTTTCTGTGCTGGCTAGGGTTCGAATGTCCTGGTTGGAAAGTGTTCTGAGGTTGTATAATCTCTCTTGCGTGTTTAGGCAAGTAGTGCATTAAGCATAGACACAGATTTCTTCCATATTAACAGGAATTTGATGAAAGAACGTGAGTAGCCTCTCACTATGCTCTAGTTGCCCTTGGGAGGTGGTGATCTTTGGAGGTGAAATACTCCGAAATTACCATCTCTTTTAAGGGTCTGAGCTGTGGTGCAGTGGGTTAAAGGCGTACCAGTTATGCTAGTTGCTGTAAGGCTTCTGTGCTGGCTGGGGTTCGAAGCACCCGGTGGGAAAGTGTTCTAAGGTTGTATAATCTCTCTTGCGTGTTTAGGCAAGTTGTGCATTAAGCATAGACAGAGTTCTCCCATATTAACAGGAATTTGATGAAAGAACGTGAATAGCCCCTCACTATGCTCTAGTTGCCCTTGGGAGGTGGTGATCTTTGGAGGTGAAATACTCCGAAATTACCATCTTTTTTAAGGGTCTGAGCTGTGGTGCAGTGGGTTAAAGGCGTACCAGTTATGCCAGTTGCTTTAAGTTGCTGGCTAGGGTTCGAATCTCCTGGTGGGAAAGTGTTCTAAAGTGGTATAACCTCTCTTGCGTGTTTAGGCAAGTTTTGCATTAAGTATAGGCCCAGAGTTCTCCCATATTAAAAGGAATTTGATGAAAGAGCGTGAGTTGCCCCTCACTGTGCTCTAGTTTCCCTTGGGAGGTGGTGATCTTTGGAGGTGAAAAGTTCCGAAATTACCATCTCTTTTAAGGGTCTGAGCTGTGGTGCAGTGGGTTAAAGGCGTACCAGTTATGCTAGTTGCTGTAAGGCTTCTGTGCTGGCTAGGGTTCGAATCTCCTGGTGGCAAAGTGTTCTAAGTTTGTATAATCTCTCTTGCGTGTTTAGGCAAGTTGTGCATTAAGCATAGACACAGAGTTCTCCCATATTAACAGGAATTTGATGAAAAACGTGAGTAGCCCTTCACTATGCTCTAGTTGCCCTTGGAAGGTGGTGATCTTTGGAGGTGAAATACTCCGAAATTACCATCTCTTCTAAGGGTCTGAGCTTTGGTGCAGTGGGTTAAAGGCGTACCAGTTATGCTAGTTGCTGTAAGGCTTCTGTGCTGGCTAGGGTTCGAATCTCCTGGTGGGAAAGTGTTCTAAGGTTGTATAATCTCTAATGCGAGTTTAGGCAAGTTGTGCAATAAGCATAGACACGGAGTTCTCCCGTATTAACAGGAATTTAATGAAAGAACGTGAGTAGCCTTTCACTATGCTCTAGTTGCCGTTTGGAGAAGGTGATCTTTTGAGGTGAAATACTCTGAAATTGCCATCTCTTTTAAGGGTCTGAGCTGTGGTGCAGAGGGTTAAAGGCGTACCAGTTATGCCAGTTGCTGTAAGGCTTCTGTGCTGGCTAGGGTTCGAATCTCCTGGTGGGAAAGTGTTCTAAGGTTGTATAATCTCTCTTGCGTGTTTGAGCAAGTTGTGCATTATGCATAGACACAGAGTTCTCCCATATTACAGGAATTTGATGAAAGAACGTTAATAGCCCCTCACTATGCTCTAGTTGCCCTTGGGAGGTGGTTATCTTTAGAGGTGAAATACTCCGAAATTACCATCTCTTTTAAGGGTCTGAGCTGTGGTGCAGTGGGTTAAAGGCATACCAGTTATGCCAGTTGCTGTAAGGTTTCTGTGCTGGCTAGGGTTCGAATCTCCTGGTGGGAAAGTGTTCTAAGGTTGTATAATCACTCTTGCGTGTTTAGGCAAGTAGTGCATTAAGCATAGACACAGAGTTCTCCCATATTAACAGAAATTTGATGAAAGAACGTGAGTAGCCCCTCACTATGCTCTTGTTGCCCTTGGGAGGTGGTGATCTTTGGAGGTGAAGTACTCCGAAATTACCATCTCTTTTAAAGGTCTGAGCTGTGGTGCAGTGGGTTAAATTCCTACCAGTTATGCCAGTTGCTGTAAGGTTTCTGTGATGGCTAGGGTTCGAATCTCCTGGTGGGAAAGTGTTCTAAGGTTGTATAATCTCTCTTGCGTGTTTAGGCATGTAGTGCATTAAGCATAGACACAGAGTTCTCCCATATTAACACTTTCGCGCTTTAGATTAGAGATAACTCGTCAGCGTTTTTTCTTACGATTCCGCATAACAGCCTACTTTTCTCGTCCATCGAAAAAATATTTCTATAAATTCCATTTTTTAACCGAAACGGATGTTATGTATATGTCTGTGTAGGGAATTTTACTGCGATCACTGTCATACAAATTATAAAATTTTTCAACAAGTATAAACATGACAAACATCAAACGAACGAAAACAATGCGTTCGTTTCTGCCGCGAACGCATACTGAGCAACGTGGTTCTATATTTGGCGCTTCTCTTACACATGCTTTGTACAAATGTTATACATTTCATCTTATAGAAAATTTTATTGCAAACACATTGGTATAAAAAAGAAATACGTACATAGAAAAGTAGGGTCAGGAAACGTATGAATGTATAAACTTTCCAAGCATGATTGTGTTTTCGCCAGTGCGCTCGCGGCTAACTACTCTCCACTTCACACACTCTTGCGGGTGGGCAATTACCTATATTAAACATTCATATGCATATGTCCGTGTAGAGAATTTTATTGCGATCCCAATGATACCAAAATTAGCGATGTAGGACAACTGTAGGCTTCGCAACCATTAGGAGAGTGGAAACATTTTGTTGCTGTTTGGCGCTCCCGGCGAGTGATCTGCATAGTTTTTTTTTTGGTGTTGATACTCCTTAAGCTTGGGCGGCATTTTATAGGCATGCTCTTATAGACAATTTCATTGCGAACACAGTGATACCAAATTTAAATACGTGCGCCTTCAATTATTGTCAGGACAGTCAAAAGAGTGTACACTTTTTCGGTCTTACCGCATAGGCGCGCGAAGTGCCGAAAGCATCTGGGGTATTGATTTTTTTTGAGCGCCGAGAGCGCGAAAGTGTTAACAGAAATTTGATGAAAGAACGTGAGTAGCCCCTCACTATGCTCTTGTTGCCCTTGGGAGGTGGTGATCTTTGGAGGTGAAATACTCGGAAATTACCATCCCTTTTAAGGGTCTGAGCTGTGGTGCAGTGGGTTAAATTCGTACCAGTTATGGCAGTTGCTGTAAGTCTCTGGCTAGGGTTAGAATCTCCTGGTGGGAAAGTATTCTAAAGTTGTATAATCTCTCTTGCGTGTTTAGGCAAGTTTTGCATTAAGTATGGACACAGAGTTCTACCATATTAACAGGAATTTGATGAAAGAGCGTGAGTAGCCCCTCACTATGCTCTTGTTGCCCTTGGGAAGTGGTTATCTTTGGAGGTGAAATACTCCGAAATTACCATCTCTTTTAAGGTCTGAGCTGTGGTGCAGTGGGTTAAAGGCGTACCAGTTATGCCAGTTGCTGTAAGGCTTCTGTGCTGGCTAGGGTTCGAATCTCCTGGAGGAAAGTGTTCTAAGGTTATATAATCTCTAATGCGAGTTTAGGCAAGTTGTGCATTAAGCATTGACACAGAGTTCTCCCATATTAACAGGAATTTAATGAAAGAACATGAGTAGCCCCTCACTATGCTCTAGTTGCCGTTTGGAGGTAGTGATCTTTGGAGGTGAAATACTCCGAAATTACCATCCCTTTTAAGGGTCTGAGCTGTGGTGCATTTGTTTAACAGTGTACCAGTTATGCCAGTTTCAGTAAGTCTTCTGTGCTGGCTAGGGTTCGAATCTCCTGGTGGGAAAGTGTTCTAAGGTTGTATAATCTCTCTTGCGTGTTTAGGCAAGTTGTGCATTAAGCATAGACACAGAGTTCTCCCATATTAACAAAAATTTGATTAAAGAACGTGAATAGCCCCTCAGTATGCTCTAGTTGCCCTTGGGAAGTGGTGATCTTTGGAGGTGAAATACTCCGAAATTACCACCTCTTTTAAGGGTCTGAGCTGTGGTGACGTGGGTTAAAGGCGTATCACTTATGCCAGTTGCTGTAAGGCTTCTAAGCTGGCTAAGGTTAAAATCTCCTGGTGGGAAAGTGTTCTAAGGTTGTATAATCTCTCTTGCGTGTTTAGGCCAGTAGTGCATTAAGCATAGACACAGAATTCTCCCATATTAACAGGAATTTGATGAAAGAGCGTGTGTAGCCCATCACTATGCTCTAGTTGCCCTAGGGAAGTGGTGATCTTTGGAGGTGAAATACTCCGAAATTACAATCACTTTTAAGGATCTGAGCTGAGGTGCAGTGGGTTAAAGGCGTATCAGTTATGCCAGTTGCTGTAAGGCTTCTGTGCTGGCTAGGGTTCGAATCTCCTGGTGGGAAAGTGTTCTAAGGTTGTATAATCTCTCTAGCGTCTTTAGGCAAGTTGTGCATTTAGCATAGACACAAAGTTCTCCCATATTAACTGGAATTTGATGAAAGAAGGTGAGTAGCCCCTCACTATGCTCTAGTTGACTTTGGGAGGTGGTGATCTTTGGAGGTGAAATACTCCGAAACTACCATCTCTTTTAAGGGTCTGAGCTGTGGTACATTTGTTTAAAGGCGTACCAGTTATGCCAGTTGCTGTAAGGCTACGATGCTGGCTAGGGTTCGAATCTCGCGGTGGGAAAGGGTTGTAAGGTTGTATAATCTCTCTTTCGTATTTAGGCAAGTTGTGCATTAAGAATAGACACAGAGTTCTCCCATATTAACAGGAATCTGATGAAAGAACGTGAGTAGCCCCTCACTATGCTATAGTTGCCCTTGGGAGGTGGTGATCTTTGGAGGTGAAATACTCCGAAATTACCATCTCTTTTAAGGGTCTGAGCTGTGGTGCAGTGGTTTAAAGGCGTACCAGTTATGCCAGTTGCTGTAAGTTGCTGGCTAGGGTTCGAATCTCCTGGTGGGAAAGTGTTCTAAAATTGTATAATCTCTCTTGCGTGTTTAGGCAAGTTTTGCATTAAGTATAGACACAGAGTTCTCCCATATTAACAGGAATTTGATGAAAGAGCGTGTGTAGCCCATCACTATGCTCTAGTTGCCCTAGGGAGGTGGTGATCTTTGGAGGTGAAATTCTCCAAAATTACCATCTCTTTTAAGGGTCTGAGCTGTGGTGTATTGGGTTAAAAGGCTTACCAGTTATGCCAGTTGCTGTAAGGCTTCTGTTCTGGCTAGGGTTCGAATCTCCTGGTGGGAAAGTGTTCTAAGGTTGTATAGTCTCTTTTGCGTGTTTAGGCAAGTTGTGCATTAAGCATAGACACAGAGTTCTCCCATATTAACAGGAATTTTATGAAAGAACATGAATAGCCCCTCACTATGCTCTAGTTGCCTTTGGGAGGTGGTGATCTTTGGAGGTGAAATACTCCGAAATTACCATCTCTTTTAAGGGTCTGAGCTGTGGTGCAGTGGGTTTAAGGCGTACCAGTTATGCCAGTTGCTGTAAGGCTTCTGTGCTGGCTAGGGGTTCGAATCTCCTGGTGTGAAAGTGTTCTTAGGTTGTATAATCTCTCTTGCCTGTTTAGGCAAGTTGTGCATTAAGCATAGACACAGAGTTCTCCCATAATAACAGGAATTTGATGAAAGAACGTGAGTATCCCCTCACTATGCTCTAGTGCCCTTGGGAGGTGGTGATCTTTGGAGGTGAAATACTCCGAAATTACCATCACTTTTAAGGATCTGAGCTGTGGTGCAGTGGGTTAAAGGCGTATCAGTTATGCCAGTTGCTGTAAGGCTTCTGTGCTGGCTAGGGTTCGAATCTCCTGGTGGGAAAGTGTTCTAAGGTTGTATAATCTCTAATGCGAGTTTAGGCAAGTTGTGCATTAAGCATAGACACAGAGTTCTCCAATATTAACAGGAATTTAATGAAAGAACGTGAGTAGCCCCTCACTATGCTCTAGTTTCCGTTTGGAGGTGGTGATCTTTGGAGGTGAAATACTCCGAAATTACCATCTCTTTAAAGAGTCTGAGCTGTGGTGCATTTGTTTAAAGGCGTACCAGTTATGCCAGTTGCTGTAAGGCTTCTGTACTGGCTAGGATTCGAATCTTTTGGTGGGAAAGTGTTGTAAGGTTGTATAATCTCTCTTGCGTGTTTGGCAAGTTGTGCATTAAGCATAGACGCAGAGTTCTCCCATATTAACAGGAATTTGATGAAAGAACGTGAATAGCCCCTCACTATGCTCTAGTTGCTCTTCGGAGGTGGTGATCTTTGGAGGTGAAATACTCCGAAATTACCATCTCTTTTAAAGGTCTGAGCTGTGGTGAAGTAGGTTAAAGGCGTACCAGTTATGCCAGTTGCTGTAAGGTTTCTGTGCTGACTAGGGTTCGAATCTCCTGGTTGGAAAGTGTTCTGAGGTTGTATAATCTCTCTTGCGTGCTTAGGCAAGTAGTGCATTAAGCATAGACACAGACTTCTTCCATATTAACAGGAATTTGATGAAAGAACGTGAGTAGCCTCTCACTATGCTCTAGTTGCCCTTGGGAGGTGGTGATCTTTGGAGGTGAAATACTCCGAAATTACCATCTCTTTTAAGGGTCTGAGCTGTGGTGCAGTGGGTTAAAGGCGTACCAGTTATGCTAGTTGCTGTAAGGCTTCTGTGCTGGCTGGGGTTCGAAGCAACCGGTGGGAAAGTGTTCTAAGGTTGTATAATCTCTCTTGCGTGTTTAGGCAAGTTGTGCATTAAGCATAGACAGAGTTCTCCCATATTAACAGGAATTTGATGAAAGAACGTGAATAGCCCCTCACTATGCTCTAGTTGCCCTTGGAAGGTGGTGATCTTTGGAGGTGAAATACTCCGAAATTACCATCTCTTTTAAGGGTCTGAGCTGTGGTGCAGTGGGTAAAGGCGTACCAGTTATGCCAGTTGCTGTAAGTTGCTGGCTAGGGTTCGTATCTCCTGGTGGGAAAGTGTTCTAAAGTGGTATAACCTCTCTTGCGTGTTTAGGCAAGTTTTGCATTAAGTATAGGCCCAGAGTTCTCCCATATTAAAAGGAATTTGATGAAAGAGCGTGAGTTGCCCCTCACTGTGCTCTAGTTTCCCTTGGGAGGTGGTGATCTTTGGAGGTGAAAAGTTCCGAAATTACCATCTCTTTTAAGGGTCTGAGCTGTGGTGCAGTGGGTTAAAGGCGTACCAGTTATGCTAGTTGCTGTAAGGCTTCTGTGCTGGCTAGGGTTCGAATCTCCTGGTGGCAAAGTGTTCTAAGGTTGTATAATCTCTCTTGCGTGTTTAGGCAAGTTGTGCATTAAGCATAGACACAGAGTTCTCCCATATTAACAGGAATTTGATGAAAAACGTGAGTAGCCCTTCACTATGCTCTAGTTGCCCTTGGAAGGTGGTGATCTTTGGAGGTGAAATACTCCAAAATTACCATCTCTTCTAAGGGTCTGAGCTTTGGTGCAGTGGGTTAAAGGCGTACCAGTTATGCTAGTTGCTGTAAGGCTTCTGTGCTGGCTAGGGTTCGAATCTCTTGGTGGGAAAGTGTTCTAAGGTTGTATAATCTCTAATGCGAGTTTAGGCAAGTTGTGCAATAAGCATAGACACGGAGTTCTCCCGTATTAACAGGAATTTGATGAAAGAACGTGAGTAGCCCCTCACTATGCTCTTGTTGCCGTTTGGAGAAGGTGATCTTTTGAGGTGAAATACTCTGAAATTGCCATCTCTTTTAAGGGTCTGAGCTGTGGTGCAGAGGGTTAAAGGCGTACCAGTTATGCCAGTTGCTGTAAGGTTTCTGTGGTGGCTAGGGTTCGAATCTCCTGGTGGGAAAGTGTTCTAAGGTTGTATAATCTCTCTTGCGTGTTTAGGCATGTAGTGCATTAAGCATAGACACAGAGTTCTCCCATTTTAACACTTTCGCGCTTTAGATTAGAGATAACTCGTCAGCGTTTTTTCTTACGATTCCACATAACAGCCTACTTTTCTCGTCCATCGAAAAAATATTTCTATAAATTCCATTTTTTAACCGAAACGGATGTTATGTATATGTCTGTGTAGGGAATTTTACTGCGATCACTGTCATACAAATTATAAAATGTTTCAACAAGTATAAACATGACAAACATCAAACGAACGAAAACAATGCGTTCGTTTCTGCCGCGAACGCATACTGAGCAACGTGGTTCTATATTTGGCGCTTCTCTTACACATGCTTTGTACAAATGTTATACATTTCATCTTATAGAAAATTTTATTGCAAACACATTGGTATAAAAAAGAAATACGTACATAGAAAAGTAGGGTCAGGAAACGTATAAATGTATAAACTTTCCAAGCATGATTGTGTTTTCGCCAGTGCGCTCGCGGCTAACTACTCTCCACTTCACACACTCTTGCGGGTGGGCAATTACCTATATTAAACATTCATATGCATATGTCCGTGTAGAGACTTTTATTGCGATTCCAATGATACCAAAATTAGCGATGTAGGACAACTGTAGGCTTCGCAACCATTAGGAGAGTGGAAACATTTTGTTGCTGTTTGGCGCTCTCGGCGAGTGATCTGCATAGTTTTTTTTTTGGTGTTGATACTCCTTAAGCTTGGGCGGCATTTTATAGGCATGCTCTTATAGACCATTTCATTGCGAACACAGTGATACCAAATTTAAATACGTGCGCCTTCAATTATTGTCAGGACAGTCAAAAGAGTGTACACTTTTTCGGTCTTACCGCGTAGGCGCGCGAAGTGCCGAAAGCATCTGGGGTATTGATTTTTTTGAGCGCCGAGAGCGCGAAAGTGTTAACAGAAATTTGATGATAGAACGTGAGTAGCCCCTCACTATGCTCTTGTTGCCCTTGGGAGGTGGTGATCTTTGGAGGTGAAATACTCGGAAATTACCATCCCTTTTAAGGGTCTGAGCTGTGGTGCAGTGGGTTAAATTCGTACCAGTTATGGCAGTTGCTGTAAGTCTCTGGCTAGGGTTAGAATCTCCTGGTGGGAAAGTATTCTAAAGTTGTATAATCTCTCTTGCGTGTTTAGGCAAGTTTTGCATTAAGTATGGACACAGAGTTCTACCATATTAACAGGAATTTGATGAAAGAGCGTGAGTAGCCCCTCACTATGCTCTAGTTGCCCTTGGGAAGTGGTTATCTTTGGCGGTGAAATACTCCGAAATTACCATCTCTTTTAAGGGTCTGAGCTGTGGTGCAGTGGGTTAAAGGCGTACCAGTTATGACAGTTGCTGTAAGGCTTATGTGCTGGCTAGGGTTCGAATCTCCTGGTGAGAAAGTTTTCTAAGGTTGTATAATCTCTCTTGCGTGTTGGAGCAAGTTGTGCATCATGCATAGACCCAGAGTTCTCCCATATTAACAGGAATTTGATGAAAGAACGTTAATAGCCCCTCACTATGCTCTAGTGTCCCTTGGGAGGTGGTTATCTTTAGAGGTGAAATACTCCGAAATTACCATCTCTTTTAAGGGTCTGAGCTGTGGTGCAGTGGGTTAAGGGCATACCAGTTATGCCAGTTGCTGTAAGGTTTCTGTGCTGGCTAGGGTTCGAATCTCCTGGTGGGAAGGTGTTCTAAGGTTGTATAATCTCTCTTGCGTGTTTAGGCAAGTAGTGCATTAAGCATAGACACAGAGTTCTCTCATATTAACAGAAATTTGATGAAATAACGTGAGTAGCCCCTCACTATGCTCTTGTTGCCCTTAGGAGGTGGTGATCTTTGGAGGGGAAATACTCCGAAATTACCATCTCTTTTAAAGGTCTGAGCTGTGGTGCAGTGGGTTAAATTCGTACCAGTTATGCCAGTTGCTGTAAGTTGCTGGCAAGGGTTCGAATCTCCTGGTGGGAAAGTATTCTAAAGTTGTATATTCTCTCTTGCGTATTTAGGCAAGTTTTGCATTAAGTATGGACACAGAGTTCTCCCATATTAACAGGAATTTGATGAAAGAGCGTGAGTAGCCCCTCACTATGCTCTAGTTGCCCTTTGGAGGTGGTGATCTTTGGAGGTGAAATGCTCCAAAATTACCATCTCTTTTTAAGGGTCTGAGATGTGGTGCAGTGGGTTAAAGGTGTACCAATTATGCCAGTTGCTGTAAGGCTTCTGTGCTGACTAGGGTTCGAATCTCCTGGTGGAAAAGTGTTCTAAGGTTGTATAATCTCTAATGCGAGTTTAGGCAAGTTGTGCTTTAAGCATAGACACAGAGTTCTCCCATATTAACAGGATTTAATGAAAGAACGTGAGTAGCCCCTCACTATGCTCTAGTTTCCGTTTGGAGGTGGTGATCTTTGGAGGTGAAATACTCCGAAATTACCATCTCTTTTAAGGGTCTAAGCTGTGTTGCAGTGGGTTAAAGGTGTATCAGTTATGCCAGTTGCTGTAAGGCTTCTGTGCTGGCTAGGGTTCGAATCTCCTGGTGAGAAAGTGTTCTAAGGTTGT
Organism: Procambarus clarkii; assembly: GCF_040958095.1. NCBI lineage: Eukaryota > Metazoa > Arthropoda > Malacostraca > Decapoda > Cambaridae > Procambarus > Procambarus clarkii. The sequence goes on from NC_091155.1 coordinate 55,183,512, forward strand.
ATAATCTCTCTTGCGTGTTTGGGCAAGTTGTGCATTAAGCATAGACACAGAGTTCTCCCATATTAACAGGAATTTGATGAAAGAACGTGAATAGCCCAGTCCATGTTTAACATGTCCAGTTCATAACTGGACATGTTAAACAATTGGGAATGAATATGCTCCAATCTGCAGGTGGCTACTTACTTACTGGTAAAGTTCTGAATGTGAACAAGCCTAAGCCTGCCAACAATAATAAATTAGTCAGCAATAAATCAATTCTCCAGCAGCAAGCTAAAAGGAGAAACACAGCTGAGTAATAAACTCAGATTGAATGTAGTGCAATTGATACTCGCCGAGATGTTTCATAGCTCTCAGTGAAAACCAATGGTCCGTACTCAAACAAGTACAAGTCACAGCGACCAAGCCATTGAATTCACTGCAGACCTAGATTTATTCTCGACAAGTAGTAATTGACCACACTCAGTCTTCCTAGGTAAATTGTAATGTTGGGCTAGAGAATCTAGTACCCCCTAGGTAATTAATAATGTTAGGCTAGAGAATCTAGCACTCAATGCCACTGGCATTTCCTGAATTTAGTAATACTATGAAGTCATCAAGCAACTTCTGTAATTATAAATTCATTAGGACCACTGGTCCACTATACTTGCGCTTAAAGGTTTGCCAAGAAAACCTTCTTAATACCATGTTTTCTGCACTAAGAGTTAGTGATAAATACTTGCATCAATTTGTTTGAGTTGTTTTCTTTCGTTTCTGCTTAATTAGTGTAGGAGCGCAGCACGAACAAAGTTGCAAACTTACCAATACGTAAGTGAATTTACAGAGAACTAATAACCCGTGAAACGTTTAGGTTGGGAAAATGTTACAAATTATCTTGAATAGGATTAATCGTAGCAGTAATTTAATTTCCAGCAATCTTAGGTTTCTCTTTGTTTAATGCATTATCGTTAAACATCAGCATTGTTAATTAACATGCTTCATGAGCTTAATATAGCTCACCTTAGAATTAACGTAATAATTGAGTGCTTCTTGTTCCCCATGCGTATACGAGCTCAATATTGCTCGCCATGACAATCGAACGCTTTAATGTTCCCCATGCCACGAGCACTGCTCGCCATGATAATTGAATGATGCAATACTCCACCTCGTTAATTCGAGCTCACTGTAGCTCACCCTGTTAACACTGTTAACGAGCTCACTGCAGCTCACCCTGTCAACACTGTTGACGAGTTCAATATAACTCACCCTGTTAACACTGTTAACGAGCTCACTGCAGCTCACCCTCAACACTGTTGACGAGTTCAATATAACTCACCCTGTTAACACTATTAACGAGCTCACTGCAGCTCACCCTGTCAACACTGTTGACGAGTTCAATATAACTCACCCTGTTAACACTGTTAACGAGCTCACTGCAGCTCACCCTGTCAACACTGTTGACGAGTTCAATATAACTCACCCTGTTAACCTTGTTAACGAGCTCACTGCAGCTCACCCTGTCCACACTGTTGACGAGCTCAATATAGCTCACCATGTTCACGAGTTCAATATAGCTCGACCTGTTAATGAGCTCAATACAGCTCACAATGTTAATTCGAGTACATTTTACTTACAATTAGCTTAGTTCCTTACTTAGGTAGGTTAGAAATTCAAACCATTTATTTAGGTAGGTTTAGGGACTTTAGTTAGTGTCAACTGAGTACTAGCCTAATCTGTACTCACCATTAATTACAGTTGACTATACTTATAGGGACTGATTTAATAAACTCAATTTCATGTAAAGGTTGATTTTGTATTAACAAGTTTACAGTGTCAAGCCTATGAGCTACCATTTAATTAACTCATAAGTCAGAATGACTAGGCTACTAATCTCACTGTCGAATCAGAATTTTCCTTGATTTTAATGAATAAACTTTTTCAGTTCTCTAATTTTCCACTATCTTAGCTAGTTAGCAAATTAGTTGTACCATCAGTCAGAATGACTTCTGCACGGCAGTGCACATTAAATTCAATTTCCTCATTTGATTTTGGGGTGATCATGATGCTGCGTGATGTTATTGTCTAGTAACCCAATAGTTACAAGTCACAGCGACCCTAGTCAGTGACTTTACTGTAGTGTCATAGTCTCCTTGATCTTAAATGACTAATAATACTTTACTGTATAATTATACAATAGTGTTATCAGTTCTTAGGAGCTTATTCTGAGTTTGCCTACGATTCAGCAGCTACGTAATACACCATTACATGTCACTGCGACCCTAGTTGAGTTTATTGTGAGCTTTAGAGGGTTCCTGATTACCGATAACTTAATCATTTAATGTTTCAATATTTAATACATGTTTCCACTAAGGGAAACTACAAGCCTATTATAGTTCTTAACTATGAGCAAATAACTTTACACCCAATATAAGCAACCATGATGATACTGTGGTGTGGTGTCAAGAAACAAACCATTACAAGTCACTATGACCCAAGACATTCTCATCACAGTAGATTCTCAGTTATTTGAATTGTATGAATTAAAATCTTTATTTATTGTGTAGGCTATAAATAACATTGTTTATCTACAGTACTTGAGAGTTTGCAGACTAAGAGATTTGTAACATACACATTACATGTCATAGCGACACCAATCTCAGAGTTATTGTAGGCTTTCTTAATTATTAGCTTTAGGTAATTCATAATAACATGTTCCTTTTAACATGAAATTAGCAAGACTTAAGTTCTTGTATGTTCTTGATAAATACGGGACATTCGTTATGTGTGTACTAACATACTAACATACTAATATACTAATATTAATCTCAACTTCGGGATAGGTGTCAGTACTACACATTACACTACAACCCTAGAATCCTCCCCCCGGAGTTATGTTGGAAATTTCCAACACTGAATACAACACTGTTGTATTCTCATTAATTATTACTAATTCTACTAATCATTGTAGTGAGTAAAATTAACCCAACGTAGAGTTCACATGTACTAATAATTACATCTGTACAATAAGGCTAGAATTCTTACGTCACCCGACGCCAGTATTGCGTCAGATTCCATTGTAATAAACACACATATATCCAATGTGTCTGAGAATTGAATTTGATTCTCTATAAACAACGGTGTTCTGTGTGATAATTAATTACAGATAAACTGATCTCCAACTAAAGCCAAATAGAGCGTTTATAGTTATAGCTGTTATCTAGTAATAAAATTAACGTCACGCGTGAATGCCCTGGAGAGATTATAATTCTTCTCCATTGTTCGTTTACTATCATAAAACGGACAAATAATAATATTTAACTCCTCCAAATAATAAACCCGTCCTAATCCGAGCATTTCAAGCACAACTGCAAGAAATGACAATATCCATAATAAATAATTTGTTTAACAAACGCGGGACGCGGAGCGGGGCGGAAGAGACGCCAGTCCACGTGTTGAAGCGCTCACGAGTAGACGTGTTCACGTGGTGCTCACAAGGAGACGCCATTACCCAGCCACCAGGGTAAATGCTATCAAATCTCCAGAAGAAAGTCGCCACTGTGAGGTGTGAAGAACCTTGCAGACAATACCTTCACCTGGTGTCAGTGTCATTTACGGAACCTGTTAAATTTGGTTCTATGTAACTCCACGTGACCAGCCAGTGAAGCGCGTCAGTATCTAGGATAGGCTAGACCGGAGCCTAGGACGCGAATTTCGGCAAGCCTTAACTTACACAGTGCCCATATTAGCTAAGTATCCTTATCCTTATTTGATGCATCTAATGGGGGTTAGGTTTATAGCTGGGTAGCTTGTCGTGACGACGTATGACAACTAAAAACTACAGGTTATTATTTCCTGATGTTAATCTCGTTTTCTTGAATATAGATTCCTAGTAGTTTAATTTGTTACTACTGAAACTAATTTGATTTACAGCATGGGTGAAGATTTCTTCGTGCTGTTGTAACACGGGGAGGGTTTCTCTCTTTATCTTCCTTCTTCTTTTCCCCCTCTACCCGTATTCTTACTTTTTATTCTCTACAAGGGACTCCAAAACTTTTACCAAAGCCAACTCCACGCCACGTGGTCCTAAGACGATTGACCGACTTAGGATTCTACAACCAGTATGACGTGACCTAGGCTTTGAGCAAAACCCTAGAGTCGCCTCCGCCGCCACCACCAGACCAGTAACACAGCAATGATCGAGGTCTGGATCGATCGTGCAAATTAATCATCCTTGGGGCTTGATCCCCACTATAACCGATGACCTTGAGTGTGGAATAAATTACACGGTAATGATGAATTCCGATTCGATGTTAGAATCGGCGCCCAATCCAACTCTGCCTCGTGTGGACCACGTGACCAGGACAAGTTCACATAACACATGGAAATAATAAAATGCAAATTATTAACTAATTAATTTATTAAAAGAAACTAAAACAAAATCTAAATATGTTCACTCCCTGTCACTTTAACACTCCCTACTTGACCTGAATGGCAATGAGACTATCCCTATACATAACCATAGCAACTATACCTCTATGTTTTACCAGCTAAAGATGTTGGGCTGGTCTTGGGGAGAGGTACGATGGTTGACCTCTCCCAGTTGCTCTTGTGTCCACACTGATCTCTTCCTCGTCTGGTCTAGCCCAGACTAGAGCATTGTATTGTTCCGCATAGTCTACCCAGTTACTTAGCAAGGTTAAGTTATAACAATTAACCTCTGTTGTACTTAATTGATCCAGACTGGTTGAATTATTTTACTGAAATTAAATTACACAAGCATCTAACGGCAGAGCTGTTCCCGTTCCCCAAAATGGTTAATTGAACTTTGAGAAATAGTAGACATGTCAACCCTGATGACCTATGACCGCCGGTCACTCCGCCTTACAACTTAGATCTGATTCTTGACGTCACTGATGGTGACTTAAACTCAATAATTAGAATACTCTTGATATTGTACCCAGTACTATTATACAATACAATTTTAATACAAAATGAATAAAGGCTAATTTCTCTAAATTACTGAATACTATAGGATGGTTCATTATACAAAACTATGAACAAAGATGCCCGCCATTTGTGACTCAGACCTGCTAATTCCCAGAGGACTGGGCATTGAGAGGTCAGGTCCTTACACGACTTCTGGAACCTTCTGGATAATTCTTACAACAGCCTAGTTTGTTACACTGTCATTCTCATGTTAACCACCTCCCAGTGTTCCATGACGAGTCCAGGGGAATCAGAAGACGAGTCGTAACTAACTTCTAAGGAATCGTCATTAAGCTAAGATTTCTTTGTATTCCTTGAATTATTATCTGTACTCTTTTACATGCAGAACCCTGTTCATTGGATTAACATGTCTTTATTATAATTATTATTATACATATTTATAATCTATGTTCCCATTAGTGATAATGATGATGATTTCATAAATATTCATAGGATTACATTATTATACATTGGACTGGTGAACGAACCACACTAGCTCCTGGAGGTACTGAGTTCCAATAATACCCCCCCAATGTAGGTGTTTGAGGCTTTGATTCATTTAATTATACAGCCCATTAATTATTTCAATGATCATATTCTCTAGTATTTTATCCATAGTTATTGGTTCATCTAGAATTTTCTAATGATCATATTTTCTCAGTTTCCCTCTTTTACTATAAAAGTGGGTGGTCCTTCGTAATTAATTCTACTATATTAATATATAAATAATTAGAGTCAAGCCCCAAATGTCCCACAGTGGTGACTGAGGCAGTAGTGGGTGGTGGAGTCTGAGGCAGTGTTGGGTGGTAGTGTCTGCGGCAGTGTTGGGTGGAAGTGCTTGAGACAGTTGGTGTGGTGGTGTCTGAGGCAGTGTTGGGTGGTGGTGTCTGAGGTAGTTTTAGGTGGTGGTATCTGAATTAGTGTTGGGTGGTGGTGTCTGAGGCAGTGTTGGGTGGTAGTGTCTAAGGCAGTGTTGGTTGAGGTTGCGTCTAAGGCAGTGTTGGGTGGTGGTGTCTGAGGAAGTGTTAGGTGGTGGTGTCCAAGGCAGTGTTGGTTGGTGGTTGCGTCTGAAGCAATGTTGGGTGGTGGTGTCTGAGGCATTAGTTGATTGGTGGTGTCTGAGGCAGTGGTTGGGTGGCGGTGTCTGAGGCAGTGTTGGGTGGTGGTGTCTGAGGCAGTGGTTGGGTGGTGGTGTCTGAGGCAATTTTGGGTGGTGTTGTCTGAGGCAGTGTTGGGTGGTGTTGTCTGAGGCAATGTTGGGTGGTGGTGTCTGAGGCAATGTTGGGTGGTGTTGTCTGAGGCAGTGTTGGGTGGTGGTGTCTGAGGCAGTGTTGGGTGGTGGTGTCTGTGGCAGTGATGGGTGGTGGTGTCTGAGGCAGTATTGGGTGGTGGTGTCTGAGGCAGTGTTGGGTGGTGGTTTCTGAGGCAGTGGTTGGGTGGTGGTGTCTGAGGCAGTGGATGGGTGGTGGTGTCTGAGGCAGTGTTGGGTGGTGGTGTCTGAGGCAAAGGATGGGTGGTGGTGTCTGAGGTAGTGTTGGGTGGTGGTGTCTGAGGCACTGTTGGGTGGTGGTGTCTGAGGCAGGGTTGGGTTTTGGTGTCTGAGGCAATGGTTGGGTGGTGGTGTCTGAGGCAGTGGTTGGGTGGTGGTGTCTGAGGCAGTGGTGAGTGGTGTTGTCTGAGGCAGTTTTGTGTTTTGTATCTGAGGCAGTGTTGGATGGTGGCGTCTGAGGTAGTTTTAGGTGGTGGTAATCTGAGGCAGTGTTGGGTGGTGGTGTCCTGAGGCAGTATTGGTGGTGGTGTCTGAGGCAGTGATTGGGTGGTAGGTGTCTGAGACAGTGATGGGTGGTGCTGTCTGAGGCAGTGTGGTGGTGGGCTGAGGCTTGGGTGGTGATGTCTGAGGCAGTGTTGGGTTGGTGGAGGTGACTGAGGCAGTGTTGGGTGGTGGTGTCTGAGGCATTAGTTGGGTGGTGGTGTCTGAAGGCAGTATTGGTTGGTGGTGTCTAGGCAGTTTTGGGTGGTGGTATCTGAGGGAGTGTTGGGTGGAGGTGTCTGAGGCAATGTTAGGTGGTAGTGTCTGAGACAGTGTTGGGTAGTGGTGTCTGAGGCAGTGTTGGGTAGTGGTGTCTGAGTAAGTGTGTGTGTGGTGTCGATAAGTGGATGGGTGGTGTCTGAGAAAGTGTTGGGTGGTGGTGTCTGAGGCAGTGGTTGGGTGGTGGTGTCTGAGGCAGTGGACGGGTGATGGTGTCTGAGGCAATGTTAGGTGGTGGTGTCCGAGGCATTAGTTGATTGGTGGTGTCTGAGGCAGTGGTTGGGTTGTAGTGTGTGAGGCAGTGTTGGGTGGTGGTGTCTGAGGCAGTGGATGGGTGGTAGTTTCTGAGGCAGTGTTGTGTGGTGGTGACTGTGGCAGTGTTGGGAGGTGATGTCTGAGGCAGTGTTGTGTGGTGGTGTCTGAGGCAGTGTTGGGTGGTGGGGTCTGATGTAGTGTTGGGTTTTGGTGTCTGAGGCAGTGGTGGGTGGGGTGTCTGAGGTAATGTTGGGTGGTGGTGTCTGAGGCAATGTTGGGTGGTGGTGTCTGAGGCAGTGTTGGGTGTGGTGTCTGAGGCAATGTTGGGTGGTGGTGTCTGAGGCAGTGTTGGGTGGTGTGTCTTAGGGAGTGTTGGGTGGTGGTGTCTGAGGCAATGTTGGGTGGTGGTGTCTGAGGCAGTGTTGGGTGGTGGTGTCTGAGGCAGTGTTGGGTGGTGGTGTCTGAGGCAGTGGACGGGTGATGGTGTCTGAGGCAGGCTTGGGTGGTGGTGTCTGAGTCAGTGTTGGGTAGGAGTATATGAGGCAGTGTTGGGTGGTGGTGTCTGAGGCAGTGTTGAGTGGTGGTATCTGAGGCAGTGTTGGGTGGTGGTGTCTGAGGCAGTGGTTGGGTGGTGGTGTTTGAGGCATTGGATGATTGGTGGTGTCTGATGTAGTGTTGGGTGGTGGTGTCTGAGGCACTGTTGGGTGGAGGTGTCTAAGGCAGTGTTGGGTGGTGGTGTCTGATGTAGTGTTGGGTGGTGGTGTCTGAGGCAGTGGATGGGGGGGGGGGGTGGTGTCTGATGTAGTGTTGGGTGGTGGTGTCTGAGGCAGTGTTGGGTGGTTGTGTCTGAGGAAGTGTTGGGTAGTGGTATATGAGGAATTGTTGGGTGGTGGTGTCTGGGGAAGTGTTGGGTGGTGGTGCCTGAGGCAATAGTGGGTGGGGGAGTCTGAGGTAGTGTTGGGTGGTAGTGTCTGCGGCAGTGTTGGGTGCAAGTGCTTGAGGCAGTTGGTGTGGTTGTGTCTGAGGCAGTGTTGGGTGGTGGTGTCTGAGGTAGTTTTAGGTGGTGGTATCTGAATTAGTGTTTGGTTGTGGTGTCTGAGGCAGTGTTAGGTGGTGGTGTCCAAGGCAGTGTTGGTTGGTGGTTGCGTCTGAGCCAATGTTGGGTGGTGGTGTCTGAGGCATTAGTTGATTGGTGGTGTCTGAGGCAGTGGTTGGGTGGTGGTGTCTGAGGCAGTGTTGGGTGGTGGTGTCTGAGGCATTGTTGGGTGGAGGTGTCTGAGGCAGTGGATGGGTGGTAGTTTCTAAGGCAGTGTTGTGTGGTGGTGACTGTGGCAGTGTTGGGAGGTGATGTCTGAGGCAGTGTTGGGTGGTGGTGGTCTGAGGCAGTGTTGGGTGGTGGATGTCTGAGTGCAGTGGTTGGGTGGTGGTAGTCTGAGGCAGTATGTGGGTGGTGGTGATCTGAGGCAGTGTTGGGTGGTGGTGTCTGAGGCAGTGTTGGGTGGGTTGGTAGTCTGAGGCAGTGTTGGGTGGTGGTGTCTGAGGGCAGTGTTGGGTGGTGGTGTCTGAGGCAATGTTGGGTGGTGGTGTCTGAGGCAGTGTTGGGTGGTGGTGTCTGATGTAGTGTTGGGTGGTGGTGTCTGAGGCAGTGGTTGGGTGGTGGGTGTCTGAGGCAATGTTGGGTGGTAGTGTCTGAGGCAGTGTTGGGTGCTGTTGTCTGAGGCAGTGTTGGGTGGTGGTGTCCTGAGGCAAGTGTTGGGTGGTGGTGTCTGAGGCAGTGTTGGGTGGTGGTGTCTGAGGCAGTGTTGGGTGGTGGGGTCTGAGGCAGTGATGGGTGGTGGTGTCTGAGGCAGTGTTGGGTGGTGGTGTCTGAGGCAGTGTTGGGTGGTAGTGTCTGAGGCAGGGGATGGGTGGTGGTGTCTGAGGTAGTGTTGGGTCGTGGTGTCTGAGGCAGTGTTGGGTGGTGATGTCTGAGGCAGTGTTGGGTGGTGGTGTCTGAGGCAGTGTTGGGGTGGTGTCTGAGGCAGTGTTGGGTGGTGGTGTCTGAGGCAGTGTTGGGTGGTGGTGTCTGAGGCAGTGTTGGGTGGTGGTGTCTGAGGCATTGGATGATTGGTGGTGTCTGATGTAGTGTTGGGTGGTGGTGTCTGATGTAGTGTTGGGTGGTGGTGTCTGAGGCATTGTTGGGTGGAGGTGTCTAAGGCAGTGTTGGGTGGTGGTGTCTGAGGCAGTGTTGGGTGGTGGTGTCTGAGGCAGTGTTGGGTGGTTATGTCTTAGGCAGTGTTGTGTGGTGGTGTCTGAGGCAGTAGATGGGTGGTGGTGTCTGATGTAGTGTTGGGTGGTGGTGTCTGAGGCAGTGTTGGGTGGTTGTGTCTGAGGCAGTGTTGGGTAGTGGTATATGAGGAATTGTTGGGTGGTGGTGTCTGGGGAAGGGTTGGGTGGTGGTGTCTGAGGTAGTTTTAGGTGGTGGTATCTGAATTAGTGTTGGGTGGTGGTGTCTGAGGCAGTGTTGGGTGATAGTGTCTAAGGCAGTGTTGGTGGAGGTTGCGTCTGAGGCAGTGTTGGGTGGTGGTGTCTGAGGAAGTGTTAGGTGGTGGTGTCAAGGCAGTGTTGGTTGGTGGTTGCGTCTGAGGCAATGTTGGGTGGTGGTGTCTGAGGCATTAGTTGATTGGTGGTGTGTGAGGCAGTGGTTGGGTGGTGGTGTCTGAGGCAGTGTTGGGTGGTGGTGTCTGAGGCAGTGGTTGTGTGGTGGTGTCTGAGGCAATTTTGGGTGGTATTGTCTGAGGCAGTGTTGGGTGGTGTTGTCTGAGGCAGTGTTGGGTGGTGGTGTCTGAGGCAATGTTGGGTGGTGTTGTCTGAGGCAGTGTTGGGTGGTGGGGTCTGATGTAGTGTTGGGTGGTGGTGTCCTGAGGCAGTGTTGGGTGTGGTGGTCCTGAGGCAGTGTTGGGTGGTGGTGTCTGAGGCATGTTGGTGGTGGTGTGTCTGAGGAGTGTTGGGTGGTGGTGTCTGAGGCAGTGTTGGGTGGTGGTGTCTGAGGCAGTGGTGGGTGGTGTTGTCTGATGTAGTGTTGGGTGGTGGTGTCTGAGGCAGTGTTGGGTGGTGGTGTCTGAGGCAGTGTTGGGTGGTGGTGTTTGAGGAAGTGTTGGGTGGTGGTGTCTGAGGCAGTGGACTGGTGATGGTGGTCTGAGGCAGGCTTGGGTGGTGGTGTCTGAGGCAGTGGTTGGTTGGTGGTGATCTGAGGCAGTGTTGGTGGTGGTGTCTGATGTAGTGTTGGGTGGTGGTGTCTGAGGCAGTGGTTGGGTGGTGGTGTTGTAGGGCATTGTTGGTGGTGGTGTCTGATGTAGTGTTGGGTGGTGTGTCTGAGGCAGTGTTGGGTGGTGGTGTCTGAGGCAGTGTTGGGTGGTGTTGTCTGATGTAGTGTTGGGTGGTGGTGTCTGAGGCAGTGTTGGGTGGTGGTGTCTGAGGTAGTGTTGGGTGGTGGTGTCTGAGGCAGTGTTGGGTGGTGGTGTCTGAGGCAGTGTTGGTGGTGGTGTCTGAGGCAGGGGATTGGGTGGTGGTGTCTGAGGCAGTGTTGGGTCGGTGGTGTCTGAGGCAGTGTTTGGGTGGTGGTGTCTGAGGCAGTGTTGGGTGGTGGTGTCTGAGGCAGTGGTTGGGCGGTGGTGTCTGAGCAGTGTTGGGGTGTATGTCTGAGGCAGTGTTGGGTGGTGGTGTCTGAGGCAGTGTTGGGTGTGAGTGTCTGAGAGCAGTGTTGGGTGGTGGTGTCTGAGGCAGTGTTGGGTGGTGGTGTCTGAGGCAGTGTATGGGTGGTGGTGTCTGAGGCAGTGTTGGGTGGTGGTGTCTGAGGCAGTGTTGGGTGGTGGTGTCTGAGGCAGTGTTGGGTGGTGGTGTCTGAGGCAGTGTTGGGTGGTGGTAGTCTGAGGCAGTGTTGGGTGGTAGTGTCTGAGGCAAGTGTTGGGTGGTGGTGTCTGAGGCAGTGTTGGGTGTGGTGTCTGAGGCAGTGTTGGGTGGTGGTGTCTGATGTAGTGTTGGGTGGTGGTGTCTGAAGGTAGTGTTTGGGTGTGGTGTCTGAGGCAATGTTGGGTGGTTGGTGTCTGAGGCAAGTGTTGGGTGGTGGTGTCTGAGGCAGTGTTGGGTGGTGGAGTCAAGGAATGGGTTGGTGGTGGTTGCGTCTGAGGCAGAGTTGGGTGGTGGTGTCTGAGGCATGTAGTTGATTGGTGGTGTCCTGAGGCAGTGGTTGGGTGGTGGTGTCTGAGGCAGTGTTGGGTTTTAGTGTCTGAGGCAGTGTTGGGTGGTGGTGTCTGAGGCATGTTGGGTGTAGAGTCTGCGGCATTGGATGATTGGTGATGTCTGATGTAGTGTTGGGTGGTGGTGTCTGAGGCATTGTTGGGTGGAGGTGTCTAAGGCAGTGTTGGGTAGTGGTGTCCGATGTAGTGTTGGGTAGCGGTGTCTGAGGCAGTGGATGGGTGGTGTGTCTGATGTAGTGTTGGGTAGTGGTATATGAGGAATTGTTGGGTGGTGGTGTCTGGGGAAGTGGGTGGTGGTGACTGAGGCAGTAGTGGGTGGTGGAGTCTGAGGCAATGATGGGTGGTGGTGCCTGAGGCAGTGTTGGGTGGTGGAGTCTGAGGCTGTGTTGGGTGGAAGTGCTTGAGGCAGTTGGTGTGGTGGTGTCTGAGGCAGTGTTGGGTGAGGGTGTCTAAGGCAGTGTTGGTTGAGGTTGCGTCTGAGGCAGTGTTGGGTGGTGGTGTCTGAGGAAGTGTTAGGTGGTGGTGTCAAGGCAGTGTTGGTTGGTGGTTGCGTCTGAGGCAATGTTGGGTGGTGGTGTCTGAGGCATTAGTTGATTGCTGGTGTCTGAGACAGTGGTTTTGTGGTGGTGTCTGAGGCAGTGTTGGGTGGTGGTGTCTGAGGCAGTGATTTGGGTGGTGGTGTCGGAGGCAGTGTTGGGTGGTGTTGTCTGAGGCAGTGTTGGGTGGTGGTGTCGGAGGCAGTGTTGGGTGGTGGTAGTCTGAGGCAGTGTTGGGTGGTGGTGTCTGAGGCAATGTTGGGTGGTGGTGTCTGAGGCAGTGTTGGGTGGTGGTGTCTGAGGCAGTGTTGGGTGGTGGTGTCTGAGGCAGTGTTGGGTGGTGGTGTCTGAGGCAATGTTGGGTGGTGGTGTCTGAGGCAAGTGTTGGGTGGTGGTGTCTGAGGAAGTGTTGGGTGGTGGTGTCTGAGGCAGTGGTTGGGTGGTGGTGTCTGAGGCAAGTGTTGGGTGGTGGTGTCTGAGGCAGTGTTGGGTGGTGGTGTCTGAGGCAGTGTTGGGTGGTGGTGTCTGAGGCAGTGTTGGGTGGTGGTGTCTGAGGAAGTGTTGGGTGGTAGGTGTCTGAGGCAGTGTTGGGTGGTGAGTGTCTGAGGCAATGTTGGGTGGTGGTTTCTGAGGCAGTGTTGGGTGGTGGTGTCTGAGGCAGTGTTGGGTGGTGGAGTCCAAGGCAGTGTTGGCTGGTGGTTGGCTCTGAGGCGAGTTGGGTGGTGGGTCTGAGGCATTAGTTGATTGGTGGTGTCTGAGGCAGTGGTTGGGTGGTGGTGTCTGAGGCAGTGTTGGGTTTTAGTGTCTGAGGCAGTGTTAGGTGGTGGTGTCTGAGGCAATGTTTGGTGGTAGAGTCTGCGGCATTGGATGATTGGTGATGTCTGATGTAGTGTTGGGTGGTGGTGTCTGAGGCATTGTTGGGTGGAGGTGTCTAAGGCAGTGTTGGGTGGTGGTGTCTGATGTAGTGTTGGGTAGTGGTGTCTGAGGCAGTGGATGGGTGGTGGTGTCTGATGTAGTGTTGGGTGGTGGTGTCTGAGGCAGTGTTGGGTGGTTGTGTCTGAGGCAGTGTTGGGTAGTGGTATATGAGGAATTGTTGGGTGGTGGTGTCTGAGGCAATGTTGGGTGGTGGTGTCTGAGGCAGTGTTGGGTGTGGTGTCTGATGGCAGTGTTGGGTGGTGGTGTCTGAGCAAGTGTTGGGTGGTGGTTGTCTGAGGCAGTGTTGGGTGGTGGTGTCTGAGGCAGTGGTGTGGTGGTGTCTGAGGCAGTGTTGGGGTGGTGTCTGAGGCAGTGTTGGGTGGTGGTGTCTGAGAAAGTGTTGGGTGGTGGTGTCTGAGGCAGTGGACGGGTGATGGTGTCTGAGGCAGGCTTGGGTGGTGGTGTCTGAGGCAGTGTTGGGTGGTGGTGTCTGAGGCAGTGGTTAGGTGGTGTGTTTGAGGCATTGATGATGGGTGGTGTCTGATGTAGTGTTGGTTGGTGGTTGTCTGAGGCATTGTTGGTGGTGGTGTCTGAGGCATTAGTTGATTGGTGGTGTCCTGAGGCAGTGTTGGGTGGTGGTGTCTGAGCAGTGTTGGGTGGTGGTGTCTGAGGCAGTGATTGGTGGTGGTGTCTGAGGCATTAGTTGATTGGTGGTGTTCGGAAGGCAGTGGTTGGGTGGTGGTGTCTGAGGCAGTGTTGGGTGGTGGTGTCTGAGGCAGTGATTTGGTGGTGGTGTCTGAGGCATTGTTGGGTGAAGGTGTCTGAGGCAGTGGATGGGTGGTAGTTTCTGAGGCAGTGTTGTGTGGTGGTGACTGTGGCAGTGTTGGGAGGTGAATGTCTGAGGCAGTGTTGGGTGGTGGTGTCTGAGGCAGTGTTGGGTGGTGGGGTCTGAGGTAATGTTGGGTTTTGGTGTCTGAGGCAGTGTTGGGTGGTGGTGTCTGAGGCAATGTTGGGTGGTGGTGTCTGGGGCAGTGTTGGGTGGTGGTGTCTGAGGCAGTGTTGGGTGGTGGTGTCTGAGACAGTTGGTTGGGTGGTGGTGTCTGAGACAATTTTGGGTGGTGTTGTCTGAGGCAGTGTTGGGTGGTGTTGTCTGATGTAGTGTTGGTTTTGGTGTTCTGAGGCAGTGTTGGGTGGTGTATCTGAGGTAATGTTGGGTGGTGGTGTCTGAGGCAATGTTGGGTGGTGGTGTCTGAGGCAGTGTTGGGTGGTTGTGTCTGAGGGCAGTGTGGGTGGTTGTGTCTGAGGCAATGTTGGTGGTGGTGTCTGAGGCAGTGTGGGTGGTGGTGTCTGAGGCAGGCTTGGGTGGTGGTGTCTGAGGCAGTGTTGGGTGGTGGTATCTGAGGCAGTGTTGGGTGGTGGTGTCTGAGTCAGTGTTGGGTGGTGGTGTCTGAGGCAGTGGTTAGGTGGTGGTGTTTGAGGCATTGGGATGATTGGTGGTGTCTGATGTAGTGTTGGGTGGTGGTGTCTGAGGCATTGTTGGGTGGAGGTGTCTAATGCAGTGTTGGGTGGTGGTGTCTGATGTAGTGTTTGGTGGTGGTGTCTGATGGCAGTGGATGGGTGGTGGTGTCTGATGTAGTGTTGTGAAGGTGGTTGACTGAGGCAGTGTTGGTGGTTGTGTCTGAGGCAGTGTTGGGTGGTGGTGTCTGAGGCTAGTGTTGGGTGGTGGTGTCTGAGACAGTGTTGGGGGGTGGTGTCTGAGGCAGTGGTGGTGGTGATGTCTGAGGCAGTGTTGGGTGGTGGTGTCTGAGGCAGTGTTGGGTGGGGGTGTCCTGAGGCAGGGTTGGGTGGTTGTGTCTGAGGGCAAGTGTTAGGTGGTGGTAGTCCTGAGGCCAGTGTTGGGTGATGGTGTCTGAGGCCAGTGTTCGGGTGGTGGTGTCTGAGGCAGCTGTTCGGTGGTGGTGTCTGAGGTAAGTTGATGTGGTGGTGGTGTCTGAAGGCAGTGGTTCGGGGGGGTGGGTCGACTGAGGCAGTGTTGGGTGGTGGTGTCCTGAGGTAAGGGTTGGGTGGGGTGGCTTGATTGGTAGTGTTGGGGAGGTGGTGGTGTCTGAGGCCAGTGTTGGTGGTGGTGTCTGATGTAAGTGTTCGGGATGGTGGGTGTCTGAGGCAGTGTTGGGTGGTGGGTAGTCTGAGGCAGATGTTGGGTGGTAGGTGGTCTGAGGCAGTGTTGGGTGGTGGTGTCTGAGGCAGTGTGGGGTGGTGGTGTCTGAGGCAGTGTTGGGGGTGTGTCTGAGGAAGTGGTTGGGTGGTGGTGTCTGAGGCGTGTTGGTGATGGTGTCTGAGGCAGTGATGGGTGGTGGTGTCTGAGGCAGTGTTGGGTGGTGGTGTCTGATGGCAGTGTTGGGTGGTGTGTCTGAGGCAGTGTGTGGTGGTGGTGTCTGAGGCAGTGTTGGGTGGTGGTGGTCCTGAAGGCAGTGTTGGGTTGTGGTGTCTGATGCTAGTGTTGGGTGGTGGTGTCTGAGGAATGTTGGGTGGTGGTGTCTGAGGCAGTGTTGGGTGGTGGTGTCTGAGGAGTGTTGGGTGGTGGTGTCTGAGGCAGTGTTGGGTGGTGGTGTCTGAGGCACTGTTTGGGTGTGTAGTGTCTGAATGCAGTGTTGGGTGGTGGTGTCTGAGGCAGTGTTGGGTGGTGGTGTCTGGGGCAGTGTTGGGTGGTGGTGTCTTGAGGCAGTGTTGGGTGGTGGTGTCTGAGGCAATGTTGGGTGGTGGTGTCTGAGGCAGTGTTGAGTGGTGGTGTCTGAGGCAGTGGTTGGGTGGTGGTGTCTGAGGCAATTTTGGGTGGTGTTGTCTGAGGCAGTGTTGGGTGGTGTTGTCTGAGGCAGTGGATGGGTGGTGGTGTCTGATGTAGTGTTGGGTGGTGGTGTCTGAGGCATTGTTGGGTGGAGGTGTCTAGGCAGTGTTGGGTGGTGGTGTCTGATGTAGTGTTGGGTAGTGGTGTCTGAGGCAGTGGATGGGTTGGTGGTGTCTGATGTAGTGTTGGTGGTGGTGTCTGAGGCAGTGTTGGGTGGTTGTGTCTGAGGCAGTGTTGGGTAGTGGTATATGAGGAATTGTTGGGTGGTGGTGTCTGGGGAAGTGTTGTGGTGGTGACTGAGGCAGTAGTGGGTGGTGGAGTCCGAGGCAATGATGGGTGGTGGTGCCTGAGGCAGTGTTGGTTGGTGGAGTCTGAGGCAGTGTTGGGTGGAAGTGCTTGAGGCAGTTGGTGTGGTGGTGTCTGAGGCAGTGTTGGGTGAGGGTGTCTGAGGTAGTTTTAGGTGTGGTATCTGAATTAGTGTTGGGTGGTGGTGTCTGAGGCAGTGTTGGGTGATAGTGTCTAAGGCAGTGTTGGTTGAGGTTGCCTCTGAGGCAGTGTTGGGTGGTGGTGTCTGAGGAAGTGTTAGGTGGTGGTGTCAAGGCAGTGTTGGTTGGTGGTTGCGTCTGAGGCAATGTTGGGTGGTGGTGTCTGAGGCATTAGTTGATTGGTGGTGTCTGAGGCAGTGGTTGGGTGGTGGTGTCTGAGGCAGTGTTGGGTGGTGGTGTCTGAGGCAGTGGTTGGGTGGTGGTGTCTGAGGCAATTTTGGGTGGTGTTGTCTGAGGCAGTGTTGGGTGGTGTTGTCTGAGGCAATGTTGGGTGGTGGTGTCTGAGGCATGTTGGGGGTGTTGTCTGAGGCAGTGTTGGGTGGTGGTGCTGAGGCAGTGTTGGGTGTGGTGTCTGAGGCAGTGTTGGGTGGGTGGTTTCTGAGGCAGTGGTTGGGGTGGTGTCTGAGGCAGTGGATGGGTGGTGGTGTCTGAGGCAAAGGATGGGTGGTGGTGTCTGAGGTAGTGTTGGGTGGTGGTATCTGAGGCATTGTTGGGTGGTGGTGTCTGAGGCAATGTTTGGTGGTGGTGTCTGAAGCAGTGTTGGGTGGTAGTGTCTGAGGCAGGGGATGGGTGGTGTGCTGAGGCAGTGTTGGGTGGTTGTGTCTGAGATAGTCATGGGTGGTGGATTGAGGCAGTGTTGGGTGGTTGTGTCAGAGGCAGTGTTGGTTGGTGGTGTCTGAGGCAGTGGTTGGGCGGTGGTGTCTGAGGCAGTGTTGGGTAGTGGTTTATGAGAAAGTGTTGGGTGGTGGATTCTGAGGCAGTGTTGGGTGGTTGTGTCAGAGGCACTGTTGGGTGGTGGTGTCTGAGGCTTTAGTTGGGTGGTGGTGTCTGAGGCAGTGGTTGGGCGGTGTGTCTGAGGCAGTGTTGGTAGTGGTTGTGTCAGGGGCAGTGTTGGGTGGTGGTGTCTGAGGCTTTAGTTGGGTGGTGGTGTCTAAGGCTTTAGTTGGTGGTGGTGTCTGAGGCAGTGGTTGGGCGGTGGTGTCTGAGGCAGTGGATGGGTGGTAATGTCTGAGGCAGTGTTGTGTGGTGGTGACTGGCAGTGTTGGGAGGTGATGTCTGAGGCAGTGTTATGTGGTGGTGTCTGAGGCAGTGTTGGGTGGTGGGGTCTGATGTAGTGTTGGGTTTTTTGGTGTCTGAGGCAGTGTTGGGTGGTGGTGTCTGAGGTAATGTTGGGTGGTGGTGTCTGAGGCAATGTTGGGTGGTAGTGTCTGAGGCAGTGTTGGGTGGTGTGTCTGAGGCAGGCTTGGCTGGTGTGTGTTTATGTCAGTGTTGGGTGGTGGTGTCTGAGGCAGTGGTTGGGTGGTGGTGTTTGAGATAGTTTTGTGTGGTGGTGTCTGAGGCAGTGTTGGGTGGTGGTGTCTGAGGCATTGGATGATTGGTGGTGTCTGATGTAGTGTTGGGTGGTGATGTCTGAGGCATTGTTGGGTGGTGGTGTCTAAGGCATGTTGGGTGGTGGTGTCTGATGTAGTGTTGGGTGGTGGTGTCTGAGGCAGTGGATGGGTGGTGGTGTCTGATGTAGTGTTGGGTGGTGGTGTCTGAGGCAGTGTTGGGTGATAGTGTCTGAGGCAGTGTTGGTTGAGGTTGCGTCTGAGGCAGTGTTGGGTGGTGGTGTCTGAAGAAGTGTTAGGTGGTGGTGTCAAGGCAGTGTTGGTTGGTGGTTGCGTCTGAGGCAATGTTGGGTGGTGGTGTCTGAGGCAGTGTTGGGTGGTGGTGTCTGAGGCAGTGGTTGGGTGGTGGTGTCTGAGCAATTTTGGGTGGTGTTGTCTGAGGCAGTGTTGGGGGGTGTCTGAGGCAATGTTGGGTGGTGGTGTCTGAGGCAATGTTGGGTGGTTGTTGTCTGAGGCAGTGTTGGGTGGTGGTGTCTGAGGCAGTGTTGGGTGGTGGTGTCTGTGGCAGTGATGGGTGGTGGTGTCTGAGGCAGTGTTGGGTGGTGGTGTCTGAGGCAGTGTTGGGAGGTGATGTCTGAGGCAGTGTTGGTGGTGGTGTCTGAGGCAGTGTTGGGGTGGTGTCTGAGGCAGTGTTGGGTGGTGATGTCTTAGGCAGTGTTGGGTGGTGGTATCTGAGGCAGTATTGGGTGGTGGTGTCTGAGGCAGTGTTGGGTGGTGGTGTCTGAGGCAGTGCTGGGTGGGGTATCTGAGGCAGTGTTGGGTGGTGGTGTCTGAGGCAATGTTGGTGGTGGTGTCTGAGGCAATGTTGGGTGGTGGTGTCTGAGGCAGTGTTGGGTGTGTGTCTGATGTAGTGTTGGGTGGTGGTGTCTA